>NC_042534.1:18522305-18851380 GCF_900963305.1 Echeneis naucrates
TGGGGAGGTCATCATTAGTGACTGATGCTCTTTGTCTCTGAACCAGGACAGTCATTGCTGTATACTATTAATGAAGAAAAGTGTTAAAGTTCCTATTCATCAGGTGATCTCTGCACAAGGGACTAATGGACGGCGTGTGCCGATTGCCTCGAAAGGGAAGAACCTGCAGCATTCAATGTTTCTATTTGAACAAAAGTATACTCGTGCTACATATATCGGTGTAATGGCGGTGATAGTTCCGCTAACTGGGACTTCTATGTTATCTCTGGTTATTGTTCTGATAGACGGCCCAGTTTAGTGCAACTGACAACAATGTAGCTGCTGTTAGTAGCAGGGTGGTGCTATTAACCGTTATGATAATTTATGATGATTTATGATGATGGTAATTGAGGACATTAAATGTTGCTCACGGTTCCAATAAACTGGGTAGCATTCTTTCTGCCGGATATCCACCTCGTAGAGCCCCCCTCTAACACACACTGCCTCCACAATGATGCTGATGCCGTCCGGGTCCTTAGTCTCCTCTCCGTACTGTTGACCTGACAGCTCCGCCCAGACTCTACCGCAGTCATCGGGCCCGCTGTCCGGGTGAACATCTTTTGCATCGGGCTCGGAGAGCACGACGGGGCGTTTGACATTGTTGGGATTTTGCTCACAAAATCTCCGATAGACGATCTCGATTTTTAAAGAATCATGTCCGACAAATGGTTTCCACGTCCGTTTGTCCTCTTTGTAGAACCACCGAACCTCCTCTGGCCCCAGTTCCGTGACAATGTCCCCGCGGTGCCGAGAACTATTGGACCGCACTCGCTTCTGGGATGTGACGTTCCCGTTACTTTCTGTGAAGTTTGTCTCGATGTCCAGATACGATGAGTCCGAATATTCCTCCATAGTCAGGCCCAGCATCATTTCATCCTGGGGCAGCAGTGGCAGGTGTCCGGACTGCATCTGGTTAGTGTCTCCAGAGGCAGTGCTGTCTGCCAGGGAATTGTCTTCGTATCCAGACACAAACACATCGTTGGCCATGTCCCACTCGCTGCTGCTGACGGAGTTGTTCTCCGAGCTCTGCTGGCGGACAGTCGGTTTCTCATTGCTCATTGTGCTTGATAACCCCGTCAGGATGTTAGACTGGATTAGCTTGTTCTTCCTCCACAGCTGTCAACATCTGTTTGATTAACTGTACCGACCCTTTACATTCGGCTACAGGAAAAAAACGCACAAGCAGAAAACGCATAGATGGTCACTGGAACAGTTGCATCCCGTTAGCAAACGTTCCCTGTCCCGATTTTTGTGATGAATTCCAGTGTAAAAAAAAAAACGGTACTGATAAGAATATAATCTCAGTTGTTCCCTGCTGTCAAATCAACTTCCTTTTCGGAAATTCAAAGTAAACTCCGAATTGACAAGTAAAAGCCATGGTGACATTGAGGATTATCACAAAATAACGCATGTCCTACATGTTAAGAGGGTATACTGTATGAAAATACAACTGCCAACATATGTTTAACATGTGTTTGCCAGAGCATAGCAACATGCCAAGTTTATATACTAGCTTTTATTTTGAAGTTATCCTTTTAGACGGATTTCCTCTTGTTGCGTCACTGTAATTTGACTCGGTTTTGTTTTGTTTTGTCTTTTAAACAAACCCGACAGATAACAATCAGTGAAATATTTCAGAGAAAAGCGTTCTCTCGGAGACAATTGGGGTTGGTGGGGTAATATTAAATAAATGTAAATGATTTGAAATAGGCTCAGTGTTGGGATTTGTACTTTTTAGGACACCGTATGTGTATCGGAGAAGTTCTGTCATGGCCGCAATGGAGACAGTGCATCAGATCCGATTATAGATTGCTAGTCTTGGGCACAGATAGTATGAAATGGCAGCTGTTTTCCTGGTGACCCTGTATGAGTATTCCCCACTGTTTTACATTAGTGTGGTGTTTTTGTGTTTCCTTGTCACCGCTGCTATGGTGCTCGGCTGGTAAGTCACTAGCTTAGCCACAGACCTGACAGCAGCAGTTTGACGGTTTAATATATGCATTTCTGCATTTCTTAAGCATTTGATTATAGCTACAGGGGTTGATGAGCTGATATACGAATGAGACAAACATAAGTCAAACACAAGATATTATTGTGGATTATTGTTAATGTAACTGGACTAGTGTTAATAATGCAAATTATCCGATCACTGCAAACAGCTGCAGATATAGCCTGTGATTGATGTTGCTCTAAAACCAGACTTCGTTCTATTTACACTCTAAGAATCAGCCCGTTTCCTTGACCGTCAAAAGGCTTCAACTTCGCTTCCCTGTGGCTGTGTTAAGGCCAGGTTTCTTAAGTGAATAATGAAAATACAGCACTACGGTCAGGTGACTGAGACGGAGGAGAGTGATGAAAACCAACTGTTCTCTCTGTTCCTCAGGTTTGGCTTTGATGTCCCTGTCATTCTTCGCAGCTCTGATGACATGGAGACTTTTCTTCAAACGCCTGAGAAGAAAATGGTTCAGGTGACCAATCCATTCGCGCTGGAGATGGACTTTGGAGTCGCGTCTGTTACTGGTAAGAACAGTCATCCTCAGTCAGAATGGGGGCGATATATGTGTGATCGCTGCTCTGTCATTGTAAACTAATCATTACAGTGTAAAACCATGATACTGCTCCCCCAAAGGTGAAACTGTTAAATAAATCTGATTGTCTCTAGCCACTCTGGATGCAAATACTTTGGCCTCCAGTTCCATTGTAAGGAATCTTGGAGTCATTTTTGATCAGGAAATGTCCTTAGTCCTTCATATAAAACAAGTCTCTGGGACAGCCTTCTCTCACCTATGCAACATTGCAATATCATAAACTGTAAGAGCCATGTATTCACCTTTGTTTGAAGGTTGTTTTCCTCCTAGTCACCAGAGGTCAATGAAGTGTCGTGGTGCAGGCTGAAGGTAGCTGCAAGTGTGATAAATTTGAGTTAATTATGTGCGTTTTGGCTGAAGTGGAAGGAGCCAAACTGTTTTCAATTGTGCTCGGGTTTCATTTTTTGTATTCATTGTGATAAAAGGCTTATTGGAAGCTAAAGGAACCGTCCTCAGAAATAAAAGGCATTTTGAGTTAAATCACAGCAACTTCTGTTATCAGTTCGTTTTGTTTACGTTAAACTGTGTACACGTCCTAACAATTTCATGCCCACTATCAGCCGGTAGCAACTAAGTATAGAATTACTCAATACAGAAAGATTCTGTCCCAAGAGGACTAAGAAAAACTAGTGCATGCATTTGTTACCTCTGTAATTCACTGTTATCAGGATGCCCCAACAATTCTCAGAAAAGCTTTCAGGTGATATTAACAGGAACTAGAAAAAGAGGTCACATTTTTCCTGTGCTAGCTTGTCTTCATTGGCTCCCAGTAAAATTCAGTTCTGAATTTTAAATCCTTTTCATAATATACAGAGCTCTTAGTAACCAAGTGCTATCATCTCTGAGAGCTCACAGTTCCTTATTGTTCCAGTTCCAGTTCCAGTCACTTCACTCTGGGGATGTAGGTTTATTTGTGATTCCTAGAGTCTCCAACAGTACATCCGGAGGCAGAGCTTTCAACTATCAGGCTCCTCTTCTATGGAACCAACTCCCAGTTGGTTGGGGGGTGGACTCACTGAGGGATCGCCTCAGTCACGGCTTTGAAGATTAGGCTTAAAACAATCCTTTATGACAAAGCCTATGGTTAAAAACCTCAGGTTTCAATTCTGTTTTTTTTCCTCTTGTTATGCTGCTATAGGCCTACACTGCTGGTGGTTGCTCTGAGTACCTCTCTCGCTATCTTGGTCTCTCTCCCCAATGCATATACATTACATCATTTCATGTTTCTAACCTTGTTTCTTCCCGTAGTCTGTGTTTTGTCACTCCTGTCCTCTTTCTTTCTGTGCCCTTCCTACAGGTGCTGAATCATCTCTCCATGTTCCTGCTCAGTACCTGCTGCTGCAATAGTTACCTTTAGCCATCATTACACCAATTACTCACTTCCTATTGTAACTTCTTCTCCCCTACTGCTAATAGTTACTACTTCAAATTTAGTACTACCTGGTTGGAATCACTTAATGTTTTCTGTATGTTTATTTGTATTTTCCATGGCATCCTCTCTCCTCCTGCTTTTTTTCTCTTTCCCTCTACGTGTTCCCCCCCATCCTCTCCCTCACCCTGGCTCTGACTGTGTCTCTGTCACTGCATTTTCTCTCTCTCTCTCTCTCTCTCAACCCAACAAGTCGAGGCAGATGCTGCCCTCATTGAGCCTGGGTCTGCTCAAGGTTTCTGCCTCTTCAAGGAAGTTTTACCTTGCTACTATCGCCAAGTGCTTGCTCTTGGAGAGATATTTTGGGTCTCTGCAACAACTCCATAGAGAGTTTGGTCTAGACCTGCTCTATGTGTAAAGTGCCTTGATATGTAAAAAATGTATATCAAGGCACCATATAAACTTGATTTAAACAATCTTGATTATTATCATCAGTGGTTCCATCTTAATTTTACATAAGTACACACTGCTTTCAGGTGGTGCATCAGTGAAACCCTGCTGTCTGGAGCCCTGTGTGCTTAGCTGCTTCTGGGGCTGTGAGATGAGTGCACTGCAGGAGGCGCTGCATGCTCACCAGCATGGCCAGAGACTTAGCACCTCCCAGGATTTCCATGCAGCCCTGCACCTCTGCTACCACCACTGCGAGAGCTTCCAGTATCCTTCACTGCCTCTACTACAATGAACAACTCATTCACATATTAGTCTGTGACTGTGTGTGTAAGAGTGGCTTGATTTGTAATAGCATGGCGGAGTCATCCTGTAAAAACAGTTGACATATCTTCAGGAGCTCCAGATGCCCCTCATTGTTCGTTGTCTTAAAAGCAACTACCTGTGTAGCTTCTTTGACCCCAGCTTTTCAGTGTCTGTGTTGGACACGAGGAACTCCACACCCAGATTCCTGTTGATTGGGGTATTACAGACTTTGGATGGTTGCCAAGGGAACGCTACCCTCTTGTGGCTGTGTTGACACTCGCAGAGCCAGATGCCAGAGATGTGTACAACATTGTGAGTCGTTTTATTCACACACATAGGTGCCATCTTCATCTGTGTTGAACATTAACGATGCAGCAAGTCACTGTGCTGTCTTCATCCTCTCAGGTGGCCAGTGTGACAGTGATTCATGTTCCTGATGACAAGTACAGCCTCCCTGCAAGGCTCCTCTTTCAGTACCTTCTCACCTCCCATGGGAACATGTACGAGTTAAAGGTAGGTTTCTGGTCAAGTGGAAGTAATAGTACTGTTAATGATTTTCCACTTAAGCACATTATATACACATATTTAAACAGAAAACTCCAACAATAAGCTAAAACTTGACCCATCTTTTGATTGACCATCCCTCTCTCACTACAGTCAGTTATACCCCTATGACAGGGAAGCACTCTCCTTCTGGTGGAGGACTTGATCCAAGGGATGGTTCCAATGCTGTAGAGATTTAAAATGTTCTGGCTGAGGTATCCCTCCCTTCAGTTTATTATACAGATGGGACTCACTAATCCCAAATTTCCACTTTAGAAATAGACAATTAACTATATGAAAAGGTTTTCTTTTACAACTGATCTGAGTTTGACCCATGATAACTGTAATGACATCACAATTCTGTTTGAATTGTATTCATGTGTCAAAACTCAAGTGAATGTCAGCATTTTTCTCTCCTGCAGCCTCTGTTCATGTCAGCTGACAGCGGTGGTATTTCTGGGGCCCCCGATTCAGAGCACACCACCAGCGAAACCCCTAAAGAAGCTGGCAGATTGGAGCAAGTGGCTGATGAGGATGAAAGCTGGACAGAAGGAATGGGCAGAGACTGTGTGGTGTGTCAGAATGCAGCAGTAAATAGGGTGCTGCTGCCCTGCAGACACGCCTGTGTGTGTGACAGCTGTCTCTCACACTTCCAGCACTGCCCAATCTGCAGGTCCTTTGTTTTGGAGTCCTTTACCTTAATGCAGGCACAAACTGCGGAGTACTGACTCTACATCTGGATGGTGAACTGAGTTGCATTCAGCTTCCATGATATGTCTGTATATTCTCATTCATCCAGGTCACAGTCATATCCGGCCAACAAACTGAATCGAAAGCAACCGGACTTAAGTTTGTCAAAGACGACATTTTGAATCCTATCCAAGGGGCTTCATCAGTTCATAACGCACCGGTCTGACTAGTCCTCACTAGTCTGACAAAACAGTGGAGTGGGACCTAGGTATTTAACCTCTGTGGGACTGTTCACAAAGCGCCTTGTGACAATAGCCTGCAAAACATCTTTGACAAACTTAAGTTCAGTTGCTTTCAATTAATTTGCTGGCCGGATAAGCTTCCATGATAGAAATACTCACCTGGACTGTAGAGAAGCACTTAGAATATCACAATTGCAGCAAATACACTACCAGCATTCACACTGGCTCGTGAATCAGAGCATTGTGAATATTGACACTCTTGACTGCAACCTGAGAGCTGCAAGCTGTTCCTGTGGTTGTAGTCCTGCTGCAGTGCATTGTCATTAAAATCAGTTTAACTAATTTACCTAATTGAATGACAGCTGAATGTACAGATTACTTTTATGTTTACACAGCTTTTTAATGTATGATTAGACCAATTTTTATTGAGCCCAGCCACTACTGCTGTATAACCCGACTCTAAATGAAGGTTTAATTTGGAAAGCAACTGGTGACAGACCAACTTACTCATGTCCAGCAATGTGCACCACTGACCACAGAGACCATGGTTGGGTGTGGGTCTTAACTGTGATTATGCCTTTCCCATGCAACTGCTAACTGAGCAGAAATGAAGTGTGAGACATAAACTAGTAGAAGTACAAGAGTTGGACACTTTTTTCAGATACCCAAGATTAAACTGTGTCTGAAACTGAGACTGTCTCTTTTTCCCCTTTTTAAACCTTCAATTTAGGTTCTGTATACATTTCTAACAGTTTATACTGTGTCTCTGAGAACTATTCTTTAAACAAAGGATTCTGTCAAATTTCATTTCTAAATACAATGTATATTTGGAAATGCTTGTGCTATCTGATTGTATGACCCTTAAAGAGCATCAGAATGGCTAGGGAACTATCCAACTTTCCCATTGACTAAGACAAATCCAGAGAAAAATAAAATATACCTCAAACTATACTGTCAAAATTTGTTTGCAATTTAGCACCACTGGCCATCATCGAGCTAACAACCCACAGCTTTATCTAGTTTACTTTACAAACCCATGCTGAAATAAGAATATAATTATGTCTTAAATCAGAAAACAGAATTGCCTTACATCGCAGTGCATAACACACATTAGTGTAAACCTTATGTATGACAAATGGAAACATTCTACAACTTGAAGAGACAACCAATGGGTCTGTCTTTGAGCCAATACAACTGATATCAGGACAAGAAGACCCAACAAAAGCTACAGGTCCTCTTTTTAATTCATCATGCCAGTCAGTCTGATTAGCCCACCCCTCCCCACACACTCAGTTGAAGACCACAGGGCTTACAACATTAAGGTGTATTTCAGTAATGAAGTCATTTATACAAGTGGTGAGTCAGACTAACAAGTAGAAACAGCAGTTACTGCTGAGACAAAGTTGCCTCCCACAAATGTAACACTTTTCTGTTTCTGGCCTCAAAGCAGAATACACAGCAAATCAATAATGCAAAAAAAAAAAAAAAAAAAAAAAAAGGTGAGAAGAAGCACTGATAGTAAGGATCTACACAGGTTTGTAGTCCAGCTTGGATTCCAGCTTCTTGGAATCAGCTACCTTCCTCACAGCTTTCATAAAGTCCTCCTGAGTTACATACTCCCGGTCAGAGCGGATGGCAAACAGACCTGCAGACACAGATGATTAAGATAATTGTCATTTATGGTTAAACATGGACTGATGCGATGATTTTGAAAGACTTATTTCCCACCTGCTTCTGTACACACATTCCTTAGATCAGCTCCATTGAAGCCGTCTGAGAGCTTCACAATGGCCTCAAAGTCTATGAAAAAGCACAGAAGTCGGCCTGTATTAGCTGTCCAATCATGCCAGTGCCTGCCTAGTTTAATTACTTGATTGCAAATGTATAGATTTATACATTGCAAATTTTTTTCATTATTATTACCAAAAATGTTATAGTTGCATCCATACCTTCATATTAATGATGACAGGAAGTGATTTCTGAACATTCAGCAGCTCAGGGTCAATGTTGCCAGATTGGGGGGAACTTTTGTTCTTGTCAGGTGGGGGAAAAAAATACACTGGGCAGGGGGATAAAATTTGGGCTGCTTTGGTTGGCATTTGGCGGGCTTTCAATATTGTGAAAACAGCACCCAACCCTCTGTCTCGTTTTTTTTTAAAGAAAAAATAACCCAACTAAATAAATTTGGCAACTTAACAGTGACATCAGTTCAGCAGACGCACTGTAGCCACGCTGAATTTGAAGTTGGTGGCCCAGCTAAGTTCATTATGCCGAAGTGGGGAAAATGCAGGAAAACCTGCAGAAAGGAATGGTAGACCAACCCTGAACTTAAAACCTGGATTGCACCTGTCCAAGGAGTGGACTCTAAAGCCCGTTGCAAGTATTGTAACACAGAAATAAGAGCTCAAAATCCAATCTCAATCAGCTGCTGTGCGGCCAGTTTGTGTGTCTTTCAGCCCCACAGGTGTGGAAAGCAGCAAGGAGAAAAAGAGAGAGGGAGGGAAAGGCGCCAAGAGTTGCATAATTTTGTTTTCTTTTAAATTTTTCTGCATGTAGTCCTTATGCAGGTCATTTGTGGTGTAAATTATAAAATTTCTTAGGCCTAAAAGCTTAAAAGGTGTACCTTTTTACGTGCAGCTGGCATTATTACTAATTTGGGCCTGGCGCTAGGCTGCCAGGGGTTCATTTTGCAATTTGTGTAGCCTATGGTTGATTTACTGCGCCCTTATTGGTTGCAATTTGCAAAAATGTATCTATCTTTCATTTGTGGTTATTTGATGCCGATAAAAAGCTCTGGATACTTGTGAGAGGTTTCTATTGCAGTGTTGTGATTTTACGGGTTGACACAGGTGTCTGGCAACTTCATGGTTTGGGCTGGTTTTTCAGTGGGTTCTAAGCTGTGATTGGGCTGGAAACTGTCAATCTGATCTGGCAACACTGCTCAGGGTGTCAAAGGGACTCACCTATCTCTCCATGCTTGGTGATGGGACTGGAATGGATCTTCAGGATATCCAGACGAGCCTGTTCATTGGGCAGCTCAATGTCTGAGCAAGACAAAAAGGCAGCAGTTTGTTTGCTTGCTTGCGATTATAAAAGTGCTGAGAAATAAGTGACAAGTAGGAGACCAGATGATCTTACGGATCTTGCGATCCAGTCTGCCAGGTCGCAGCAAGGCAGGGTCCAGCGTGTCAGGTCTATTGGTAGCCATGATCATCTTGACTCTGTGCAATGTGTCAAAGCCATCCATTTGGTTCAGCAGCTAGAACGACACACATATTGTCATTTTGGGTGTTTTTCCTGTTGCCAGTAGGTTCAGCTATACTAACATTACGACCACATGGCTAATTTTGTGTTCGTCTGCCTTTTGCTGCCAAAACAGCCCTGACCACTTGAGGCATGGACTCCACTGGACCCCTGAAGGTGTGCTGTGGTATCTGGTAACAAGATATTAGCAGCAGATTCTTAATTGTGATATGGGGAATTTGGAGGCGAAGTTAACACCTCAAAGTTGTTTTTCTCTTCAAACCAGTTTTGCTTTGTGGCATAGCACATTATTCTGCTGAAATAGGCCACAACCAGAGAATACCATTTCCATGAATGCATGTTCATAGTCTGCAACAATGCTAAGGTAGGTGGTATTTGTCAAAGTAATATTTACATGAAAGGCAGGACCCAAGGCTTCCTAGCAAAACTTTGTTCCAAGCATCACACTGTCTCTTGGTTTGCCTTCTTCCATCGCCATGTGTTGCTCAGGTAAGTAACGCACATATTGCTCCAGGTGACATTTAAGAAATTATTTATCACATTACTGGCGAATTTGGTGGAACGCAGGGGATCAGCATGGGCATGCTGCAATGCACTGTGTATTTTTCTATCAGAACCAGCATTTATTTCTTCAACAATGAAAAATAGTAGCTCATCTATCTGTTGGATCAGACCACATGCTCAATTGATGTAAGTGCAGCCACATCAATATGAAATAACTTGATAATGCATTTGAAGATCAACTTTGAAAGAGGTTCATTTTCTCAATAGAGCATGCATGCACCAGATTGTTCATTTGCTCTTGCTAAAGATTCATTCATTTGGATGATGTTGTAGCTTCCAGTAAGAAATTAACGGCTCATGTATGGGTTTACATTTAAATAAGAGTGATGGCTGTTTTATACATCACATCTGTGATCTTACCTCCATCAGAGTCCTCTGGATCTCTCTATCAGCAGAGGTTCCCTCAGAGAAACGACGGCCCCCTGCATCGAACAAAACATGTGAACATGATGCATGTACAATCTAGAACCTCAGGACCTGGTATTATTCATTCATTTATTCTTTGGATTTGTGGACCCTAGCCCTAATCAGCGCCATCAGCTCCAGTCATACACAGCTGACTTTTTTTTTTTAATCTGAGGGGTTATAGATGATGGCAAAAATGATAAGATAAAATTAGTTTAACATTTACTGTGTTTACATGGTCTTTAGTATCCCGGTTTTGATTGGGTTTTTGAGGTATCCTGTTTTTGTGATTGTGCATGTAAACACCGTATCCCGAATTCTTCGGCAGCAACTGTAAACAAAAGACATATAGGACATAGCGAACGCCTGTGCAGATAAGATGCAGTGATCAGAGAACGGGTTACTGGTATTTATCAAGTACACATGGATATAAATAACTGGGTTTCTCTGTGTCCCATGTAAACATCAATTGACGGCCAGCTAATGTTACAGTTAACTGGACCTGGTGCCAACTCAGTTACGCTAACGTGGGTAAACTAATTGATAGCATTAAGATAATATCTACACCCCATGATGCATTAACTGCTGACTGCATTTTAAGATGGCCTTGTTCCAGTATTTCTCTGAGAAAGACCACTGATGAAGATGACACTAGTCAGGTATCATTAACCTTTTACTGACCTAATTTTAGTGTTTTATTTATTTCTTTTTTGACATTCAGCCTCGATTTGACATTGTGTATGGTTGAGATGTATAAGTTGTACGGGAAAAAGCCATTTTCAACTGGCCAGCCAATAAATAGGTTGTAAGAAGTAAATCTGCTGTCAAGTGTCATTTGTTTACACCCCCATGGCCTCCCAGAGAGCCTGCCACCGCTGCTGAAAAAAGGTCCTAGAGGAAACACTGCAACCATTAGTGTAATTTCTTGCTGAATTGAAGGTTAGCCACATCCTTACTACCTTTATCGTTTACAGTTTTTGTTTCTGACAAAAATGTTTGGAAATATTGGTTGATGCCTGAAACTGATAGGAAAGTGCTTTAAAAATCACCTGATCTCAATGCTTCGGATAGAGCAAAAAGAAAATAAAGACTTAATCACTCACCAATGGCATCAATCTCATCCATAAAGATGATGCATGGCTGGTGGTCCCTGGCATAGTTGAACATCTCTCTTATCAGCCTTGCACTTTCACCAATGTACTTGTCAACAATAGAGCTGGACACCACCTACAGTAGATGCGCACTCACACACTCAGAAAATGCAAATCAGTGGGAAACTCTCAGCGTGCTATTGATACACACCTTGAGGAAGTTACAGTCTAGCTGACTTGCCACTGCCCGGGCCAGAAGAGTCTTCCCTGTACCTGTTGGAAAGGGAATATCATCGACACAGAATCAGCTGTTCCCACACATTATCATTAGTTTGGTATCACTAAATTAGATGAAGAACTTGAGGCATCTGAAGCAGATTAATTTGTTTTTGTCTCAGATATGAATACCAGCTACGGTGTGTTTTTTGTGCACACACACATAATGGATAGATAGTGTGTGATGTCGAGCCACAAACCTGGAGGTCCATAGAGCAAGCAACCCTTAGGGGGGATGATTCCCACCCTCTGAAAGAGCTCAGGGTTGGTCAGAGGCAACTCAATTACCTAAAACACACCCCCCCCAAAAAAAAGAGAAAAAAAAAAAACAAACAGTCTCAATTATGCAGCTTCTCATCAAAAACAGAAGTCTCAGACATTGAAAGCCTATAGTGTTTTCATCACAGCGCCAGTGTATGTGTCTGAGTAAGCAACACAGTCACCGCCAAACTGTGCTGTGGGCTTTTATTGTACCTCTCTTAGCTCCCGGATCTGCTCGGACAAGCCTCCAATTTCAGAGTAGGAGACACTCCCTGGGTCCTCATGAGACATATTGTACACCAGAGGGTCAACCTCTCTGGGTAGGTACCTTTGAAAGAACAGGAAACGTGTGTTGAGCTCTGACAGGAAAGGGCATCATACCAACAAACACAAATCCCTAGAGTAAAAGGGGATTTTCCAAAAAATAAATACATTTTACTGTGCTGTTGATGCATAAAACTGTCAAATAAATCAACATACAGATGGGAAAGTTGTGTCATTTTTCAGGATCCAAAGACTTAATAAAAATATACTGCCTGAAAAACAAAGACAAGACAGTAGCACCTACATCTGATAACATCATAAACAATAGAGACTGTATTAAAAAATAAAATACTCTCCTTAGTAAGTGATAAGTTAATATGTATTTGAGTTCCTTGGCTACTGATCAAACTCATCATAAGGCGCATCAAAACCTAACCCTACCCAGTATACACCCTGTGAGAAAAGGTTCAATGAGAGTTTACAGAAACCCAGCCTACCTCATTATAGTGAGGGTGGTCATGTCCAAAGCCACTCTGGTTCCTGGCTTTAACTGGGACTTGTCCAACTGAAAAAAGATGAGGAATATAAGTATAAGCCTTAGTTTTTAACTGAAGTCACTGAAACAGATAAGCAGTTGAAAATGAATGGATGAATGAAAGAAAAATAGTATATGATTGTGATAAATTTTTGCAAATTTTTGTATTTGGCTTTAGTTTACACAATCAATTTTGGAATCCTCAGAAAGTCACTGACAAACAAAATCATCATCAATACAACAGAATAGAGCAATGCAACCTGAGACTAAGAAGCAGATAACACACCACATGGTACAGGTATGTGTACACCAACTCTGGTGTCTCATACTCAGAGAATAACAATATAGCCTCTATAACACTAGTGGACAAGATTACAAATGGATGAAGGAAGGAAGGATTAAAAAAATATATATATCAATGAAGCTGCATTTGTTATGTCTGTTTTCCTTTAATTTCTTGAAAATGAAATAATCACACTATCATATGATGTTAAGAATTCATCACTCACCTGCCTACGGCATCCAACCACATACCGGGGTCCATTAGTGGCCTTGACAATGACTGACATTATGTACAAAACATACAAGTACACTACTTTAGCATGAAATTTTTTAAAAGGTTTCAGCATTGCAGCTCTTAGGTAACATGGGCCTGCAAAGGATGACTTACATTTTTCCTCAGTCAACTGTTTGAGCACTTCTCCAACAATCTGTGGGTAGTAGGACAAAGCTGAGGTCAGTAATGACCAGGCAAAGTACAGATTCTGAATCTATAGTAATGAACTACATATATACATTTTTACAATTCAATTTTAAATACAGCAAAGTCATACTGTCATAGATCATAGACAGGGCTGGCATAGACAAATTTATCCCAATAATGTTCAGAGATAAACTGATAAGAATGTGAATATATTGGTGACTGAGATACTTTGTTATGATGTGGCCCCATAAATACATCTGATTTGGATACTTTTCCTGCTCTATTAACAACAATTTTCTGTGAACTGTGGTGACAAATATAAATTCACGACAAGTATCATCAGTAGTTGTCCTATAATGAGGTGACAAAACAGACGTTATTGTACTTGGCCCTAAGCACCTCAGAAAAATACTATCTAATCATCTCATCAGTTTGGACGACATCGCTTTGGCTTCCAGCTACACTGTAAGAAACCTTGGAGTAATTTTTTAACCAGGACATGTCCTTTGTCCCTCACATAAAACAAGTTAGTCGGGCAGCTTTCTTCCACCTGAGAAACATTAGGAAAATCAGAAACATCCTTTCTCAGGATGATGCAGAAAAACTAGTCCATGCATTCGTAACTTCTAGGCTGGACTACTGTAACTCATTACTATCTGGATGTCCAAACAAATCTCTAAAAGGCCTTCAGTTGATTCAGAACGCTGCTGCACGAATATTATCAGGAACTAGGAAAAGAGATCATATCTCTCCTGCGTTAGCTGCTCTCCTTTGGCTGCTAGTAAAATATAGAGTAGAATTCAAAATCTTTCTGTTAACATATAAAGCTCTCAATGGCCAAGCTCCATCGTATCTCAGAGAGCTCATAGTTCCTTACTGTCCTGGTAGGTCACTCCGCTCTCTAGATGGAGGTTTACTTGTGGTTGCTAGAGTCTCCAAGAGTAAATCTGGAGGCAGATCTTTCAGTTATCAGGCTCATCTTCCATGGAACCAACTTCCAGCATCAGTCCGGGGGGCAGACTCTTTAGCAATTTTCAAGACCAGGCTTAAAACATTCCTGTATGACAGAGCTTGTAGTTAAAAAGTCCTCTACTCTTTAGCTATGCTGCTGTAGGCCTAGGCTACTCTCTCCCCCTTTGTATGCGCTGATAAGAACTATCCTTCTTAAAAAACACAGTTTCACCCAGTTCTATGCATTTATACTGCATTTACTAACCATGTTCTGCCAAAGTCTCTGTCTCTCGCAGTTCCTCTCCTCTCTCTCCCTGTCATCCTACAGGTTTGTGACTCATCGCCATCCTATTCTCTCTCTCTATGGCCACCCCCGCGAGTCTGGTTCTGCTCGAGGTTCTGCCTCTTAAAGGAAGTTTTTCCTTGCCACTGTCGCCAAGTGCTTGCTCATCGGGGGAGCTGTTGGGTCTCTTAAAATAATTTTATAAAGAGTTTGGTCTAGACCTGCTCTATATGTAAGTGTAACTTTGTTATGATTTGGCGCTATACAAATTAATCTGATTTGATTGTCAGTAATGGGGTTAGTGTGAGATGAAATGTCTTTACCTGTCCAACGCTTTGCAGAGCCTTCAAGTCATTCTCTGACTTCTCGTACTGTTTAGTTTGCTCTCTCAGCTGCTCTCTTACTGAAAATGAGAAAAATTACTACTCAGTATCTGAGTTAGCGTAACTGTTCACAATTACCTTCGCCCAATGCTCTTGGTAGCCTGACTGACACGGGTATATCAATATTAAAGTTACACTGACTATCGTCAACTGACTTAAACTAGTCATTGACCAAGTCATTATCTGAGACATTACTATTCTCTATTCGCCGTAATACAAATTAGCATTGCTACCGCCAACCGTTTCACTTCCATTCATTTCTATTGTATGCTAACTGCATGACAAAGCACTAGCTACCTTTCAAGCTAACTGAGACTACTTGTCCAATACCACCGATTCCATGGCGAACAAGACGTCTCCTATCACACAGACATACAAATGAACTATCTCTTACATTCTTTTAACCGCCCGTCTACTTCTTTGTGTTCCAGTAATTTTTTCCTGTAGTCCTGGAGGGCTTTCTCCCTGCCGTCCGCCATGACGCCACACTGAATGCTGGGTAAATGTAGTAGTTGTCGTTTTCGTCATGATTCGTGTTACTGCTCTTCCTCTTTTTGGTTTATTGGCAGTTGGTGCATGCATTGCCGCCACCTACTGATCTGGCATATGAACTAAGGATTTTTTCTGATTTATACCAAACAAAAAATCCAAAAAATAAATAAACCAAACAAAATTAGAGTATAGTTAAAGCGAATTGAGCACTACCTAGGCACTTAAGAGCCTATTCATTCATTTTGGGTTTTTTTTATATTATTGACATTTTGTGCTCCAATCTGTCTTGGTACTCCCTCCAATTGCTGTTTTTTAAATGTACTTTTGACAGTGCCATTAAGTATGTTCCATTGTTTCTTCCAAACTGCTATATCCATACCAGTGCTATGCTCCTTAATTCTCTTTATTTAGCCTAGTATGATCATTTCTTCATTGGGGTTCCACTCTCTCCTGCTTGTTGTCTCATTCTTGTGGCCCTGCACTCCCAACTAATATCTGTATGGTACTACTCCTTGTTTTCAAAGCGTTTATGTTGCTTTTTCTGTTGTGACACCTATCTTATCCATTGTGAGCATGGACTAAAATTATAATAAAATAAAATTGATATTTTCAAATAAAGTTCTTAAGTTTTTTCTTCAGAAGAAACTCATGAAGAAAGTTGAGAAAATACTTGAGAATAAATGGTTTCCTGGAAAACAAAGTTCTCAAATTTGTTCTTTTCACAACATTTCACGACAGTTGAAAAAGTGAGAGAACCTGTTCTTTGTTTTCCAGGGGACACTTCAACCTCAGTTAGCTGTGCTGCAGCAAGGAAAGAAATCTGGGCTCTGTTGACATTGCAACATCTGCGACATCGCCTCCTCCTTGTCCTTCCTCCATCAACCCAGTTACCCTGCAATGCTACAATACTTTCAACCCCACCGGTTCATTAATCGTTTTGTCTCAGCGCCCTTCTTTTTCACCTCCGACTTGAAATTCACCCACGTTTTTTTTACACTTGTGCTGTCTCTCAGCTGAGACAGCCTCAGCCACTTTTGCCCACCCTCTAGACTTCTTTTCAGCTGATACTCCCACATTGTCTATTTTTACAAATCGTAATTTTTTTCTTACAATAATTTCCAACCTCAAGCTCCTGCTTTGAGAAGTTTTTGGACCTCTTCTTTTCCTTCTCCATAATTTACAATGTTTATTTATGACTAATGTCCTTTTAAATGTTTACTGGCTTGTATGTTTGTGGTTATGTGGTTCTTTAGCTGCTAAAGATAGGTGTAATTGAATGCGAGAGAAAGATAAATCACTCAATAGATCTCTAAATGATTTGACCCCTCGCTTCTAAATTGATGGCTACGCAACTGGTTTGCAAGCTTGTTAAACAGATTATAAACTCATTTGAAAGGAACTCCACTGTTGGTTATTGCTGTGGAAAGAAGGGAGGCCCTCCTGTCCTTCTACATGTGCTTGGTCTTGCAGTTTGGCGGTGCTGGCCTCACACAGGTCCTATGTTCCTCCTGTTGTGCCTTGTTATCCTTTGTGACATTGTCAGAGGCGCCTTAACTGAGCTAAGGACAAAAAGGGCGTCAATAGTACCAATACCTGGTTTAAGCACAATGGTATCCCTGTGCCTCATTGGACAGGGATACCATTGTCCTTAAACCTGACCTAAACCCCATAGAGAATCTTTGGGTTGAAGATCTGAAGGCTGCTTGTTACGGCCCGAGTGCCGAAGTGTGTGTGTGTGTGTGGCTTCTGTGCTTGTGGTGGTAAACATGTTCTTACTCTTCAGTAGTCCAACAGTTCTGTCTTCAAAGTCCTTTTTGAAAAATCTTGACGATGCCGCCCCTCTCAAAAAGAAAGTAATCAAACAGAGGAGGCTGGCTCCCTGGTATAGTTCCCAAATTCGTGCCTTAAAATAGACGTCAAGGAAATTAGAAAGAAATTGGTGTTCCAGTAAGTCAGAAGAGTCTCACCAAGCCTGGAGAGATAGCTTAAAAACATATAGAAAAGTTATCCGTAGTGCTAGAAGTTCATATTACTCAGTACTAATAGAAGAAAGCAAGAACAACCCCAGGTTTCTCTTCAGCCCTGACTGTTTATTAGACCCAATACCAACTAGTCTCTTTAAAGAGATTTTTTTTCTTAACCTTCTGGTTGTGTTCACCTCTCGCCCCTTACTTTAGTGTTACCGGTCAAAATTGACCGGTAACACTAAAGTTTTAAAGTTTTAACTGCTCTTAAATTAGCACAAAAACCATTTTTCACCACCAAATTTTTATTCAACATTCTTTAGCTGTGAACAATGTCACAAAGTAGTGTTTAATATTCATTTATAGAATTAGACGTAAAATAACTGCAGTGAAAATACAAATAGGCACTGAAAATGTATTACAAAATGAACATGTAATGTTAAAACTAAATGCAAAACCAAAGACCAAACTCAACATGAAGTCGTGTGTGTGTGTGTGTGTGTGCATGTGAATTCATGCACATGAGTGACATGTGATACTCAGGTCAGAGTGGGCCTTGCAAACATAGGCATCACATTTGCAGTATCTCAGGCTTGTTTTGTTGTCTCTAGGGGCACAGAGCTCACAGCGCTTCCTTTTCTGCCCATGTCCTTGTTGGAGGAGAGCAGCCAGGGCAGTGGCTGGGGCTTGCACACTCCTAACCAGAGTGGCAGAGGCTGGTGTGCGGGGAATGTGCTGGCACCTTTGAATAAGAGGAGTCACCAAAGCTTTCCCCAGCTCTGCTAGGAAAAGTCTCCTCTTGAAACTTTTCCCCTGATTCCAGGTTGGGTCGATGGCTGTCCACACCACCTATACGTTGAAAGCATATGTTATTCGTCACTGTCCCTACCATGTTGAGCTTTCTTTTCAGCAGCTCCTGACCAAGAGCATATAATGTGAAGAAGATGTCGCATGTGATATTATGCCCTTGGAGACCGGTTGTCATATCCAGCACAACACGCATGCCCTGTTTTTTTTCAGCCTTTCCAGTACTGGGTTTCCCCATGTATACCTACATATTCCAGGCATAGCTGCTCCTGGCGTCACATGCTGCCCAGATCTTTATTCCATATTTCCCTGGTTTGCTTGGAATGTACACCTTGAAGGAACTGGCGTCATCTTCATGATGTTTTCCACTCTTGCTCTACTTCCTCTGTCCTGGGGAGATGAAGACCAGAGCAGGTGTCCACCCTTTGTTATGATTTGGCGTTATATAAATAAATCTGATTTGATTTGATAAAAAAAAAAAAATATATATATATATATATATATATCGTCTTAAGAAATCTATTTTGTTTCTCCGGATCTCTGGGTGTGGCATCTTTGGTGCTCTGATCTGACTGATGGTTTCACATGGACCTTTCATGAATGCCCACAGGGGAGGTAGGACAATGTGATAGTTTGCTGGAGAGGACTGGCTTGAGCTGGGATACGTGGAAGACAGGGTGGACTCAGACCTTTACCTTTACCTTGGACTGATCACCTGTTGCCAACCTGTTTCGTCCCCGTTCCTGCATGCTTGCCTAGCAATCGGACTGATTACCAGATCCCGACCTGTTTCTGTTCTGACCCTGCCTGCTTATCTGATCCCCGGCAACTGACCTCGCCTTCAGTTCTTGAGCAACAAGACAACCCGTAAATCCCTACTGTACTGGCTGCCTGACCCCTCATCCATCCACCAACTCTTCATCTGCATCTTTGTCTTCTGTTCTGGCTGCCGCTCCTAACATGCCCCCCCCCTCAAGCCACAGATGCTCCTGAGGCACGTGTAGGGACACCTGAATACTACATCAGGGATCCAGAGACCTGTGCGCCCTTCGTCACTAACTGTACCCTACTCTTCACCCGCCAATCATGCACGTTTTCCATGGTGGCATTTGCCATTAACCACGTGATCGGCCGTGCATGGTTGTAGGGAACAGCAGAGTGGGAACGACAGTCACCAGCCTTCCTGAGTTTCCCAGCCTTGATGGTGGAGCTTCATAAGGTTTTTGGCCAAACTCCTGCCCAATCCGAAGTTGCTTGTGAACTTCTTAAATTGAAGCAAGGGCAGCGGTCAGTGGCAGACTTCTCTATAGACTTTCGCAGCCGATGCGGCCAGTGTGGCTGGAATCCCACAACCCAGGTCGATACCTTCATACACGGATTGGCCGACTACATCAAAGATGAGCTGGTGTCACATGAGGTTCCTGCCTCTCTTGATGACATCATCAACTTGGCCTTCCGCATTGACCTCAGGGTTCAGGCTCGGCAACGGGAACGATGCCAGGGAGCCACCAACCCCTGCAGTTGGGACGCATCTCCCTTACCCCTGCAGAATGAAGGCGATGTCAGTTACTCTGCCTGCAATGTGGAGGAGGAAATTTTGTCACCACCTGCCCACTAAAAAGACAGAACTCAGCCCTAGCTGAGGAGGTAACAGGGCCTCCTCACACTCGCCATCCCCTGCTCCAAGCTCGCCTGCTTCTTCTGGATGGTTCTCACACCCTGGCAATCCTCATCGACTATGGAGCCAATTCCTGCCCAGTAATTGGGTTTTGGGCAGGTCCCACTTACTCATCCAATCCCTGCACGAGCCCTCAATGGTCACAAGATGGGCACCATCACCCACCAGACATTGCCAGTCTCCATGCTCATGTCTGGGAATCATTATGAGACCATCCAGTTCCACATTCTGGACTACCGTGATCTGCCTCCGGTCCTGGGACAATTTAGTAAACACACAAAGACCACTTATTGGTTGGAAGGAATATGTATATTACGCAATATTGGAGACACAGGAAGGTACAAGCAATGTCTCGAAATCAAAGAGTTGTGCACAACAGTTATATCGGGCTGTTGACCGCATTCCTGTTCTACACAAATTTAAAATACATCCTTACATGGAGGTTCAGGAGGCCCATCTTCAGGCCCAAGTTCAGGTCATGACGACTAGCTGAAATCTATGACTACACATAGGTACAGATGTTTCCGATTACTTACAGTTACATGAGTTATGGTTGTTTTTCACAGTAGCAATTGTTGTTTTGAATGATGAACGTCCTGCTTTTCCATATTACACTACACAATAGCAGAGCCAGCAAACCGAAGTCTACCTGGTCTGGTATTGGTCCTTTAACTCAGCCATCCCCACATTATCTATTTTTTATTTATTATCTGAATCTAAACTTTTTATTTTGAAAAATGACTGGATTCTCTCTGTTACATCAGTCTATGTCTCACTCTTGATGCATGTCAAGACGTCTTGGTCACGTGATACGTTACCATGAAAATGAAACCCAGAAGCTAGTGAAATGATCAAAAAAGGACAGTTTCTTTGTGAAGGGGAAAAGGCCCAGTGAGGAGACAGGAGAAGAGCCTGCTACTTCCATGAAAAAGAAAGCTGCATTTAGGTTCAGGGTTAGGGGGCAGAGAGGATGTTACTCATGTTATGTTGTTGGCGCAATGTTACGAGGACACTGCTAATGAGTGCCCAGCGGATGCATGTTTATTATGAAATTTAGAAAATAGCACAGTTTTTATGCCGAACGTGTCATTTTATTTTGTTGTATTTATCCACCATACCTTAAAGGAAATATTATCTGAGATTAAACTGGTCCGTGGCGCAGAAAAAGTTGGGGACCGCTGCTTTAACTAGTGATGATTGACTTATCGACTGATCACGGTAAGTGACCTGTAGTAAAGTTGAGTTTCACAAACACAGTTGCACGCTATACTAATTGTCTCTGCCCAGACATAAGCCTCTTACTTTTGTTACTCTGAGTTCAAGGGAGAAAGGAAAGCGATCTGCTTTGAGTGTCTGCAGCACGTTCGTTGGCTGAGGGTCGAGCAGTCCATGCCTCACTCTTCTGACGAGGTGATATGAGAGAATTCCTCGGCAGCAGCAAGGAAGATCACGGGTGGAGGACAGTATACTTTGTTACATCTTTAACAAAGTTGTCACATTTTTCTTCACGGAAACGTAAGATCAGCTGATTGCACAGCAATCTATATTGGGTCCAAACTAGGGAAAACAACAACAGAAGTCTATGTGCTTGTCCCATGAGTTGAAGATTGTGATCTAGGATTAAGGTGGTGGCACTCAAGTGTTTGAGATAGTCCTCCCTTCGGTGGCCAAATTGTGGAGAAAGCTTGGAGTAGCTCTCTACTGTACCTGGTGCACTGGGAAAAAGCAACGAAGGGGTGCTGCTGCGGTGTCTTTATTATGTGTGGCGTCACCGGGGACCCCTGCTGAGTGTGCCTGGTTTTGGCCAATGTCCATGTTGAGTTTTCATTCAAACTCAGATTCACATCTTGGTGTGACTCATGGGGGTCGTGGCACTGTTTTCAAACCTTCAGCCCATTCTGGCTCAGGCTTTTGGAGGGACATGTAGGCCTCTGTATTGTTCTTTTCAGAGCACATGAGTAGAGATCCCAACAGTTGTTAAAATTTTCAGACATTTAGTCTTTTCCACTTGTTAACAGTCACAAAACAACACTGAAGTGTACTTCAGTTCCAAATTATTAAACTCCACACTTTTAGTTTTTTAAAAATATTCAAAATTTCAGCAGGATTTTTCAGATCACTTACATGAGTTGTTAAATTCAAGCTCCTTTTGCCATAAACGTCTCCAAAGGCTTATCTACTGTGAAGAAGCATTTCTTACTAAATGTAGTTTTAAATAGTTTCTTACACACTCACTCTATTCTCCAAAAAGTTTCTTCTTCTGCTAAAAAGATGTCACTCTAACCGTACATAAAAAAATGAAGATAAAGTTTTATGGAAATTCTTCAGAGTTCATACAGAAAATGTTTTACTTTTCCAAAAAAAAAAAAAGAAAAAAAGAAAAAAGAAAATCACGTGTCATGCGGTATGAAAACCTTTTTCTTCCACTCTCTAACACAGACTGCTACACAGTGAGTGTCTGATTCTGGCTTCATACTCTTGACTGACAGCACTTGTTGCTAATGAACATGTGCACCTGTTTACAATGAAATCAAAATGGCACGCTCTCCTAAAGCAAAAAATACAAGCATAGATTCCTGCATATATAAATAAAAAAACTATTAATTTTACCATATTCTTACATCTTTTTTATCTTTTTTTATTATTTTTATATGAATTGAACTGTACAGAAACATGAATCATGAAATAGGAAATTAAAAGGCACAAAATATTATCTTAGTGTTTTTGCCTCGGCAGTCAGCATTCCTTGGTTTGCCTTTGTCAGCTGTGGGCACCCATTCCTCCTTACTGGTGCCACCACATCTGTGTCCTGTGTCTGTTATGTACTGGTGCTGAAGAGCTTACAGTGGGCAGGGCCTCCGTGCATGTCAAGGCAGAGGCTACTGTCATCCCAAAGGTTGGGAGGGGTTGCGGTGCCCTTCGTCGCCTGGCCTATGTTGGTTCGCAATGGCTGCTAGGGTGGCTGGCATGCTCCTGTCACTATACTGCGCTGGGGGTCAGGGTTCTGGCGGGGGGCCTGCTGGATTCCCTAAGAGTCCTCCCCCATCCCGCCTGTGGGACCCTTCGACCACTGCAGGAACAACCCTCTGGCGAGCCCTCACTTGCCTGGTGTGTTAATTGCACTAATATCACTCTTCACTCACCAAACACTTTATCGTAGATGTTTGGTGAGTGAAGATCCATTTAGGCACACAGTGAAACACATGATTTTTATGCACCACACCTTGGGGGATGGACTGGTGGGTTCAGGGCACACTCTGTTGGGGCAGACTGCAGGACAACAGTGCACTGCAGCCCTCTGACTTGCTCCCATCTACCTCTCCTGTCCCCTAACCTAAATGCACCACACCATATCCAATGTCACTAATTCATGGTACGTGCTTCCAGGACAACAATTGAGGAAGGGGGATACTATCACTTACTTACTGCTAGTCATGGAATGGCTTGGGGGGCCCAGCTCTCCACAGCATGGCGGGTCTCCAGGCATTTTGTAGCAATGCAGCACCGATCCCTACTGGTCACTGTGAGTCCAAAGTCACTGCTGCTGTCTCCACTGCCTTTGTGCGTTAGGAGCTCAGGGGCTCCTGCAGTCCCTGAAGGCCTTCCCCCCAGTGGGGACTCCACCTGTGTCCGCCCCAAAGGGGCATTGCTTGGGCCCTCGGATGGGCCCTTGGGTTGTGGGGATGCCTTGTGCCTCGTGCCTTCCGGTGGGTGGGGGTTGGGACTTGGGGTGTGCGGTGGGTGTTGGTGGGCCCTCCTGTCGAACTCCTATGTGTGCTGGCTCAGGCAGTTCAGTGGTGCTAATCGTTACCCCTCTGAATCTCTTGGGGCTGCAGTGGCTTTCTGGGTTTGGCGCCTCTTAAGTTCCCACACGCTCGGTGGCAAGCCTGGAGACTCTGGTCTGTGGCCCCTAATGCCACTCTGGGCCCTGGTGATGGTCTCACTCATATTTAGGGAATGCCCACATGCACGCACATCTTAACTTGCCAGCTTATGTTGGGTCGCGTCATAAAGAATTGATGAATCCTGCCAAAAATGGGCTGAACTGTCAAACAATCTATAACTATGTGCCCTATCTTTGACTTGGCTCCTCTGATGGGACATCTTCTCCTATATGGAATCCCATCACTGCCCTCCCTGCCTCACAAAGGTCATTTCACTCAATAAACAACTAGTTTCAACAAACTACTTTCCAGGTAGGGCTGGTAATGCTCAACTGCACACACTGAAATAATAAAATCTTTAGCTACAATACTTAAAGTGCAACAATCTCACAAAAAATTTATACATCTCGTGGTGTTGCAGACACAAAACACAAATAATGAATATCAATATCCCTTTGCTTTTCCTCTGATTAACATCAAGCTGGTGATTTATAACACTCATTAACTGTTTTGCAGACTGGAGTTTTAGTCTATTTCTTTAACTATAATTTGACTAAGCTCTGCTCTATTTGAGGATGAAGCAGACTTAATATCACTCTCTCTACAAAACTGTGAGAGGATGTGGATGCCAAAAAGAAGAAGCAAATTCAGATTTTTAGAATAAAAACCTTATTCTAAGAAAATGTGTTAGTGTAATGCTAGAATCCAAACAGGTGACAGCAAGGAAGTGTGTCTTTTTCATTTTCTTAATCATCTTCATCATCATGATACCACTACTAATGTGAGGATTTCTGTATTGTTCATTCATATAATGAATTCATATTAATGTGAGTAGATACAGAACCACTTAGCCCAGACATTTGTTGTGTTTGCTGGATAGATAAAACATCTCAGTCACACTATTCTATATACTATATAAAAGGGCCTGATCTTTTAATTTGTCATGCTGTGATACTCACTGAGAGCCTTAATCTACAGCTCTGTTGATGGCGGACTATAATACTCATCCAACACCCATCCACCCACCAGTGCCACCCGACACATCACCATCTGCCCACAGATGAGCCAGTGATACCCCTATGAGCCAAGAAACCAGGCCTGGGGACCAGTTACCATCTCTGTGGGAAAGCACAGCCCAAGTGCCAGTCAGGCCCCTCGTGCAAAAGACTGTAGGACCCTGCAAGGCCAAAGAGACTGCAGGAGAGAGCAATGATCCATGCCTCAAGGACAGCCCCTGTCCCCTAGAAGGGGGAAAAAAACTGTGAACTGCAGGGAACCAACCTGTGCCAGACCAACAGAGGCGACCAAGGCACCATGCTGCAATGGACCCATCAATACAAAACACCAGGAGACAAAGCCCAAGCGCAGAACCTTAGAAAACCCCAGGGACACACTCAGTCCCCCAAGTAAAAGAGCATTAAAATCATAGCAATGTTTCAATGTCTAAATTTCCCTGCATGTCTCTTCTGAGGCTTGTTGTACTAAACGTATCATCGCCATCACCAGAATAGAAAAATGTCCTGGTTGGGAGTCAAACCTTTGTTTTATAATTAATTCGGGGGTAACCAGAGACAAACTCACGAGAGCCCCTCCCTACCTGACTTGAAGGTCTGCTGCTACTCCCGTAGGAAATAATTCACTATATCGATCAATAAATCAATATATTATTCAATTGAACTTCATTTGTATGGCACTTCATTTGTATGCTCTTTTCAAATTGCAACATTGCACAAATTGCTTTACACATTAAAAAATAAAAATAAGCATTATCCCTCACCCAGGCCACATCAACATCCACTCGCACAAAGACACTCGGATTAAAGCAGGGCATTATTTTTGTCTTGCAAACGTAATTAGGACGCCAAATAAAAAAATGTCCAATAAGTTGACACTTTTTTCGTTTCAAATCAGTGGTTTTAACAGTGTGAAATCAGTGGTGAGTAGGAGTGGGTGTACGCACTGACTCGGTGACCGATTCTCCTTGGTGAATGATTCATATAAACTCGAGTCAAAGAAATGAACCGAGTTTCGCATCACTACCATGAATAACAACTGTCTTGTATGACACTTAATAAGGCTGCTTTAGCAGTGCGTCACTGATCCTGACCAATCAGCAACTTACATGTAAACACGCCGAGGGTTGATAGGTCAGGGGTTACTAAAGAGAGAGGAACATGGCGGCAGGCCGAATGGGCTGAAGTCACAATTGGAACAGATTAAGCAGGCAGATAGTGCTTCCAAGATTGTGCCTGTGCTGCTCAGTTTATCACTGTTCTGAAAGACTTGAAGTAGGAATGAGCACGCTAATGGCACTGTTGTACGGTTTTTTGTGGCGACTCTTGCTGGTTCTGGTCTACGTCAACAGAGCGCTTGTTAGCTTGCTCCGGGTCTGGTTTAGGAGCTGGAAGGACAGGTTGTCGGAACGAGTCACTACCGCTTTGCTTTTACCGGTAGCTCTGACGGGGTTCCCAGACCATCGGAAGAAGTTAAATCACAACCCGAATGCTAACGCTAGCCCAGTGAGTGGAAACTACGCTGCGGGTAGCCGGTCACGATGGCTGTCCGACGGCAGATCCCTGGAGAAGCTGCCGGTCCATATTGGCCTTTTGGTGGCAGAAGAAGAGCCCAGCTACACGGACATTGCGAACTTGGTGGTGTGGTGTATGGCTGTTGGCATTTCTTATGTCAGCGTTTATGACAATCACGGTAAACACTTAACGATTCTGCTGCTGGTTGTGTCTACAGTCACGTTGATTACTGGCAAACTAAAACTATTCATTGACTCAGATTAGTGGAGGGGTTTAACAGTCTGCCACCGGAAGAAAACATCGGAACAGCCATCAGAGTAATGCTACTGTAATCTGTCTAAACCAGGTGAAAGTGTTCGTATGGACTGAGAAAGGGGGCCTTGCTACACTTATACTTTTTAAATTAAATTTTATTTATGATACATGGACAATAAATCTTAAGTCCTCCACAAACATGAAAGAAATGTTAATAGGTAATTTTGAGATTTTTTTTATGTACAGTCATGTTTAGTGCTTTGGTGTTTTAAATCAACATTTATCCACAGATGTCCAGGTTGCAATCTTTGAATAAGTGATGATTGAAAAGGATAAAAGAGAAAAGAAGACTCTCACATTGAAATACGCTCACAGCAGTCCAAGGCTCTCTGTGCCTTTGACATTTGAGCTATTCTGTCTTGCCTTGAACCTTTAAAGGAGGTATTATTTGGGTTAATGGCACCTAGATGGAAGTGTAATCAAGTCAAACAAATTTCTGATGTTGAATAACATTCTCATCATCCCCATTGTTTTCTCCTTCAGGCATTTTCAGAAAGAATAACTCCCATTTGCTAGAAGAGATAGTACAACAGCAGCAGGATTTGTTGGGTGTTGATGGATCCAAATACAGCGTCGAGTTCCTCAGCAACGCCAGTGACATGCATCAACACCATGGTAAGAACAGGCCTGGTGTCTGTAGTCAGGGGAGTGGATCAAGTAAACCTGATTTACTTTTTACATCCACCAATTTTAATTAGCTTTTTGCATGTGTGCGCCAATGTGTGCATCAGTTTGCTCTGACAACTAGAAAGGCACAGAGAGCACAAACCTATGCCACCTGTTTTCTATGAGTTACTAGAGAGCCTGGACAGTGTAAGTCATTTATTGCTTCACTCACACCCGGCTTCAATTTAACTCAACGTAGCTCCATATGGTATAATTGAGTAGGGATGTAGTATGCGGACAGATGAGGCTCTGACATGGAAAGCAGAGAAAGGACTGGAGCCAGCAACTCCTTTGGGTTCATACCTGGGCAAAGCATCAGGACTTTGATGCTAGATAGGACAAGTATCCTCCACAGTAATACATAAATCTGCCCATTCTTAATGGTAACATCCCTGCTCGCTCCAGGGGAAATGTAACCTGATAGGAATTTGTTTACTCTAACGTTTGCTTTTAGCATCAGAGTTTTTATCCTAATTAAATGTCAGTCTGAAGTCTCACTTTCAGTTCAAACATAACATGATAATGATAGCAGGTGGTTGAATCCATTTTTCACATTCTGTCACTTCCCAATGTGAGTTAAAACAGTTCTACAAAGTGCTTACAAAAATACCTTACAAAAATATTTGTGGAAGCCAACTTGAATACTGATGAACTGATTTAAATTCTCACTTTAATGACATTTCTCCAGCTCTGAAGGGATATCACATTCAAATGGTAATTCCGTGCTTATGTGTCAGTTGTGTCATGCAGACCCACAGTGAAGGTGCTGTCACCTGAGGATGGGAAGCAGAGCATCGTCCAGGCAGCACAGCAACTCTGTCGCTCAGTGGAGAACAAACAGAGGCGATCCAAAGATATCAGTGTCAGCATGCTGGACATACTGCTGAGAGGTCTGTGTGTGTGTTTGCATGTTATTCCGGTATCAAAGAGACAAACTACTGACAAAGATTTATTCTTGTTGAGGCACTAACGTGGGTCAAATTTCTATTGTTTTCCAAATACCAGCTAAATATCAACTTAGTACTAGCCTGGGTAACAGCTCAGTATCAGCTCAAGAATGAGCCCAAATAGCAGCTCAGTATCAGTTACGGAGATGATGAACTCGCAGCCCTAAGCGTCATATACTGATGAGAGGTGGACCTGCCAAGAGTTGTGACAGATTCCATCATCTGGTACAACACTGTTACTGTGTCCTCTGAACTGTAGTGTCACTGCTCAGGTGTCTGTAGACCATATGTCTCAAACTCAAGGCCTGTGGGCCAGATGTGGCCCGCCATGTCATTTTATGTGGCCCATGAGAGCTTAAAAGGTCTTATTGTCTTAAAAAATATACGTCAAAAGTGTGCATTGACCATAAACTACTTTTCCCACAATTATGTTACCCGCAAAGTGACAGCATCCCGCCAATAGATTGCAGTGTGTCCAGATCGATGCGATTTTCAACAGTTGAAAATCGAGAAATACAAATGATCCCAAAATGTCCAAGAAGAGAAAAATTTATGCAGGTGGAAGGCTGTTTCATGAAAGATGGGAAGGCGAATACATGTTTGTGCTTCCAGGAGAAAAGCCGGTATGTCTTTTATGCTATGAGGTGGGATACAATCTACGTCAGCATTTTGACACCAAACACGGAGCCAAGTATACCAAAGTTAGCCTTCCAGCAAAACAACAAACTGTCACAATTGCTGGTTGTATTGTTATTCTGCCCCTCTCAACCGTGACAAAAAAGTTTTGAACAAAGTTAATGTCATAACTGGTGTTGGATGATATTTTTCTTTATTCACTTAGATAGTTTGATAGTTGATTGATGGAGTAATGTGGGTTTATTAACCTGACAAATTAAACAGATTAATGATTATTTTTTTTTCTTTTTTATCAGACTTCTAGTTTTAGCTGACATGTTTCGACGTACATAACTGTCGTCTTCCTCAGTGTCACCAGATGTTATTGATGACGCATCTTATCAGCATCTTATCATTTCCGAAGGCGTGACCTTCCTGTCTTGGTTGACAGGTCGGTCACACCTTCTGCTGTTCGTTCGCCCCCTGCAAGATGGCATTCCAGATATGGGAGTGCATGCATGCTCCCTCATCCCTGTTGATGGTCCTCGGGCTTTGCTTTCGGATCTCCGTGGCCTCCCTGATCCAGCGCTGATGTTTGTTATCTTCTGTGCGGATGACTGGCATTCCCCCAGTCCATAATGTGATTTTCTCTTTTGCAGTGGTCTGTTATTGCTGACTTGTAATTTTCTTGTTGTGCCTTTTCTTTTATTGTTCGGGTTTGTCTTGTAGCTGTCTCCTTTTCGCACTCACACTCATTTTTCCTTGTGGTGACGCTCCTCCCTGTCTCCCCGATGTAGGTTTTATTTTTAGGTTGCATTTGTTTTCCGGATGTATTCTGTCTTTGGGATGAACCAGGAGAGAGAGAGAGAGTGTGTGTGTGTGTGTGTGTGTGTGTGTGTGTGTGTGTGTGTGTGTGTGTGTGTGTGTGTGTGTGTGTGTGTGTGTGTGTGTGTGTGTGTGTGTGTGTGTGTGTGTGTGTGTGTGTGTGTGTGTGTGTGTGTGTGTGTGTGTGTGAAGGTCACACCTTCGGAAACATCAGCTGATAAGATGCGTCACCAATAACATCTGGTGACACTCTCTCATGAACGTAATCGAGCGATAAACAGATTTGTTATAATAACAGAGCAACTAGCAAATATATATTTTTACATCTATGAATATGTAATATTTATAATTTGAATAAGTAAGAAATTCTGAGTTATTTAACATTAAGTAGAGTAGTTAAAATTTTTTTACATTACATTTGATTACATTTATACTGTCTTACACTGACATGTGGCCGTTTCAATCGTTATGATGAGACCCTTGATGAAAATGAGTTTGACACCCCTGCTGTAGACCATTAAAGCCCAGTCAGCATGTCAGTGGTAGACCCTGAACTATGTACTACTTCCATGATCCTGCTGTAACTTTCTTCTGTCCACAGAAACATCCAATCCACATTGTGATGTCATTCCGATGTGTTCTTGAATGTAGATGACAGCAAAAGTTCTGAAATGTTTCTTTCAGAATCTAAGAATATCCCTGACCCTGAGCTGGTGCTGAAGTTTGGTCCTGTGGACAGCACGCTGGGCTTCCTTCCCTGGCACATCAGACTCACTGAGTTCATGTGAGTTCTCAAAATGTCAGCTAGATAAACCAATTTCACCAGCAGATCATTCAGGTTTTTTACAAAAAGAAATGAAAACCCTATCTTTTGTTTGTCCTGCTTTATGTCCTTAGCTCCTTGCCCTCCCACAGAAATGTGTCATATAAGGCCTTGCTGGGTGCCCTGCAACAGTACAGCACCTGTCAACAGAGGCTGGGCCAATGATTCTCAGACCAGTTTCACGTTCCTCAGATGGGAAGAATGTGGGGTTCACATGGTCAGAGGAATGTCTGGGCAGGTGCTCCACCCTCTGTATCATAATGTACCCCTCCCTGTTCTTCTCTGTTGGTCTCCTGGATCTGAACCAGCTCAAAAACAAGGAAACCCAGAGAGCCTGCCAGCTCATTTCCTGCCACTAGCTCTTGTCTTATAATAAACCCACATTCCACAGGACTTGTGGGACATGCAGAGACATCAGAGTCAAAGACTGGCATGAGAGGACTTAGTGTTCCACAAGCCCTTCTTCTTTCCTCACAAAGCCTCTGGTCACTCTGGTCTCCAGCTGCTGTTTACTACTGAACTCTTGCCGTCACTCAGCAGGCAACAAAGAAGAAAAAAGGCTTCTTTTCCCGTCCTCGTGAAGCATATACTTGGAAATACAACTGCTTTTACAGGAGAAGCTGAACTACTAACTCCATGTGGGCTGACCAGCAGATGTTGAACTGAGGTACAGAGTGGTCAATATGTGTAAATATGAGAAATTCACATGCCTCTGTGTACGTCCCTGGCCACATCTAACAGCTTATTTATGTGTAGTGTTGCCTCTGATACATCCAGAAGTTGTGCTCCTGTTGGACTGACTCTGAAATTAAGCCACCTCAGTCTGTAGGTATTACAGGAAAGTCCATCTCACCTCAGTGCGAAGGAAAAATAACCCTGACATTTGGGCTGCGCTATACTACATTTTAGTGTCTAACTTGTACCTTCTATGATTTCTCCTATCCATACAACTCCAGAGTTTCATCCCCTAAAAAGGAAACCTTCACAAACTCTTGTAAACCCTATTTTTTTTATTTTATTTTTTTTTTTTATTTAGGATTGTGTTGCAGTCTGGACAAAAAGGAAACGATGTAGGCTACCACAGCACCACTGACCGGGTCATCTCTGATTGGGTCAGTCTGGGTTACCATTAGTGCAAAAACAGACAATGAATTAAAGTGTTACTGAGCTTGTTGTCTTTGTTGCGGCTTCCTGTTTACACTGGCTCTCACATGCCCAGTGTACTCTCATAAGGTTTTAATCTTCAACATCATTACACAGGTGAGTGCTGGGTTTTGACCAGAAAAAACTCCTCAGCCAACTGCCTGACCTTTAAAATATGGTTGCTGCATCACATTCCAGTTTTTGCTTGAAGACAAATCATTTTCATGTTCTCCTGCTGTGAAAGGATCAGTGACCCTACAATCAAAGTACCAAGGCCAGGGAAATTCAGCTTCTCCAGTCTATGGTCTCCTTGGTCTTATTCGTAGTTACTGTAATAGAAAGGCCAGTCACATGACAACACTGAAGTGTCACCTTAGCTATGATATCAGGTGTCTGTAAGTTGTGGGACTATTTCCATTATTGGTGCTGCTCTTCTGAGTTATGGTTATTACAGTGGTGACAGCTGTGTCAATACTGAGGTATAAATAGCTGTTAACAATGAGGCTATGTGATCATTTATCAATTCTCTCAAGTTATTTTTACTTAGATCATCTTGACTCAAGGTTCGCTTTCTCTCTCCTTGCTCATAGTCTTCAGTGGATTTGACTTTGTGAGTGAATTATGAAAGTACTGCAGTCCTGCATTACAATAGCTGAGCCAATGAAGACCTCGCATAGCCTTGTGCCATCTTGAGATGGCAGCATCTTAAAACTACCATTTCCTCTTCTGAGAAAATAAAGATGGAATAACTATACTTTGAAAGAACAACCACAGCAGCACTTGTTTCTGTTTATGTAGGAAAGAAGAGAGCTGTGGATTTTACCTACATTATAATCCCCATGCTGCGTCATGTTTACAGATGTTTTACTAAGAGGTTAAAATAACAGAGGGAATGGTCCAAATCATAAGGTTTGTGGTTCAATACCTGACTACTCCAATCTGTTTTCCAACATGTCCTTGGGCAAGTCACTTAAATCCAGCCCCACCAATGGCAGTTAATCATAAGAGCAGGGATAGAATAGTCATGCTAACTCTCCTGATGAGTGTTGAAGATCCACTTTCCACTTAGCAAATTCACAAGGTGCAGAAAAACGTTCAATGTGAAGCTTCACTTGATAAGGTGGATTAATTCACCCTGATTGGTGAAGGTGGATGAAGTTATGACGCAAATGAAGACCACCAACTATAAGATCTGTGTCCATTGAAGTTCCAATGGTTATCCAATATTGCTTTTCATCCTTTTCGTGTTTAAAAAATACGTGTGAGATTTCTCAGCATTTTGTCTGTGGGGCATGAAGGCTGAGCTCCTTTCACAGATATACCCTGGAAGGAGAAATCCTTGGAAATATTTGTAGATATGGGTTAATCTCTCACCTCCCTAATATGAATTGATTGCAGATTTATTTGATGATGTTTCACCTCTAATCGAAGAGGTGTCTTAAATTATGACAAATGAAAAGTGTCATATCTTTAACCTTGGCGATTTTTCTTAGACTGACATCTTGACTCTTTTTAGACATGACATTAAAAGTAGCTCAAACATATATGTCTATCACACACTGATTGATGATTGACGTCTTCATCACTTAAAGAGTGTCTGGGCAAAAGGGCGCCGCTTTGTGGTTTACCCAGCATCTCTCAAAAGCGGGACTTTGTCCTGAGTCCTGTAGTTTTTCGTCAAGGGGCATCTCCGAGTAGCTGGTCTGGTCCACGTCCCTTTGAACTGTACTGTCGTCTGCAGCACAGTCTCCGCTGGCTCTCTGCCAGCAGCCGAGAAGACCTACCGCTTGTTCGCTCCTATTCCTCCAGCCCTCCATGAGATAGAATGCGCTGATCCTCGCGTCATCTGTGGCAGGATGATTTCTGTCGTCTCCACGATGGAGACGGCTCCCAGAGGAACTGGCACGCCGAGTCTCTACCAGCGGATCAGGAAGGTCTTAAGTAGGTAAGAGGCCAGTGAGCAGCTCTTCACATTCCCCCCACGCTCAGTGGGGAGACAGCTGGTCACTACTGCGGGAAGACCGGGTGTCATTTCCTTTCCTTTCACTTGCAACCTGTAACGTTAGAGCAGCTGCTGCAGGTTGCAACAGATGACACCAAATTAGCCACAAAGCATCACCCACATGCATGAGCATCACGTCACGTGTATTTGGAATGAACGGCATTCCTGCACGCTGTGATACCAGAGCAGGGCAGGGATAGCTGCCATGATGTCTTCACCAGCCAACCCTGTGCCACAGATGCTACCTCGCTCTCTCCGTATTTTTTGTATTCTCACATTGTATCCCTCATGCGTTCAGACCCGTATACTTACAGTCTCACTCAATGAGTGTGTCTAGACCCCTTTTACCGGGGAATGTATGAATCTACTGTAACACCGTATAATTTAACCTTTAAACATCTGAATTCCATGAGTCTTGGGTAGTAAATAGAAACATGTATTCTTGTAACTGACTGGATTAACTAATCACTGCAGTGCGCTTGACAGAAGTTCGGGCGTCGGCAGAACTGAGGTAGGCTATGTAAAGATGACGAAACAGAAGTAGGGTCTAAATCATTCCTATGACATTACAATTGTAATTTAAAAGAATGCAGTGCGCATCAAGGTTTTCTGTTTTTGTTTTTTGAATATACAGCATGTCTTTCATCCTTTAAACTTGGCGAGAATGGTAATTTCATTTAGGTCAAATTATGTAAATGATTAGTTTCATTAAGATTAATGTTTATACATATTTACCTTTCCCAGTACTTGCTGTACTGTAGGAATAATGGAATTAGCAAGGGACTTTTGCATAGTTCCATAGTACCCTTTTCTTCTCTTTACTGTTCCCTCTTCCTTGGCCTATTGTGTTTAACCTACAACCAGAGGTGTTTGGATTGGCTGCTTTGTGCGTATAGAGGTTTTCCGACCAAAGGTAACAGAAAGTTTTAATTTTTTTTAGTTCAAGGTACTTTGTTTACTGGAACCAAAGGGTTTTTATGGCCCAGTGTCTTCGCTTTCAGGCTGTAGACTGAAGACCTGGGGAGATTATGCGAACTAGTAATGTGTGATCGCCGCGACTATAAATAATATAATTTGTCTATAAAATTGTTATAAGTACACCTCTGCATAACATCGTATTCTTATTATCATTATCTCCATCTCTCTCCGGCTTTCTTTTCATCCCTGTTAAATATTTTTTAATGTTGTCTCTTAACGGTTTGTTAGCTGCACTTCATGTCTCCTGCTCTATGCTTTGTGTGCGCATGCTCGGTGCATAAAAAACCTACTAATACTCCCCGTGCACACTCTTACAATGAGAACGCCATCACAGCCATCTACTGTAGTGGAGGTGCACTTACACTTTATTCTAGTACAAGTTTCGCCCTCTCAGCATATTTATTTAAATCGAATCAAATCAAATCAGATTTATTTGTATAGCGCCAAATCATAGCAAAGTTACATCAAGGCACTTTACATATAGAGCAGGTCTAGACCAAACTCTTGATAAAATTATTTAAAGAGACCCAACAGATCCCCCGATGAGCAAGCACTTGGCGACAGTGGCAAGGAAAAAGTTGAGGCAGAAACCTAGAGCAGATCCAGGCTCAGGGAGGGCGGCCATCTGCCTCGACCGGTTGGGGTGGGAGTGGGAGAGAGGCAGAGAGGCAGAGAGGCATTGGGGGGAGGGTATAGGCAGGAACATGTTGCTGCATGAAGTTCATGGAGTTGAGCTGTAGTACAGAATTCATGAAATATGGGACCAGCAGGTGTTGCAGGAACATGGGATGGCGATGAGTCATCACCTGCCGGATGAGGACAGGGAGAGAGAGGAGAGGAACTGGGAGAGACAGAGACTTTGGGACAACATGGTTAGTACTGGGACTTTGGGAAAATAGTCCCAAAGTTAGTAGTTTGTCGGTGCATGCAAGGGGGATGGAGAGAGGGAGAGATGCTCAGTGCTTCTCCCAGCAGCTGAGGCCTATAAGCACCATAGGTAAGGACTAAGTGAACTTTGACTTTTGAACAATAACAACAATTGAACGATTTGAACAATTCTGTCATACAGAAAAGTTTTAAGCCTGGTCTTGAAAATTACTAAGGAATCTGCCCCCCAAACTGATACTGGAAGTTGGTTCCATAGAAGAAAAGCCAGATTTGTTTGGACATCCAGATAGCAATGAGTTAAAGCAGTCCAGCCTTGAACTTATGAATGCATGGACTAGTTTTTCTGCATCCTCTTCAGAGAGGATGTTTCTGATTTTCCTGTTTCTCAGGTGGAAACCTGAGAAACAGGAAAGCTGCCCTACTGACTTGTTTTATGTGAGGGACAAAGGACATGTCATGGTCAAAAGTTACTCCAAGGTTTCTTACAGTGGTGCTGGAAGCCAAAGTAATGCAGTCCAGACTGATTAGATGATTAGATAGCGTTTCTCTGAGGTGCTTAGGGCCAGTACAATACGTTTTCAGTTTTGTCAGAATTTAGAAGTAGAAAATTATGGGTCATCCTGACTTTTATGTCTTCAAGACATGTCTGCAGTCTGACAATCTGAGTAACTTAATTTGGCATAACAGTGAAAATTGATGCTGTGTTTTCTGATAATGCTGCCTAAAGGAAGCAGATCTAAAGAGAAGAGGATGCGTCCAAGTACCGAGCCCTGTGGAACTCAATAACTGGCTGCAGTGCATGAGGGGGAGCTATTGTTAACATGAACAAACTGATGTCTATGTGATTAATAGGATTTGAACCATTTTAGTGCAGTTCCTTTAATCCTAATTTCATGTTCCAGTCTCTGTAATAAAATATTATGACCTATGGTGCCAAATGCAGCACTGAGCTCTAAGATGAGAAGTATGGAGGCTGATCCATTGTCTGAAGCCATTAGAATATCATTGGAGACTTTGACCAACGCTGTTTCTTTGCTGTGATGGGCTCTCAGACCAGCTACTGATATGAAACTCTTCAAGCAAACCGTTCCTATGCAGGTGACCATAAAATTGCTTTGCAACTGCTTTCTCTATGATTTTAGAGATGAACGGGAGATTCAATATGGGTCTGTAATTAGCCAAAACATCTGGATCAAGATTCGTTTTTTACGTTAATTGATGACTGCGGTCTTAAGAGTCTGGTGTATATAACCCAAGGATGAAGTCAAATTGATTAGCTCTGGAATGAACGGCTCAATGACAGTAATTAATATATTTTTCAGCATTAATACTGACTAAAGTCTAGACTTTCTGCTCAATCCAGCACTCATGTCTTTTGCTCCTTTGGCCCCTTGAAGCTCAAATTTTTGATTACAAAGTACAATGTAGAATGAAAGAGTAGTTATAGATTTAAAACAGAGTATTAGGGCCACACTAAAGGAAAAAAAGTTGAGATTTTGACAATAAGTTCATAATATGAGAATAAAGTTGTAATATCGCAAGAATTTTATTTTATTTTTTTTATTTTGACAAGATACAAGTTTAAACATTATGTGAGTTGGGTTTTTAGTTATTTGTTTTAGAAGGCAGTGTTTCATCTAGGATTTTTTTCAGCAGCAGTTGCAGGCTCTCTGGGGGTCCATGGCAGCGCAAACAAATGACACATGACTGCAGATTTAATTTTTACAACCTATTTCTTGCCTGGCCAGTTGAAAATGGCTTCTTCCCTTTCAACCAGTACAACCTGTGACGGTTGTGTGTGCTGGGGTGAGGACCCAAGTGCAGGAGCAGGCGGTAGTGGGTTGAAAGTGGTTGCAAAATATAGATTTAATAAAAAAAAAAAAAAACCCAAGACTTGGAACAGACTCGAAAATACAACTAACAGCAAGGACTACACTGGAACAAATACTAAAAAACAAAACATGGCAGGGCTCTCAGGGATAACAAGTCGCAATGGACTCGAAGTTGCTTTTTTTGGAGGGTAATTTATTTTGTAAAATCATAGACCAAAAACAGACATTTCATCTTGAAAGGCAAGTTATAGTAATAACAATAGAATAGAGAACAACAGGCTGATCGATTGTCACTGAAGTCCATACTGTCCATGCAGTGACTTCCAGGAAAGTTGCATGGTGCATCTTCCCGGTTGCCGTGAAGCTGTGTTCTCCATCCATTATCCACTGCTCCCACCGGTGACACAAGACTGTCTTAAAGCTCAGGTTCACCGAGATTTCAAGTGGCTGGAGTACTTGAGTTAAGCCTACAGGGATGATGGCAGGGATGGCGTTGAAAACCTTTAATTTATCTTTGAACTGTAGCGTGATGTGCACTCGCATACTGTCCATCACAAGCAGGGCTTTGCATATTCTAAAGAAGCCATTCGGATGCTTAGTGTAGCACTTTGTAAGGCCAAACATAATTCATAATTTTTTGATCCATCCACCCTTTCTCATTCACGGCCACGACAACTGAGGGGGATTGCATTTTTGGCATGGTTTTCCGTTTAAAAATTACTATTGGTGGCAATTTTGATCCATCTCCACAACATGCCAGCACCACTGTGAAGTGTGATTTCTCATGACCAGTTTTCACTATATTCACACTCTTTTACCCTTTCTCTGTGACATTTCGACCCATGGGGATGTCGAATGTGAGGGGGACCTCATCCATGTTAATAATGTCATCCAGTGTCACGTTGTGCTCAATTACTTGCTTTTCAGTAAACTCACGGAAACTGTCGACCTTGACTCGGAAGTCTGCAGGCAGTTTTTGGGACATCGTAGTCCGTGCTCTGATAGAGTGGCTGTTGTGTTGCATGAAGCGGTAACACCAAGAAGGTCCTCCTGTAAAATCATTTATATTCATTGCCTTGCCAAAAAGTTAAACTTTTATTTCATCAGTCCGCAGAATATTTTCCCAAAAGCATTGGGGAATCATCAAGATGTTTTTCGGCAAAAGTGAGACGAGCCTTTATGTTCCTTTTTTTTATCAGCAGTGGCTTTCACCTTGGAACTGCCATTTTTGCCTAGTCTCTTTCATATGGTTGAGTCATGAACACTGACCTTTACTGAGGCAAGTGAGGCCTGCAGTTGTTTAGATGTTGTTCTGGGTTACTTTGTGACCTCTTGGATCAGTCGTCACTGTGCTGTTGGGGTAATTTTTGTAGGCCAGCCACTCCTGGGAAGGTTCACCACTACCATGCTTTCTCCATTTGTGGATAATGGCTCTCACTGTGGTTTGCTGGCGAAGATTTAGAAATGACTTTGTAACTTTTGCCAGAGTGAGACATATCAATTACTTTTCTTCACATCTGCTCCTGAATTTCTTTGGATCGCGGCATGATGTCTTGAGTTCAATAGTCACCTTGTCAGACAGGCTCTATTTAAGTGATCTCTTGATTTGAAAGGTCTGGCAGCAATCAGGCCTGGGTGTGGCTATGAAATTGAACTCAGCTGTCCTCATCATTTAATTTCATCATCATTTCCCTAACCCTAACCCTCATCACTAGGGTAAATAATTCTTCACACACGATCATGTAGGATAGCATTTTTCTCTTAAAAAATAAAATCATCACAGAAAAACTGCATTTATATTTACTTGGATTATCTTTGTTTAATATTAAAATTTGTTATATGATCTGAAACAGTTGAGTGTAACACACATGCAAAAAAGTAAGAAATTGGTAAGGGGGCAAATACTTTTTCAGAGTAATGTATATGTGCCAAGCTGGAAAATCTTGTCTGTGATTAGATGGTCTTGTGGTGTACCATAATGACATGTATGGGAACAAAACTCTCTTTCTCAACTTTCCGGAAGTTTTTCAAAATTTTCTAGATATCATAAATGGTTCAAGTGTTATGGTAATGAGAAGTGCATAAGTAAATTCCGTTGCCAGCGACAGCATGGTAAGAAGTGGGTTAACACAATGCAAGCAAAGTCCAACTTGACATTAGTGATGTGTTCCTAACTATACCCTTCAGACATATATATGCTATACCTAATCTGTGAAATAGTGGCTTACGCCAATTTACTGTTGTACTCTGGTCTTAATTAACCTTTCTATGTTCACTGCAGGGACCTACTGGTGACTCTGGCCTTGGGCCAGGTCCTGTCCTTGTTAATCTGTGCTATTGGCTTGACCAGCAAGTACCTGGCTGATGACTTCAATGCTAACACACCAGTGTTCCAGAGCTTTCTCAACTACATCCTGCTGTTTCTTGTCTATACTACTACACTGGCAGTCCGGCAAGGTAGACACCATCCAATATATCTGTCAAAATTCTCCAAAAATATGCTATGAACATTTGTTGTTGATTTTTTTACTTGCAAAAAGCACCACAGAGAGGCAAGAGAATAGAAAAAAATACTTTCATTTGATATTTGTTTTCATATTTTTATGAGCCATAAGTGGAAATAACATTTTTTGAGGAAACAATGTTTTTGTTTCAGTAATTTTTTTCACTTGTTTATCAGATGTTTTTTATAAACAGGAAAAAAACTAACTTAGAAATAAAGTTGTAATCATGTACTGTACTGAAAAAAGTCAAAACATATGCACAAACATGAAAAATTATGTCTCAGCCAAACCTTCACTGAATTCAAAATGGATTCTGCAACTGTCATGGCAGGTGTGTACAAATTGTGTGACCACTCTGTTGTGTTGCTTTGTATGCGTTGGACCAGGGGAGGGGAACCTGCTGGCCATTTTGAAGAAGCGCTGGTGGAAGTACATGATCCTGGGCCTCATAGATATTGAAGCAAACTACTTGGTCCTGAAGGCGTATCAGTACACTACACTCTCAAGTGTGCAGGTTAGCGCTCAGTGTGTTTAGTGTAAGAAACACAAATTAGTCTGATGATGTATAGCATGATTTGATGATGTTAGCATATTTTCTCAAAGCATCTAAAAGGAGCTGTTGGCATGGCCAGGGACTATTACTTCCTGAACAGACAACAGATCAAGAGAGACATACCACGAAAAATGGGAGACTTTCTCTGACAGTAGATGAAAACAATGACTGTAATTGACTTCACAAGACAATATCCACAACCTGGAAGAAATTATATCTATCTATCTTATATCTATCTCTCTATATGAAAGTACTTCAGTGACTCATTTGCATCATATTCATATTAGCTTCATGAATCCTTTGCAAGTCCTCTGACCCTGACCCCTGGTTTGGTCCCTGGAGCAAGTTTAATAAAACTATGCTACACCTATTCTGTATGAACGGCAGCACAGATTGGTGAGAGTGGTTAGTACTTATGACTCTGGTAATTTGTCTGTGCATGATCAGCTCATCAAGTAATAGTAGATTAAGTTAATCGAGGGATGGTCAGCTTCCAAATGTCACCTACTGTACATCCACTTTACAAACAAAAACACAGTATCAGTTGTAAAGTCTTCTCACTTCCCCAAATGAAGCTGAAAGCCCACATCAAGATCTGCCTCAACTTGAGCTTTTGGACAGCTCCTCTCTGAGCTGGACATATGGATCCAGACATAAACAAATGAAATGACAAGGTGAGACAAATGAAAAGACTCAAGCCACAGTCTAAATCAGACAGACTCTATAGAGGAAACCAGAAGGTTAAAGGATCATAGAGAGGAGGCGGTGCCCAAACAACAAACAACTCACTCCACCATGGCTGGGGATTCTACATGTTCCTGCTGTGATATTGACAATGTTGTAAACCCAACCAGGAGGAAGAGAGCATTCGGGAACTGGAAATAAAAAAGCTCATCTTGTGTTTGTCCCTCACTTAGCTGCTGGACTGCTTCGTCATTCCGGTGGTTCTGCTGCTGTCCTGGTTCTTCCTCTTGGTGAGGTACAAGGCTGCCCATTTTGCCGGGGCAGGACTATGTCTGCTTGGTGTTGGCCTCATGGTTGGAGCTGACATCCTACTTGGTCGGCAGCAAGGCCTTGGCAAGTACTCCGCCGCCAACCTTGCCACATACACACACACTTTATTTCAATGTGGCACACATTCTTGTTGTGGATGTGGTGAGCTCAGGTTCCTGCCCTGTCTTGTCCCCCCCGTCTCCTTTGTATATTCAGGAGACCAAAAGCTGTTTGGGGATCTTCTGGTTCTGGGAGGAGCAACACTCTATGGAATCTCCAATGTCTGTGAAGAGTTCATAGTGAAGAATCTGAATCGTGTGGAGTTTCTTGGCATGATAGGACTCTTTGGATCCTTCTTCAGTGGCATCCAGCTGTGAGTTTGTGTGTGTCTGTCTGTTGAGTATAGATAGAGATTAATGTATGTCAAAACTTCTGCGTGTGAAGTGATGATCATATATGATGATCATATATTCCTGACTTATAAATTACAGAGAAGGCAACATGACTTACATTGCTTTCTTACTATTCAGCTCTGAATAGTAAGATGTTGAGGCCACAACCACATAGTGTCAAGAATTGAACACGACTTGGATTCAAAATGCAGACTTACACAGTAAGCAAGTTCAAAAACAGTCCTTTAATTGCAGTAGGGTCGGTACACAGGCGATCAGTCAGTAAAACTATATAATCTAAATCTGAAGGTAAAAGGGCTCTGGGGGTATTAGGAGGTATAAGGAGGTTGGAGGAGAGGTTGAGAGGGTGAGAAACAATTTTTTCCACAAGTCTTCCCCCATGAAATTATCATGGGGATTTTGACCAGTCTTCCTGTCAATATGGGGACTGTGGAGTGTTAGCTAGGGGTATCCCAGGATGAGTGGATGCTGAGGAGCTCTAAAAGCATGAAAACTAATTCTGAGAGTCAGGAAAGGACGGGAGCAGTGGCTGAGTGCGATGGGTGACCTTACATAATAGCCTGCCGTCCAAGGCACTGGCATCCAAAGGCTGGTTGAGGCAGAAGGTTTTGAGAACCAGCTTCCTGACGAAACTAAAATCCATAAGATTAGCATCTGAGCCGGAATCAACTGGAATCAGATGCTTGAGAGAAAACACAGGGGAGGTGAGGTGAGGTAGGTAGAAACAAAAGGGAGCAAACGAGAGAAATTAGACACAGTCAAAGCGCGACTCACCAGTGCAGAGTCCCTCTGCAATCATCGCTGGTTTTCCTCTGGAGTCAGGTGGGTGCGGCCAAGCTGCATCAGCTCCTCTGTGACAGGGGGAGGAGCTGTCGTAGAGTCATCAGGAGCAGTGCGTTGCCAGGGAGAAGAGGAAGAAGTTCTGTCAGCCTGTTGCTTCCACTTGAGCAGCGGGGAACTCCAGGGTCAGGTTCTACATCTCTCTCTCTCATACAGTCTATCTTTATAACCAGGGTGATAAGGGAATGCAGCTCTGCAGCTAAGTCCAGGGGGGTAATTGGTCTTTGAGAGAGTCGGAAAGTCCATCAAGAAAAGCATCAAACAAGGCTGGCTGGTTCCAATCACTCTCTGCAACTAGAGTGCGGAACTCTATGACTTAATCAGAGACCCACTTCTTACCCTGTTGCAGTCTAACCAGGGCTTGGGCTCAGCAGAGACCGGCAGGATCTGCATCTTCTGCATTTGATCAATGAGCTGATTGATCTGAGTACCGAAATCTGTCAAGAGGGATTTCTGGCGACTTCACGTCATGGCGAAGATGACTGATTTGCTCATCTTGTGGATCTAGTGGGCCTGTTCCTGGAGCACAGAGTGAACTGTATCCAAGTCCATGTAACGTCCAGTTCGTACTGTCAAGAACTGAACACGGCTTGGACTCAAAATGCAGACTTACTCAGTAAGCAAGTTAAAAAACAGTCCTTTAATTGCAGCGGGGTCAGTACACAGGTGATCAGTCAGTACAACAATATAATCCAAATCTGAAGGCAAAAGTCGAGGTCATAACATGAAACAGGTTAGGAACTATAAGGCCTACTAGAGGAAAAAAGGCTGGAACGCTGACACTAAGGAACAAGGCAAATTGGCACAGAAGTAAGGGAACACTGAGACTATATACACTGGGGGAGGGAAGACAACAAGACAAGAGGTGAGTATCAAAATAAAACAGGAAGTACAAGACAAGGAACACAAAAGATAACTCAGATTTCCAGCCGGGGCATGACACATAGAGTAAATGTTTTAATTTGAAGTAAAGGGAGTGTTGGAGGCTCTGCACATCCTCTGTTAAAGGTGATTTTCTTTGGGAATTTTGCTATTATACAAAGGACGCCTCCACCTCAGCATGGAAAAGGTAGAGATATAAATTGACTTCACAATCAGAAAACCTGGAACAACTTCATCACACATTGAGGGTGTGACTCAAACCCCTTCACTGACTTTCACCAGTAGAAAAAGAGTGAAGGGATATATAGTTAGGTAACTGAATAACTGAGCATAAGCAGCCCTTAACTATAACAGAAACACTGTGTAAAGTGCTCTTACTCAAATAACTCTTTGAAAGCAGCACGAGGACTTCACGGTTCACCACGCACCATTACGGACAGTGAGCGGCTGTTCAGCTCCGCGTCTCACATCTTAGATGAGAAGAGAAACAGACTGAGCTGTAGCAAGGCAGAGATGCTTATCTTTGTGAAGAAAAATGTCTCACTAAGAAATAGACTACATATATTGCTTCATGTATTTGTATGACTGAATTTGTGGTCATTCAAATATAGTGTAATGGTGGGCTGAAAAGCTTTTTTAACAATGATTTCTTTGTTTCCCTGTGGAATGATGCAAATAAGATCTCGGCCAAATTCCTATTTTAAAAATCAATATCAGTATCGGCCCAGAATTTCACAGTCGGTACATCCCTACTATTTTTTGCACTCTACAAAAGCAATAAAGGGGAAATAACAAAATGTCCATGCCACAATATGACCATGTGTTTGAGTTTAGCCTGCTGACTACCTTTGCCTGATCATTTTCCTGCCTGGTTTTGACCCTGCCTGCATTAAACGACTCCGATTAAGCCAGCACCTTCCAGTTCATCATTGTTTCCTGATCCGTATCATGATAATGATCATATTGTCGAAGCTTAGCATTTTATATTTTTCCAGTACAAAGTATTACAAAGGTGGTGCCACCATGGCTTTTTATCTAGAATTTTTAAAGGGATCTAAGTAGATTTAAAACAGTCCTGTATCTAGACCTCTACATAGGGGAAACCAAGCAGCCCCTCCACTGACGCACCCCAAGGCATCACATGAAGCCAGGGGGGAGGGGCAAACACTGTTTATTCATGCATGGCCTCATGTGACCTTAATGACTCTCATGATGTCTAGGTCTGGTCCAGATCTAGTCTGGGTTGAATACCTGGGTTTCCCACACTGACCCTCAGAACTGAAGAAGCCTTTTGGATGAGAGGTGAAACGTCTTCAAAAAAGATAACAAGTCCAGTTGCTTCCCACTTATTGTAACACTCCAAAATTTAAAACAGCCAACTTGGCCTGAGACCAAGATGATATGCAGCACAGTACAAGAGATGTAATCATGGCAATTGTTTTGTTGCTTAAATTGATAGTGAATTACTGATGTGGCGGAAATTAGTAATGTTGATTTTCAGCATATGGCACGTTTTTTTAACATGGCGTTGTCAGGGGGCATAATTTATTCACCCTGGTTACATTTGTTCAAGAAGACCATTGACGGTTTTCTCAGTGTTTAGTGTAAGGCAAGACCTGTTAAGGTCCTCTGTTGCTTTCTCCACTGCTACAGATAATTTGCCCGCGACTGCATTTACGTCTGTCCCATGTGCAAATATGACAAATATGTCCTCAGCATGCATCAAGGCCTCCACGCCATCACAGATGGGGATTAGGTAATTGATGTACAACCTGAAGAGTAATAGCCCCAAGATTGACCCTTGCGGCACATATGTAGCCTCTCTGAGGAGATATTTTGCCCCTGATCCTTACTCACTGGGTGCATTCTGTAAGATATGATTGAAGCCATTGACAATATGTGAGGAGAGTTTAAAGTTTGACAGCTTGGTCAGTAGCAGTGGCTAACAGTGTCAAATGCCTTACATACATCCATGACAACCACACATACCACCCTTCCCTTGTCCACTATAGATTAGATTACTTCAATGAAATAACAACATACAATGTCAGTAGAGTGTTTTGCTCTGAAGCTGAATAACGTGGGGTTAAGTAAGTTTTAATTTTTAAGCTGTTCAATTTACTGCTCACCAGTTGGGTTGAGAGAGAGGGAGAGAGAGAGAGCAAGAGTGAGAGAGGCAGGGATGGGGGGTAGCATAGGGAGAAAAAGAGAGCAGGAGAAGGGGATATTCCGAACAGGTGTAGGCAGGAACATGATGCTGCAGTATGAAATTCAAGAGGATATGGGAGCAGCAGGCGTTGCAGGAACATGGGATGGCGATGAGTCACCACCTGCAGGATGAGGATAGGCAGAGAGAGGAGAGGAGCTGGGAGCGATAGAGACTTCGGGAAATGGTTAGTAAATGCATTACACATGCTTAGAACTGGGAGAAATGGGGATTTCTAAGAAGCATGGTTATTGTCAGCGCACACGTGGGAGAGATGCCAGTCCTTACCCCAGCAGCCTAGGCGTATGGCAGCATAGAGTAGATGGACTTTAACTTTTTAACGATAAGCTCTGTCTTACAGAAAAGTTTTAAGCCTGTCTTAAAAATTGCTAAGGAGTCCACCCCCACGGACCGATTCTGGAAGTTGGTTCCATAGAAGAGGAGCCTGAAAGATCTGCCTCCCGATTTACTGTTGGAGACTGTAGGCACCACAAGAAACCTCCATCTAGAGAGCGGTGTGACCTACTAGAACAGTAAGGAACTATGAGTTTTCTGAGATAGGATGGAGCTTTATACATCAACAGAAGGATTTTCAAATCCACTCTGTATTTTACCGACAGCCAATGAAGAGAAGCTAAAACAGGAGAGATGTGAACTCTTTCTAGTTCCTGTTAATATTCATGCACCAGCATTCTAAAACATCTGAAGGCCTTTCAGGGATTTGTTTGGACATCCAGATAGTAAGTTACAGCAGTCTAGCCTAGAAGTAATGAATGCATGGACTAGTTTTTCTACGTCCTCTTGTGACAGGATGTTTCTGATTTTCCTAATGTTTTGCAGGTGGAAGAAAGCTGCCCTACTGACTTGTTTTATGTGAGGGACAAAGGACATGTCATGGTCAAAAGTTACTCCAAGGTTTCTTACAGTGGTGCTGGAAGCCAAAGTAATGCCATCCAAACTGATTAGATGATTAGGTACCTTTCTCTGAGGTGCTAAAGGCCGAGTACAATAACTTCAGTTTTGTCAGAGTTAAGGAGTAAAAAACTTTGGGTCATCCAGACTTTTATGTCTCTAAGTCTTTCATGTCTGCAGTCTGACTATCTGAGTAACTTTGTTTGTCTTCATTGATAAATACAGCTGAGTATTGTCTGCATGACATTGAAAAATGATACTATTTCCTGATAATGTTGCGTAAAGGAAGCAGATATAGGGTGAAGAGGTTTGGCCAAAGTACCGAGCCCTGTGGAACTCTGTAGTTGGCTATAGTGCATGAGAAGGAGCTGTTGTTAACATGAACAAACTGTCTATCTGATAAATCGAATTTGAACTATCTTAGTGCAGTTCCTTTAATCCCAATTTCATGTTCCAGTCTCTGTAATAAAGTATTATGATCTATGGTGTCACATGCAGCACTGAGCTCTAAGACGAGAAGTATGGCGGCTGATCCATTGTCTGAAGCCATTAGAGACTTTAATCATTGGAGACTTTAACCAGCACTTTTTCAGTGTCTTTCTGTCTTAATTCTGGCTGAAACTCTTCATGCAACCTCACCGTTCCCATCCAGATGGTCGTGTAATTGGTTTGCTCCTGCTTTCTCAATGATTTCAGAAATGAATGGAAGGTTTAATATGGGTCTAGAGTTGGCCAAAACATCTGGATCAAGATTTGGCTTTTTAAGCCTGGGTTTGATGGCTGCGGTCTTAAGAGTCATAGGTACATAACCCAAAGATAAGGTCAAATTAATCAGATATAAGATGAATGGCTCAATTAAGTAAAAAATCTCTTTCAAGAGGCTAGTTGACACTAGGTCTAAAAGACAGGTTGATCGTCTGGATAATGAGACTATAGAAGCTAGCTCTGAGAGATTCAGAGATGAGAATGATTCCAGATGTAAAATAGGCATTGCAGTTGATTCAGGAGTTGCTGTATTCAGTAGAAGATGACTGTCTAGCTGATGAGGTCTGTTATTAACTCCATTCTATTCTATTACTTACCGACTCCACATTAAACTTTGTGACCACTAAATAGCATAGTCTTGTGTCATTACTGCCGAAGTGAATTACCACTTTACCATATTTACACTTATCCTTAGCCAGCAGTTTCAGATAAGACTGCATGTAGCCTGCTCTGGCCCCTGGGATGCACTTAACTACGACCACTGGTGTTGCAAATTTCATGTTTTTCTGAATACAGAGCAGCACCTCTGTACTGTAACCAGATTTAAACCAGAGAAATCCACAGAGGTGAACACATAGGCGACACAAAGTCAAAGAGCACCACCAGTGATCAGAAATGACATAACCTTACCATGTGCCTGTGCCCTAAAGATCAGCAGTCTCCTGCATCCACAACCACCGTCCTGTTGCTCTGAACCCAGAAACCATAAAGTGCTTTGAGAGGATCTCCTGAAGCACATTAAGGATATCATACCTGCTGATCTCGAAAGATGTCAGTTTGCCTCAAGGGCAAACCAATCAATAGAGAATGCAGTCTCCCTAGCACTCCGCCCAGCCCAGACTCACCTGGAGTATCCTAACACCTACGTTACGATGCGAGGATGTTAGGAAACTATCACTTCAGGCTGTCACCATCGCTTTGCCTATGGTTCAGACAGTTTCTCATCAACAGACCTCAGGTGATCAGAATAGGGGACTCAACATCATCCATACTTGTCCTGAGCATAGTTGTGTGCTCAGCCCTGCCCTCTGCACATTCTTCACACTTGACTGCTCCATCACCCACTCCACCAACACGCTTGTGAAGTGCAGATATCACCACCATGGTGGGTGTCATCATTGTCTGAGTCTCAATACAGAGAGGAGATCAAACAACCTCATCTTGAATGCAAGTAACACCAAGGAGATCATTGTGGACTACCAGAGGAGCAGGAGGTTAGTAAATTTATCTCTCCTCAGTGTCAAGGTGTTTTTTTTATTTAACCTGTCCTGTTCATCAGCTGGGCCGAGGAAGAATGAATGGTCCTGGTGCCTTATTATGCTGGCAGTTTTACGTGAAGGAGTGTGATTTACTTTATTGGCAATGGTATTGGTTTGCCGGTAAAGCTCCCGGGCTGAGGCTCAGGAGTGGATAGAAGAAAGAACAGGCCCAGTGAGACCACCAGTCAGGGGCCCACCACACAATGGCAAGGCCCGTGACCAACCCCAGCCCAACCACCATGTTGAGAGGCAGACCACCCAGCCAGGTCTCAGAGCCTCACCCCAACACAGGTGCAGATTGGTGATTGTTGTGTGTGGAAATGTAGATGTTATGGTGGACGGAGGCAAGGTGAGACATCAGGCTGGTCACTTATTTCACAGAATATTGTCCATTCTTCCTTAAAGAATTTCATAAAGTTGGAGTCCTTGAACAATGATATATTAAATATATAAATATATTTTGTGAGTGTCAGAGTGACTGGTGCATGGTCGCTGATGGTAATGGGATGGATCTTGGTGTAAGAGACATCTTTCATAATTTAATTACTAATTAAAAAGTGGTCGAAATGAGAATAAGGAAGGTGGACGGGCTAGTAGTAGATGTATTCCTTCAGCATAGGGTGACGTGAGCGCCAAGCATCACAAAGACCAAAATCACTGTTTCTGCCAACTTCTGGGTTGAATACCAGGTTGGAGTCCCCTCCTACAGTAAGCTGTGTCTGAGTGGGCCAAAGGTGCTGTGGAAGAAGGAGGGGTCATCAACATTTGGACCATATATATTGGCAATACATACCTCAGTGTTGTGTGTGGATATGCTAACTATTATAAACCGACCTTGTGGGTCTACAGTGGTCTTCTTACAAGTAAACCTAATGTCGTTGTTAGTTCGAATGGCTATGCTTTGGTGTTATAACTAGCCATGTCTGTGTGTGGAAATTGTGATGAGCTTCATATATGATTTTCTGCTTTGGGTAGATGACTTTCCTGTAGTATAAATGTCTGCTTGTAAATTGTGTAGGCGTGTAAAAATGTTTAGTTGTTTTAAACATGAGCCGATTCCACACACATTCCAAGTGGCAAACAGTAATTTGTTCATATCTAAACTAATCTACTGAGTGTAAATTGTCATAAGTGTAGCTGTGTGTGGGTGTGCGCGCGCGCGTGCGTGCATGCATGTGTATGTATGTGTGTGTAGTGGTGCCGGAGAGGAAGAGAATACACGTTTGTAGCAAATGTAACTGCATATTATATAGTTTCATGTTTATCCATATAAACATAACATTCATAAATAAAGTATAACACAAAACAACGGGGTGACATAAATGCACATTTTCATTGGTGAGAACAGCATGTTATACAGTGTGCTATGTGCGTTTGTAGATTTTTACATGATTAACATAGGCTTGAAAGAAAAAATGAATGAGAGAAATTGATGTTACCTTCATCTGTTACCTTAACCATTCAAAGTAAACACAAGAAACTTGTGCTACAACAAAAAAATGGACCAGACTCAGTGACTAACTCCCTCACATCAAACTTTCGCCCTGCCCTATGTGCCATAAAGATAATATCTAGCAAGACCAGTGAGCAGTGATAGCTAACATGTCTTTGGGAACCTCCTTTCACCTGTGTTTCGTCTAGTTAGTCCTACGACACCTCCAGGAGGCTAGACAGTGATCACTGGCATCCCAGAGTCACCCCCCTAATGCCACCCGTCACTGATCTTACCGACTCTACTGAAATTTCCTTTACTATTTTGCTCACACTCTGTCCCCTTCCTCCTAACTCCTTCAACAAAGCAACAACGGATCTTGCTACAAATCCTCTACATCCTACTTACATTGGACAAATCCTAACCTCCCATCCTCGCTGCTCAGCATCCTTACCTAGATCTGCATCCTTACCTGAGCTTTTTCCTTTCGTATGCTTCTGCAACTGAATCCTCCCACGGCACAGTCAGCTCTATGAAATATTCCACCATTCTCATTCCACTCCTAGTTTACACAATTATATCAGGCCTTAGCTTTGTAGCTATTGCAATAGCTGTGGGGGGGTGGGGTTAGACGTGGGGCCCTTGTGTCCTGCTCTCCAGAGTCTGCTGATTGCCCGATTCTGGGCTCTGGGCTCTGGGCTCAGTTGCTCTCTGTGAACCCAACACACTACTCATATCCATCAGGACTCCCATTTTACTGATGATCAACCCAGTATTTCTTGGATTCTTGTTAACTGTGGGGTGTTGGGAACAGCACAGCAACCTTGACTCCACTATCTACCAGTAACGGTGCCTGTTTTCCCTTTCCTTGTTGATCTTGTTGTGTCCTGTTTTTGTTTATCCTTAGATTTACTGTGGTGTAGCACTGCCCTCCCTGCCTCACAAAGGGAGTTTTACTCAATAAAGACTGATAAAGGGCTGATGATGGTCACAGAAACACACTGAAACAATGAAATCTTTGATTTCAAGACCAAAAGTGCAAACCAGTCATTAAAAGTTGACACTCCATGTGGTATTAAACTATGAGGATAAATACAAACAAGGGACAAAAAGATACTACAAAGTATTGAATAACAATGACATTTGTAAAAATGACTCATTGGTAGTTAATAAGGTAATTATATTAGCTTTATCTAGATGAAAGAAATTCTATCATGAACACAGCTCATTATTCTGAATAGATACTTTTTACTACACCACAGGTACCTCATATGGAGTAGCTAATAAATTAATGATATTTTAATTGATAAAATTGGATATTAATTTAGACTTGAGATATTTTAAACATTCTTAATGACAGACTCTCAGTACTGGGATGGAGGGATGTGTAGGGTCTCTTTAACAACTCCACAAAGAGTTTGGTCTAGACCTACTCTAAGTGTAAAGTGCCTTGAGCTAACGTTGTTATAATTTGGCACTATATAAATAAATTTGATTTGAGTGGGAAGTTATTATGGTTCTTTTTATTTCTGTAGAGCAATCATGGAACACAAGGAGCTGCTGAAGGTGTCCTGGGACTGGCAGATAGGTGAGAATTTACATGTGCATGCAAACAAAGACACACATACAACCTAGATATATTGTGTATGCCACAAACCGGCTCAAGGTAGGTGACAAAGAGGGGAGACAAGTTTAAGTGCCAATGAAAGTGTTTTACTATAAATTAAACAACATAACTATAAGAAGCATGACGTATGGATAGTAGCAGCATAAGCAGTGAATGTAGTGTGTGGATAAGAGAAATTTGTATGTGTGCCACTGTTGAATACAAAAGAAAATGCTAAAACCAACCAAAGCATACATAGGTGTCAAGCCTAGAAAAAAGAGAGGCAAGTTGTCCAAGCTGGCATTTGTAAACTTGAAAGAGGCCAAGAGATGTCAGCAGAGGGTGTCAGCACCCTGTCCTAACGATCCTCCCTAACTCCCAGCTCCTTCAGGAAGTGATCAAATGCATCATCATGGCAAGCAGAAAGTTAGAGGTCATAATACCACCCTCAATTAGAAGGTTCCACCATGTATGACACATCAAACAATTAACAATATGCAAACAATATGTGCCAATCTCTCAGCACAATATCCATAGTTGACTAGCAGTACCACACTCCTTGCAAGATGCGTCACCGAGAGTTGAGCACAGCATTCAAATTAATACACCAAGGATCCTTGGGTGCCCCAAAGACAGTGCATCTGCAAATCCATCTTTAGTACCTTAATGTGTTGTACTAAGTTATATGGCTGCAGGAACAGCAACTACCTCATAAGCCTCTGATTAGAGTTTTGTAGTGACTTCAAAAGGTGAGGGTTTGTGGTCAAGGAAAACTATCAACAAAATTACCCAAGCTCCAAAGACAGATAGTAGTGTTGATGCTTTTTAAATTTTCTTGAGAAGAAGCTCACCCATCAGTGTACATCAAACAGGTCCAGAGACAAAAATTGTCTTAATGGGGGAGCTCTACTGCTGTGGAAACACAGAATCAACAATGTGATATGGCTTCAGGAGGTTAACAAGACTTTGTAGATTTCCTATGGCCAGGGGTTTCAATCAAATAGTTTAGATCAGAGACTTGAAGCACCACGGAGAAGGGACCACTGTACTTGGCATGGAAAGGGGAATCTGCAAGAGGCAAAAGAGAAAGCACACAGTCGCTTGGGCTAAACTGATGAGCCTCAGGCCATTGATCAAATTTTTTTTGCAACTTGCCCTGTTTTCTGCAGCTTTTCCTTAGCCAATGTACCTCCCATATACAGTTTATATTGATGTTCATTCTCTGGCAAACATCCATCTTGCAAAACTGCAAGTGGGCCTCACACTTTTAAGGCCAACTCATTGGGACTGAATCCAGTACTTTCCTGGACAATTTCATAAGCTGCTAACAGCAACCAGTGCAGCCCACCTCCCAGTCATCCTACTATTTCATACAATAAGCGTGCAAGATTGATTTAAATTTTTAGTGGAACCATTCAAGTACACCCTGACTTTATGCATCATATGCTGTCAATATGGGAAGTTTTTTTGTGTAACTGTTGAAATGGCTAAGAAAAAAGACAAGATATAAAGTTGAACCCTTGATCAGATTGTATGATTTTGGGATGCAAAATACTGAAATTAACTGGGTCAAAGCTCTAAGCACTGCTTTTGCTTTAATACCATGAAGTGCATAAACGGCAGGTCAACAGAGAGTCCAGCTTAATGTCTGATCAGCTTGTCCAGTCTGGTTGAGTTGTTCTTTTATATGTTTTCCCCCGGCACACCACAGCATAGAACAGGACACTAGGGACCACACACTGGTAGAATATCCACAGGAGTTCCCTGAAGATGGGAAAAGATTGTAGTCTCCTCAGGAAGTACATCCTGGTCTGTCACTTCCTGTACAGGTGGTCAGTGTTGGTTGTCCAATTCAGCTTGCTGTCTGCGGTATTTGTGCGAGTCAACAGACTCCACCTCAACTCCCTTGTTCCGATCTGGTCGAGGCTGCCTGTTGGTCTGGGCTTTTCAAAGTTGATGACCAGTTCCTTGGTCTTTGTGGTGTTGAAGCTGCAGTTTGGTTCCTGCTGCACCACGCAGCCCGCACCAAGCTCCTGTACTCCTCCTGTCGTTCCTGATGCACATAATGATGACTGTGTCATTGGTGAACTTCTGGATGTGACACAGCTTCGAGCTGTAACAGAAGTCCGAAGCATAAAGAGTGAAGAGAAGGGGTCCTGTTCTTTCTTGTCGGACAGTCCACAGCCTGATGTACTGCTGTACACAGTGTCAGACATGATGTTCTTTAGTCTGACATACTGTGGCTTGTCCATGAGGTAGTTGGTAATCCAGGCAACCAGACAGGGGTCCACTTGCATCTGGTTCAGTTTGTCTTGATGTAAGGTCCTAGGGGTTTTGTTTTGTTTGTCACTTCCTGTTTTATTTTGAAGTCCTGTGTTGTCTTGTCTTCATTTGCTTTACTTCGTGTTTTCTTCCTCCACTGATTACTGTCTCCACCCTAATTTCATTCACCTGTGTCTTGTTCCCCTGTGTATATATACCTGGTGTCTTCCAGATTGTCCGCATCATGTGTGAGTAGCTTCCCAGTGTTCTTTCCTCGTGTATTGATATCCAGTGTTCGACTAGTTCTTTTGTCTCTCTCATGACTCCCTCTTGCCTAGCATTTTTGTGCCTTTGCCTGTTTTTTGGACTTCTTAGCCAGCCTTGTGTTTTTGTACTGCTGCTTGTTCTGACTGCCTGTGTACTAAATCTGGACTTCCCCCTCCTGCTGCCTCTGGTCTGACCTGTGGGTCCCAGTTTGTCTGTCAGGTCCTGACAGTACAATCTGACCACTACGATGGACCCTGCAGATCCAGAGCCTGTCCACAAAGCCCTGAAAAACCAAAGCCATGGGCTTTGCGAACACAAGGACCACATGACTTCTCTAAGATGGGAGATGGCTAAATTTGACAAATACCAGGAGGCGGCCATCTATCTACTGTCATCCCAGCTGAGCCATCTGACTACTGGTCTACAGCAGGGGAGGACTAACACAACCCCTGGTGAGGGCGCTACCTCCCCATCCACAATTTCACCCCAGACCATCAATCACCCCCCTCAGTGCCCTATGCGAGCTCCACTTCGAGTTCCAGGCTGCAGCTTTCCCCTCCAATCACTGCAAGATTGCATACATGATCTCCTTCATGTCAGGGCAAGCCTGCGCTGGTAGATGCCTTCTTTTTTGAGGGTCTGTCAGAGCGCGTCAAGGACCACTTGACACCACTGGACTCGAATTGTCTCTGGTCTCCTTGGCATCCAAGCTCGACAAGAAGCTGAGAGCGCGGCTGAGATGCCCCAGCTCATCCCAAACCTGTCCAACGTGGCCCGGGGACCTTCGCTGAGAGATCCCTTGGTTCCTGCCTCCACATTCCCGACCCACACCGGAGGTGTTGCAGAGGAACCCATGCAGATTGAGCTCTCTGGCGGAGCGCCTACTCAGACTCAATGAGGGTTGGTTAACAGGGCCACTTCTTGGAGAATTGCCCATTTGTCACGGCACCAGTGCTGGTAAGCACCTCCCTGTGGAAGAACAGATCTTTTTGGCAGATCACTCTTTTCTCTTTTCTCTCTTTCTCACTTTGTCCTCATAGACTTGATTTAGCTTGATGTCCATAAGATTGGTATCAGCACCAATCCCAGAGACTTAACCTCTTTTATATTGTTAGACTCCCATACCTGCCTCTGCCTTAGCTGGCCATGTATGCATCTGGTTACTCACCGCACTTCCCCGGTTACTCTGACCTTCCCTGACACACACCCTGAACAGATCACTTTCTTTCACCTTGAGGCACCCCTGCACTCACTAGCCCTTGGTTACCCCTGGCTTACTCAGCACAATCCACACATAGACTGGTCCTTCGGCAAGGTTCTGTCATGGGGAGAAACTGTAAATCATGGTGCCTCCCAGTTTCCAACTCTGGAGGTGTGACCACTTCGCCTGAGGAGGAGGAAGAGTTTCCTGATCTCTCTGCTGTGTCACCTTGTTATGCAGATCTTAAACAGGTTTTCAACAAGGTCAAGGCAACCTCACTGCCACCACACTGTCCCTACGACTGCGCCATAGATCAGCTCCCTGGTACCTCACCCCCTCGTGGCCACCTGTACTTCCTGTCAGCACCTGACCATCAAGCCATGGAGGAGTACATCAGAGATGCACTTGAAGCAGGGATCATCTGGCCTTCCTCATCACCAGCAGGGGTGGATTTTGTCTTTATGGGAAAGGACAAGTCCCTCCTTCCCTGTAATGACTATCGAGGACTGAATGACATTACCATCAAAACAGGTACCCTCTCCCACTTATCTCTTCTGGTTTTGAGCTTCTACAGGGGGCCAAAGTCTTCACCAAGCTTGACCTGCGCAACACTTATCTGGTTCACATCAGAGGGTGATGAGTGGAAGACCACCTACAGGACACTGAATATTTAATGTCCTGCGCATGGGTGGTCCAGTGGTACTTTCCGCCGCCCACCTGGAACACTGCAGCGCGCCCCATGGCTGCAGCTGCTCTCTGGGCTTGGTACCTCACACGCTCCTGCATCAGGGTGGTGGGAGCCCGGACCTCTGACCTGAGTCAGAACCATGAGTGATGGTCTCACTCATATTTAGATAATACCCACTTGCATATGTGTGTCACTTGCCAGCTTGTGTTTGGGCAAATCATGAAGAATTGATGAATCCTACATAAAATGGGCTGAACTGCTCTTTCATTCATCACTATGTATCCTATTTTTGACTCAGCTCCTCTATTGGGACACCATTACCTACCTGGACTCCCATCTCTCCAGAGATATACAGAAACCGTGTGGATCCTGAGTGAGGTAAAAGGAAAAGCATAGTATCCTTCACTCCACTAGTCCCTACCAGCACCACCTGCTTCCCCTCCCCTGTCCATCTTTCCACAGCTTCTCTGTCCTGTATTTCCCCCCTATATTCACTGAGGTGTAGCACTGCCCTACCTGCCACATAAAGGTCATTTCACTCAAAGATCACAAACCAGCTTCCAGGGAGGGCTGTTGATGGTCACAGACACGCACTGAAATAATTAGCTATTTAGCTGCAAGACTATAACTGCTTAAATCGCATACATAGCCTGTAGTGCTAAAGTATGAGGACAACTGCAGACAAAAAACTACTGTGAATGTAGTGTATGGATGAGCGAAAAGGGTGCGTGTGTTGCGGTCGAATGCAAAAGAAAACGCCAAAACAAGGCCAGAATCTGTAGAGGTATGGAGCCTAGGAAAGGGAGAGAGAAAATGAGACCAGACTGGCTTTTGTAACCTTGGTAGAGGTACCACACACCTGCCAGTTCATGCAGGAAGTGTATGAACTGCATCCTGGTGAGCAGAAAGGAAGGGGTCGCAACAACATGTAAAGTCATTTGCTCTCTCTGTGTGTTTACAGGCCTGCTCTACATTGGTTTCAGTGCCTTCATGTTTGGCCTTTACAGCTTTATGCCAGTGGTCATGAAAAGGACAAGTGCCACCTCAGTCAATCTCTCTCTGCTCACAGCTGACCTGTACAGCCTCTTCTGTGGTCTCTTCCTCTTTCACTACAAGGTAATATACACCTGCTAGGATGAACTGATTTGGTAATGTGCAGGGTAAATAATGTGAAAATAAATAGTATGACATACCTAGGGGTGTGGGAAGTATGCAGAGGTCTTTGGTACCAGGCTGCTGGCACAGTTTGCCTTATACGGTTTAGTTTTTAACAGTAAAAATCTGTGACAGATAGCTTTGAGTCCTTGAAAACAGACTGACTGTCTCTGGAAGAATTCATTCAAGGTTTCAAATTCAAGATCATGATTTAATTGGTTTTTGCCAGCACTGAGGGAATTTTAAACCACTTCTCAGCTGATGAACAATGTGTCCATACATTTGAGCATCAGCTGCAATACATGCTGATACTGGATCCTCAGACAACCAGTGGGAACGATTAGAGCCATTTGTTATTGAGGTTGCCAATTGCAAGTGACGGGGGTGCCTTCGGGTAACACAAGCCTTCTGTGCTATTGTAAAAATATGGTGGTCATAAGGAGGAGAACCAGAGGAGCAGGTCATATGTGAATACACTCTCATAAATATTGCTTATGGTAATTCTGCCACTAGATCCAATTAAATCATACACGCTGTTCCTTTAATACAGAGAGAAAGAGTTGGCCTAGAATAGATGTAAGCACAGCAGATACATTTCAGTTGATCCTGACACACTGGTTAACATGGACCAGTGAGGATTTAAACCAGCCTCCACTCTGACTCATTCTGTGTTTCAGTTTTCTGGCCTCTATCTGTTGTCATTCTTCATAATTATCTTCGGCCTGGTCGTTTACTCCTCCTCATCTACCTATGTGGCCCAGAATCCACGAGTCTACAAGCAATTTAGAAACACCAGTGGCCAGCCAGTCAGGGACCTGCCCCGACTCGGTCCCGGAGATCTGGAGCCCTCTGTCACTTACACCAGCCTGGGCCCTGAGCTGGGAAATGAGATTCCTTTGCGTATAACCTAGGATGATTTGAAACATTTGCCATGGTTTGGGTGAGTGGATTACTGTGTTAGTTGTTGCCTCTAGGCTCTGCCGACAGTTGTACATAGAAAAATGTTGCAGGTTGTACCCACCCTTCAGAACAGGAGCAACCTGGTAGGTCCAGGTTTTCATTTTATGGCTCCTGAGAAATGAATAACCAGAATGCTATTAACTCAAATAACAAAGCAAACGAAAAGTTCACTGTGACAAAGACTGTTAGTAGACAGTAGTGACTGTAAATATCATTCATGTAAATATAAGGTTTCTTCATTATATTTAATCTCCTGCTGTTTTTATCAGGAATGTTTGTGCTTAATTTCTGTATATGATAAAATTAATTTTTATTTTATTTATTTTTTTCACTTATTCTAAAAAAAAAAAAAAGCGTTTCCAAACCTATGTGTTTAAACAAAAGTCCAACTGAAGTCAGTTAAGGCATACATATAGAGTAGTGATTGAGTTTGGCAGGTTGGTCTCATGCTATTTTGCACAAGGAGACATAATTTGAAGGATTTTGCAGTCAATCCAGTATTCCTCCTGCAGAGGGTGCTCACGTTGTGAATACCGCTTAAAACCAGTTGAAGAAAGAACAGCTGATGAAACATGCTCATATTGACAATAAAAGTGGCATATGGGCAAACTGTCATTACCACACTGGCAGTGACTACGGTTGAATTTCATACAGCATAATACTTTCAGATCAGACTGAAAGTCACCTGTGTGATTCCTCGATAACAAAAAAAAAAAACAACTAACATCAACTCTATAACTTTATCGTTACTTCATCAGGAAGTCTGTGGGTTCGCCTCCCTTCATGGAGCAGACATCTCATTTTAGTTGTATATAAGGTTTCTGTCCTTTATTTGCATCATATTCTCAAATCTCACTAAGAGGGCAACCATGAGTAGGGCATTTGTCATCTGTATTTATGTGTGGTACAATCTGATACACTGGGTTTAACAGCTGGGGCGTAGATATGACAATTGTACAGAATATCACTACTGTCACAAAAGTTGCCAATTCTGTAGTGTTACAGCTGTAAGAAGACAGTCATCCTTAAATTCTCTACAAGGAATCTGCAGTGTAGTTGGAATTAAATTTTTTTTGACTCAAATGCTGAATATGAACCTTAAAGACAAAGTTCTCTTTGTATGACTTACTAAGAGGAATCTGAAAGTCATTTGTTGTGTTCATGACAGGATGATCAGATTGAGGGCCAGGACTGGGCTGGATGCTTGGAATTTAAAACTGAACACAAGTATTTATTAGGAACAATTGTGCTATTTATGCCTAATTTAAACAGTAAATGACTAATTCTGAGGATTGTTCTCTCAGGAAGGGAAACTACTATGACTTAATTTAAACTAACGTTAGCTATGTTGAGCTCGTGATGAAAACAAAACTACTATATATGTTTACAAATAACAAGAGAAGAGAAATTATAGCAAAAATTACTACTGAGAAATTATTTAAAACCGACTGAATTATTTTGAACTTTCATATGGAGCCAGCTGTAGTCTAGCCTACAGCTTGGTGCTAAAAATGAGACCATTCAAGCCTGCCACTGTAATGCATTAAAACTGAACAATTTAATCATTTTTTGTTGTTTGAATTATGTATTATTTCCTGGTTTAAGTGAAATCTGAGCTGGGTTTTGGACCACAATTGGCGACTTTATTATTTACAACTTTTCCTCTTATCTATGTATTTATATTTCTCTCTCTCTCTCTCTCTCTCTCTCTCTCTCTCTCTCTCTCTCTCTCTCTATATATATATATATATCTCTATATATCTCTATATATATCTATATATATCTATATATATCTATATCTATATATATCTATATATCTCTTATATCTATATCTATATATCTATATATATCTATATATATATCTAGATCTATCTTAGATAGCTATATAGATACTATCTATCTATATATATTATATCTATCTCTATTATATATCTAAACAGCTGATTGAAAAAAAAATATGCAAAAATATGGATATGAAATTGGCTTTAGAAGCAAATGAACAATTGAACAAGACTGAAAGAAATACTGTATGGCTCAAAATGGGACCCCAATGCGAGCAGATCAGGTAAAGCGAAGTCCTTTAATAGTCACAACCAAAGTAGTATGTGAACTAATGGTGGCAAAATACAAAAGTACAACAAAAAGAGCTCAAGATTCTCGCCAAAGTACCAAACTGAAAAAAAGATAACAAAAGGTGAGGCTGAAGAAACAGTCTGAATCAAAAAACCACACAAGGAACCAAGGGGCAGAGGTGAGGCTGAGGAGGACACACATCACCTGGACAAAAACAAAAATAAGGAAAGCCACAATAATAAAACCCAAAAATATGGTCACAGGAAACTGGGAAATAACTACAGAAGAAGCGAGAGATCAACAGGCTGAATACTCTGGCAGCAAAGAGCCTGTCTAAGGAGGGTATATGAGGGCTGATTGTTGGTAGATGCAGGGCAGGTGTGCCTCGTCAGCAAGGGAGGAGGATTAGAAACGCCCATGGGACAGATAGAACACACGGTAGGAGGGGCACGAGGAAGCATGAACACAAAAAAGGGCAGGCACACCAAAAACCACAAGGTTCTCCAACACGGTCTCTCCCCACTCAGCGACACACCTGCTGAAAAGCTGACTCCAGTGATTGGCAATTCTATTCTGAGGAACGTGAAGTTAGCGACACCAGCGGTCCTCGTTAAGTGTATCCTGGGAGTCAGAGAGGCGACATCCAGTCTTATCTGCAAACTGCTCGGCTAAGGATAAACGTAAATATGGGTAAAATTGTTATTCACGTTGGCAGTAATGACACCCAACTTCGCCAGTCGGATGTCACAAAACTGAATGTGGAATCGGTTTGCAAGTTTGCCAAAACGATGGCGAACACTGTAGTTTTCTCTGGCCCCCTCCTGAATCAGACCAGTGATGGCATATGGTCTGTAGGGGACTCTGGATGGCAGAGATGAGATAGAGAAGTTATGGTAAGGGCATGGGGGGGGGGGGGCTTTGGCACCAAGGAGAGCCTCCTGAGCCCACTCCACCTCAAAAAACTATCACTTGGACCTAAAAAAAAGACACCAAAGGAATGTCCAACACCAACAAGTCCTTAGTATTGAGCCTTGAAACTGTAAAGATACCAGAGTAATTTATAGTTGGGTCAGTAAACCTGCATCAGACCCCCTCTCCCACAGGAAAAGAACTATATGCATGAATACCCTACAAAGTGACACTGGATGAAAGTGGCAACAACAACTGTCACCTCGCAACAAACAATGTAACAAGGTATCTTGAGCTCCATCAAGGTACTACCCTGTGGTGCTCACACCAGGAAATCACTCATCATCATCTCATCTGATCATCAAGGAGAACATTGTCCTCAACTGCAACACTCTCCTATCCTCTCATACCAAAAGGGGGGCCTCAAGATAAACACAGGCTCCTGCCATAAATCACCTCACACACCAACCTGAATTGAGAACTATTCAACTACACACATCGTTTAAATTATCACGGAACAAAAGATATAATCACTATGTTACCAATTTGTCAATACACTGTGTAAATTTTCAAGAATCCTAATCTGAAGTACATTTCTCTAGTCCACAGCACAGCTGAGATGTATTTTTCTAGTTCTGATGTGAATATCCACCATGTGACACTAGTACTCTTTAAGGACCTTTCCACACCTGAATCCACCTGAAAGGATTAGAACTACCTCATAACCTCTGATATACCATATATTGATGTTATCTCATGTTATCACGTTTGTGTGTTTAGAATAATTGTTTTCCCTATAAATTGAAACTATTGTGTACAAGCAACTAGATTAGTTCGATACCACTGTATTAACTACTTCTCAATGATAACTATATAGTTTGTGTATGCTATAAACTGTGAATGGGCCATGTGGGAGATATAAGGTACATGCATGAAAATTCAAATCCACATTGGAAAATTTTTAGAATCAGCTCCTTTCTGTTGTGCAACTAACACCTTTGAAAGTGAAGTGAGCTCCATGGGTGGCAATCACCTTAAAGCCCCCCCCTACATAGCCCAAGGATAAAGCAGCTGCATCCTCTGCCGCGAGTTTTTGTCTAAGTCTTCTAGAAGTTTTTCCATCTGTCATTGTGTTTTAGTTTTTGGGTTCTTTGAGTCTTTTCTTCATTTACATTTTTCCTTTTTGCAGGTCTCTATTTTATCTCTTAGTTTTACCACTCCTGTTCATACATGAACGAGTGTTCTATTTAAGGTTTTACTTAAATCTCACACTAGTAAGTCTTTAAGAATTTTTGTTCTCTTTTTCCAAATTTTGTTTGAGAAATTCAGGTTTTGCGTCATTTGGCCAATGCCAATCCCTTCCCGAGTTTTGATAATATTATTTGGACGTGAAAGCTTTTTCCGACGTCAACCTCCGGCCCGGCTATCCACCGGACCAGGACCGGCTGACCAGACCCAAGAGTGCCTACAGAAAGACGTCTGCTGGCAGACTACGCCGATGCTGAGCCACCGAGACCCCAACAGAGCCCGTTATCCCTGGCAACGTCTTTCATCTCCAAGAGAAACCACTCAGAGTGTGATGCCTGGTTCCCTGGCAACCTCAACTCCTTCAGCTCCAGCCAAGAGATCTCAGCAGCGTAATGTGATTCAAAGTAGGCTACTCCACCCTCTGCTCTAACTGGGTAGAAATAACCTTTAGTTTATGAATGAACCATCTAAACTTCTTCATTCAAAATAACCACGCTACACATAGCTGAACTTATCCTCTTTCTCCATCGCCCAACAATAACCATTAGAAATAGTACTGTTTAGCCTAGTTTTCTGTGTTTATTATCATTCATGTATTTTTCCTTATTAGTAATTAGCCAATAAACTTATCAATTTGACCCAGTCATTGTTTTGTATTTCATTGAAGTGGAGATTGGAGATCAATGTTATCGAGAAATCACTGCCTTGGGTAAGACTGATCAAAACTAATTAATAAATTCAATAAAATTGTCCTCTTTGAGGACTGGTGCCCCTTTTCAACAAGAGCAAATTCTAAATTGTGTTGTTCATGCTATGTCATTTAACCGCTGGCTGTCGAGATGGTGTCCCAAAAACAATGTGAGCTACATAGATAACTGGAAGTCTTTTTGGGGGAGACCTGGTCTGATTAGGAGAGGTGGGTTAGGGTTAGGGTTAGGGTTAGTGGTGGTGTCCATCCCACCTTGGGTGGAGCCACTCTCAGATCCAGGAATATGGCCGAGTTTATTAGAAAGTCAAAACCCCGACAGCCCCGAGTCGAGACCAGGAGGCAGAGCCGCAGTTTAACACGCTCCTCTGCACCTCAGTCAGAGTGGTCACCTGCTGAGAATAGAATAGAGTCTTCATCCTTCATCTATGTTTAGCTCTATATGTTTAGGTGTCTGTGACCCGACCACAAATTCAGTCTCAAATAACACTGCAATTAAATGTGGTGTGTTGAATATTCGATCACTATCAAAATCCCTACTAGTTAATGATCTCCTAGATGATCATCATATTGATTTATTTTGCATAGCATAAACCTGGCTGCAGCAGGATGAGTATGTTAGTCTTAATGAAGCTACACCCCCCACTCATGTTAATTTTCATATCCCTCGTACCACAGGTCGAGGAGGGGGAGGTGGCTGTGATATTTCAGTCAAGCCTATTAATCAACCCTAGACCAAAATCTGGCTGTAGTTCTTTTGAAAGCCTCACTCTTAGTCTTTCCCACTAAAACTGGAAACTTGAAAAACCAGTTCTGTTAGTTACAGTATACCATCCACCTGGTCCATTCTTAGAATTCCTATCAGAGTTTTCTGCGTTTATATCAGAGTTAGTACTCAGTACAGATAAAATCATTATAGTGGGAGATACAGGGTACAGGGTGGTCACGGTGAAAGTCAGTGATGAGGGTTCGATCCATAATGAACTGTGAAGGAAACCCATTGTCTTCCTCCGGGCCGTACCCCTGCCAGTCCACCAGATACTGTCTGTCCTGGTCCCTCTTGCGGACAGCCAACAGCCGTTTGACCTTGTAGACGGGGCCCCCGTCAATCACCTCAGGAGGAGGTGGGGGTGGGAGGGGCGGGACCAAGGAACTCTCCTTGGTTGGTTTGACCTGGCTGACATGTGGGGTGGACATGGAGGGAGCGAGGTAGGCACAGACGGACCGCTGCAGGACCAATGACCTTGGTGATGGGGAAGGGACCCACAAAACGTGGAGCCAGTTTCTTGGAGGGGACCTGGAGATGTAAATTCTTGGCTGAGAACCATACTCTCTGGCCTGGCTGGTAAGTGGGTGCGGGTCGTCGTTTGCAATCCGCAGCTTTCTTGGTGCGGTCTCCTTGGCGGATCAACACCTGACGTGCAGCAGCCCAGATGTGTCGGCAGCGGCGGATCATGGCGTGGGCAGAGGGGACCGTCACTTCAGGTTCCTGGGCAGCAAAAACAGGTGGGTCATACCCGTAAACACACTTGAAGGAGAGAACCCTGTGGCGAGGTGGGGTAAGGAGTTGTGGGCATACTCGACCCAGACCAGGTGGTTGCTCCATGTAGAGGGGTTCTCGGACACTAGGCAACGGAGGCCGGTTTCCAGCTGTTGGTTGAGGCGTTCGGTCTGGCCATTGGCCTCTGGGTGGTAGCCTGAGGTCAGGCTGGCTTTTGGCCTCCCAATGAGCGGCAAAATTCCTTCCAGAATGTGACGAATGTGGACGAACTGGGGCCCCCAGTCTGAAACAATGTCCTTGGGAAAGCCATGAATCTTGAATGCTTGGTTAATCATTATTTCAGCCGTCTCCTTGGCTGAAGGCAGCTTCGGCAAAGCAATGAATCTGGTCATTTTAGAAAATCTATCAACCACCGTGAGGACGGTGGTGTTAGCCCTGTGACGAAGTCCATAGACATATCCGACCATGGGCAGAAGTTGCAGCAGTCCCATACGTGACCTGGAGGACATCTTATTTCTGGCATAGACCGGACACGCCTCGACGTACTCCCGGACCTCCGATTCCATGGATGGCCACCAGAATCTCTGGGAGATGGTGAATATCGTCCACCGGACTCCCGGATGACAGGAAAGCAGCGAGGAGTGGGCCCAATGAATCACCTGTGGGCGCAGATTGACAGGGATGAACAATTGATTCTCGGGGCACCCACTAGGTGACGGAGCCTCACCATTAGCTTGCTTAACTTCATTTTCTATCTGCCAAGTCACCGCTCCAACCACACAGGTCAGTGGAAGGTTCTGGTTCTGGTTCCTTGGCAACAGGCTCAGGGTCGTAGAGACATGACAGTACGTCGGGTTTAACGTTCCGGGATCCCGGCCTGTAAGAGATGGAGAAGGAGAAACGGTTAAAGAAGAGCGCCCACCTGGCCTGACAGGAATTGAGTCTCTTGGCCTTGCATATATATTCCAGGTTTTTGTGATCTGTCCAGACGATGAATAGATGTTCAGGTCCCTCCAACCACTGTCTCCACTCCTCCAGAGGCACCTTGACTGCTAACAGCTCCCGGTTGCCGACGTCATAGTTGTGCTCCGCTTTAGACAACCATGATAGGAAGGCGCATGGATGCATCTTCCCATCCTGCTTGGACCGTTGTGAGAGGACTGCCCCGATTCCCTTGTTAGAGGCATCCACCTCTACCGTGAACTGTCGCCTGGGGTCCAGCATCATGAGGATGGGGGCTGTGGTGAAGCGGGATTTCAGGGTCTGGAAGGCCGCCTCTGCCTCTGGAGACCAGGAGAACCGTACCTTCGACGAGGTGAGTGCATGCAGGTGAGCCGCTATGGCTGAAGCCTCTGATGAACCCTAACCCTGATGAATAAGTTAGCAAACCCGAGGAACTGCTGAACTTTCTTGCGGCTATCAGATGTGGACCAGTAATGGACCCAGCGGAGTCGGTGTTTGCCCTGGGGACCGTGCGGCTACCCGTTCCGCCTGCTGTTCCCAGCCCCAGGACTCGGTCTCCAGCCCTCCCGCCAGGAGGATATTCAGGAGGCGTGGATGGCAGAGGTTTGTCGGCTGTCGTCCCTGCTGCGGGAACTGCAGGGACACCTGCAATGGACCTCCAATCCACCCATGCAGCCACCTCCCGCTCCTGATCCTGTTCCTGTCCCAGCTGGGCCACCGCCGCAGCCGTCTTGTGTTCCTGTCCCGGCTGGGCCGCCGTCGTCATGTGTTGCTGTCCCGGCTGGGCCGCCGTCGTCATGTGTTGCTGTCCCGGCTGGGCCGCCGCCGCAACCGTCATGTGTTCCTGTTCAGGCTGGGCCGCCGCAGATCTGGATCTGTCACAGGGTGGTGTTGTGTTGAGGGTGGCGGTCTGGGAATGAGGACCCAAAAGCAGGAGCCAGAGAACCAAGTAGGTGTGAAAGAAGAATACTTTTAATGAACAAAACCAAAACTACAAAATAAGAGAGACACTGACTATGACCAAAACCAAAAAACTACAAAAGAACTGAGATGGAGGGACAACAGAAAGACAAGCAGAGAGACAACGTGATCAGGGTGAACCCTCCTCCCACCACCACCACCAAGGGACAGCTTCCAGACATCCAACCCCCCCCCCCCAAAAAAAAGCACAGGACACAGGATGGCGGGCCGTCAGAAGACTGGGGGAGGAGGAGGCCAGGACTCCAGGGCAGCGGGAGGAGGAGGCCAGGGCTCCGGAGGCGGCGGCCCAGACGAGGCAGGAACAGGAGTCGATGGCAGCAACAGCGCCGTGAACTCGGGAACAGTAGGCGGCAGAGGCAGCGCCTCTCATTCTCACCCCCCGCGCCTCTCTTTCTCTCGCACTCTCTCTCTCTCTCTCCCACTCTCAACCCAACCAGTTGAGGCATATGGCCTACCCTCCTGAGCCTGGTTCTGCCCTAGGTTTCTGTCTCTTGAAGGAAGTTTTTCCTTGCCACTGTTGCCAAGTGCTTGCTCATCTGTTGGGTCTCTTTAAATCATTTTATAAAGAGTCTGATCTAGACCTGCTCTATATGTAAAGTGCCTTGAGGTAACTTGGTTATGATTTTGCGCTATACAAATTAATCTTGTTGATTGATTTGATGTTTTCCTGGCACTGTCGCTCGTGAGAGGTGCCCTGTAGGCGGCAGCAAAAACAGTTCACCATCTGAACAACGGACCGAGAGGGAAAGAAGAAGAGGAGGAGGGTGGGCAGAGCATTCGCCATCTTCAGACACTGTAGTGTCCGGTCGACTTTAGAAGAAACGACGAACATCGGTAAAATGGGAGCCGTTTTTTGGGACTGTGTTCCATGGCAAGCTGGGTGAGTGACGATGCCTCCGAACCGATGGTGCCGACGTCGTAGGTAGTGTCTGTGTTCTCTAGCCCTGCATCCTCCCGCGGGTCGCTGTGACTGCGCAGTAACACAGCAGGCCGTAAACACGACGTCACCTCGGGGAACTTGTTTACTATATATTAACACATAGCCTAATATATATGTTTTATGTAGCAGTTGGGCTAAGCTTTGGGCAGCCCACTCCACGCCCTCTGTTTAAATGAGCCGGCTTACTGTGTCCGGCTCCATCGCCGTATGATGCAGAGCTGCTGAATATGCAGCTAGCAGACCCGCAGGACCTCACTGTTGCGACATCGTAGCTTGTAAACAGACTCAGGCATCAATTGTGGTCAAGCAGGCTTCGCTTCCAAGGTCATGAGCCTCAGCCAGGACCCACATTTATAACCACTGCTTAAGAAGAATCTGGCCCTGAAATAGCCTTTGGACATTTTTTGCTACAACTCTGGAAAAAACAGACAGCAGGAAAACTGCGCGGAAACTGAAAATGAGGTGGTGACGGCTGGCCATAGAAGGGACTGAATCAGTAGCTACGCCTATATTACTGAAATCAACCTTATTACTGCTACCTAGAGCCCTTCGGAAAGAAGACAGAATCGAATGCCTCTTTCGGTGTTTATCAGCTCTGTCATAATCATGTCCAGTGTTACTTTGAAATAGAACTGATCGGTTCCTGAATCAGCCGGGTTAATGATTTGAATCTTCATACTGACTCACTAATCACAAGTCCGAGTTCTTCATTAACCCGGATCCTATGAGTCCGCTGTTTGGATATTGCTAAGTACAGAAATATAATATTCGTTCTGAATCAGATAACTCGCATGAAGCGGCTCACTGATTTGGATACTTCGGGTGAACGGTTCACCGCCGACTCGAATCAGTGAGTACAGCACTGAATTATCTGATTCATTTGAATCGGTTCACAGACCCAGGTCAAACAGACCCACTGGAAATATCGAACACTCAGATGATTTGGGTCACTAGCTTCACTCTAGTCAGTGAATCTATATAACAAAGTTTGAATGAATATTGCATAAACAAGTAGATGCACTTGTGGTCTTTATGTGGCAAATATATATATATTATATATCTTATGCACACGCAATGCTGATGATGATTATTATTTTACTATCATCATCAGTAGTAGTATAAACTAGTCAGGGTTCTTCATTAACCCGGATCCTATGAGTCCGCTGTTTGGATATTGCTAAGTACATAAATATAATATTCGTTCTGAATCAGATAACTCGCATGAAGTGGCTCACTGATTTGGATAATTCGGGTGAACGGTTCACCGCCGACTCGAATCAGTGAGTACAGCACTGAATTATCTGATTCATTTGAATCGGTTCACAGACCCAGGGTCAACAGACCCACTGGAAATATCGAACACTCAGATGATTTGGGTCACTAGCTTCACTCTAGTCAGTGAATCTATATGACAAAGTTTGAATGAATATTGCATAAACAAGTAGATGCACTTGTGGTCTTTATGTGGCAAATATATATATATATCTTATGCACATGCAATGCTGATGATGATTATTATTTTTACTATCATCATCAGTAGTAGTATAAACTAGTCAGGTTCTTCATTAACCCGGATCCTATGAGTCCGCTGTTTGGATATTGCTAAGTACATAAAGATAATACTTCGTTCTGAATCAGATACTTGCATGAAGTGGCTCACTGATTTGGATAATTCGGGTGAACGGTTCACTGCCGACTTGAATCAGTGAGTACAGCGCTGAATTATATGATTCATTTGAATAGGTTCACAGACCCAGGTAAAGAAACTCACTGGAAATACCGCACACTCAGATGATTTGGTTCACTAGCTTCACTCTAGTCAGTGAATCTATATAACAAAGTTCAAATGATATATATATATATATATATAATGCTGATGATGATTATTATTTTTACTATCATCATCAGTAGTAGTATAAACTAGTCATGCAGCATATTTTAAGGTAAGCACTACGATAACAAACTTACCCTACCAAGTAATGGGGAGGTTTGCCAACAACACTGATTCAAGTGAACCTGCTCACTTCAGTGAGTGACTCAGATTAACCGAAATCCATAAAATTAACCAAGTTTACCACTACTACTCTGAACTCTTATCAGTTTGACTTTTTATTCATCTCTCCCTTCTTTGTGTGTAGATCCCGTGTCTGTGCGGCAGCGCCCCCTGCCTGCTTTGCCGCTGCTGCCCCAGTGGGAATAACTCCACAGTGACTCGGCTCATTTATGCCTTTTTCTTGCTACTGGGGGTGGGCATTGCTTGCTTCATGTTGATGCCCGGCATGGAGACTCAGCTGAAAAAGGTAATCAGTCACGTTATTGAGGCACTTATTGGCTTCTACTGCATCTTAATACACTTAAACATCAAAAAGTTGATTTATAGCAGCTGAAAGTGAAACTCCATTCAAATAGATTCAATAAACAGACTGATATGTACAGCTTTTTTTCATTATTATAACTTATAGCTAATCTCAGAAAATTAGGTCTTCAAGAAACATCTCCAGGATGTACTGGGATGCATCATCAGCGTTGTGACCTGGGGTCATAAGATGTTTCAGCTCACTACACACACCATCACCCAGGTGACCCAGCAGCTGCCCACGAATCAGGCCTCTTTAACCAAAGCAACCTAGTGGCTTTTTCTGGGGCCCTCACTGGCAGATTGGATAGCCCTCTTTTTGGCTACTCTTGTGACACCCAACTGAGTGAGCACTTGCAGAGAGAATGTCCTGCAAATCCTCTACAGCTCACTGCTATAGGCTCATAGACTGTTTTCCAGCCTCTGCCCCTGCATTCCTCCACTAGCTCTGAGGAGATATTCTAATGAGCCTCCTCCTCCCAGAGTAAAGCGGATAGGGAGGTGTCTCACTCTTTCCCTAGATGTGGAGGTTTGTTGGGCTAGGCAAGGTGTTGTAGGCCGCTCCCTACTGTTGGAGTCTCAAAGCCCTGCTCACTCTTCCTCCACGCCTGCTCGGACCTCTTCCTGGAGAAAGTGGTGTCTCTCCTTGCCTTGGGCTTTGACCTGGGTCCTTTGGAAGTAGCCCGGTTGCCACAGTGCCCACCAATATCTTTTATCTCAGGCGTGACTCTGCCACTTCCACTGCCTTCTCCACTTCCTTCCTATCCTCACCGTGATGCTGGTTGTTGACACTTTAGTGTCCCTGTAGTCCCTGTACTGGAGGACTTCCCTTGTGTGAGCCATAATTAACTCTTCCATGAGTCCAATGAACAGTAGCTGCAAGGTGTTGCTTCTTCACCACGCCTGTCAACTTTAGTGAGGCAAGGGTCAAGCTCTTGTGTGGACTTCAAGATGGCGGTGTCATATTGGAGACTCATGTTGTCACATTGATCAGCTAATTAACACATGCAAAGTTTAAGAAAATTAGAATATAACTTAAAAACTATTAAAAACAGTACAGCAAACTTTCATTCATTCAACAGCTTTATCTGTTTTCGGGTCCCAGGGTGCTGGAGCTAATCCCAGCTCGCACTGGGCGAGGGCGAGGTACACCCTGGACAGGTCGCCAGTCCATTGCATGGCCAACACAGAGACACAGACAGAGACAAACAACCACTCGCACTCATACTCGGACCTACAGACAATTTAAAGTCACCAGTTAACCCAAACATGCATGTCTTTGGACCGTGGGAAGAAATCGGAATACCCAGAGGAAACCCACGCAGTCTTGGGGAGAACATGCAAAATCCACATGCAGCAATGCTGTTATAATCATAAGAAATACTAAAAAAAAAAAAAACTAAATATATCACTGTGTTTCTGTTTAGTCTGTATCATGTGTAATGACTCTACATAATACAAGTTTCACTTTTTGACTTGACTTGATAACTGAAAGAAATAATTTTTTAATGATTTTTTTTCAAATTTAATGTAATGTATCTGTATTTAGCATGATTGCTGGACCATGACTAGAAGGACATTATTAAACATTAAGCGCTACTCTATTATTTTTTTCTCTTCTTGAAAGTCTGTTGCATGTTAGAATTGTGGAACACAAGCGCAATACAAACTCAACAATAGTAGTACATTTTATTTAAAAGGTGTTTACGACAGTTCTCAAAGACCCTTTACAGGGAGGAAGGAACAAAACAGTAAAATGATACAAACTAGATAAAAACGCAATAACACCCTGAAGAGAAGGCAAATGAATAACAAATGATAATAACTTCCCTTGCCAATCGCACCGTTCCTATAGTGCAGCAAGTATGGGTAAAGGTTAACATGTAGAAATATTAATCTTAATGAAAATATTTATTTACCTGACTAAACTGTACATGCAAATAACAGGCATTGAGAAGAAAACTACACCCTGCATTTTACATTACGTAATGATAATAAAGAATAAATGTTAAGCAAAACAGCCTCAAACAAAACTGAGACCTCACCTGTACCTGTGTACATTGCACTTCAGTGATTAGTTGGAAGACCATGGGAAACCGTGGGACAAAACGGCTTTTATTCCATTGGCTAAAAGAAGACGCGCTCTTCATTCTTTAAGCCATGGGATTCAGAGGGTTAAAGTTTAATTTAAACTTGGGCACAGCAGATGTAAACTAGGTTTTGTGCCATATCAAAAGGGGTGTACATAGAACATAGGTTTGATGTGATGAACACAGTTTGATGTGACACTGGAGGACTCAGTTCTCTGCCATTCAGGTTACTCTGGCCAAATTAAGGTTTCTTTAAAGCAGATAGTGTGTACGCTTCAGTTGCTGGGTCTCAGTCTGCTGCAACATTTCAGCTTTTATGATGTTGCAGATTCCAGGCTTCTGTGAAGGAGGAATGGGTTCTTCCATCCCTGGCGTAGAGGGTCATGTGAACTGTGATGTTCTGGTTGGCTACAAAGCTGTTTACCGTGTGTGCTTTGGCATGGCCATGTTCTTCCTGCTCTTCTCCCTGCTCATGATCAAAGTGAAGAGTAGTCAGGACCCAAGAGCTGCACTGCACAATGGGTGAGTAAGTGTCACACTTTGTTGAATTGCTTTTTACACTTTAAATTTATACTTTTGGGATGATTTTGATCATGTTCTATTGTTTGGTTGAGCTTTTTTTTTTTTAACACAGCGACTATTAGGTCTATCTGACCTTCAGAGAGAGGTTCAGTCGACAGTGTGGTACACTGTGGTGCACAGAGACCCACTGAGTCTTCCCTTCATATATGGCTATGATTAATGATTAATTTCTTACCTAAAATAAATGGGCCCGCAACTATTTCCTTTTGTAATACTTCTCTGCAGGTTCTGGTTTTTCAAGTTTGCTGCAGCTGTTGCCATCACCATTGGGTCATTCTTCATCTCAGAGGGTCCCTTCACCACTGGCAAGTGATCTTATCTTCTCTGATTGTGAGTCAGATTGTGAGTCATATGCAGTAGCCTCCATATGACATTGAGGAAGGAGGAGCTTGAAGCTGCTTGAATTCTCTCTAATAACTTAAATGTACAGAAGTGTACTTAGTTTTAGACATTACCTTTTAATTCTTGAGAACAGTTGAAACAGTTTCATGGGAGAAATAGGACCTGTGTCTGTGGTCTATCATTACCAATTCTGCACACAAGACTATTGCACGTCAGACTGTTCTGGTCTGTGGTTCCCTGATAGCTGAACCAGATTCTGGTGTCTTATTGGAGCAGGGACATCCCACTCAATGTGCAATGTCATGTCGAAGGATGTGGAGAGCACAGCCTGTAAATATCTTGTAAGTCTGATTATGGTTGTTTTGTTTATGAATAATTTGGCGTACGTTAGACAATGTATGCTGGAAGTATAAGCGCTTCCTCTTTTATGCTGACATATCGAAATTGGTGCCATTGCCACAGCCAACGGTTGTAATGGATGAAAATGATTCTGATAACATCTTCAAAGCTTTGAAATTATATTCTGTGCATGTGATTGGTTTTAATTGCTGGAGTTCTTTTATTTATAAGGTGTGCTGACTTCCTGTCTGGTGGTGCATTGCATATGACTCAGTAATAACAGGTAGATGTGTTCAAGGTGGGAACCTGATTATGCATGACATATTTGGGGCAGCTTGGTAGGGGTGTGCCAAAAAATCGATTCATATAAGAATCATAATTCTCATTTACTACTATTCAGAATCGATTTAAAATGCCTCAAAATAAATTTAAAAAAATTAAGCAAATGTGCAGGCTGTCTGCCTCCATGTCTCCCCTGCCACCCCCCAAATTATGCCCCAGACATGACTTATATTATAGCTAGCTACTTAGAGTAGCAGATATGGTCAAAAAAATTGGAAAAGGAACTTTCCTTAGAATTTAAAAGGTAGCGTGTGTAGCGTGAACGCCACGATTTAGAATTTGCTCTTGTTAAAAGGGGCACCAGTCTTCAAAGAGGATAATTAATTGAATTTATTAATTAGTTTGATCAGTCTTACCAAAGCAGTGATTTCTCAATAACATCGATCTCCACTTCAGTGAAACACAAAACAACGACTGGGTCAAATTGCTAAGTTTATTGACTAAACACTAATAAGGAAAATTGAATGAATGAATGATAATAAACACAGAAAACTATGCTGAACAGTATTATTTCTAATGGTTAGGTCATTGTTGGGAGATGGAGAAAGAGGGTAAGTTCGGTGATGTGCAGTGTGGTTATTTTGAATGGTTTGAATTTTGAATGGTTCATTCATAAACTAAAGGTTATTTTAACATCAACCCAGTTAGAGCAGAGGGTGGAGTTGCTTACTTTGAATGACGCCGCACAGGAGTTGAGTTTTCCAGGAAACCGGGCGTCAAGCTCCGAGTGGTTTCTCTTGGAGAGGACAGACGCCATCCGGGGTAATGGGCTCTGCTGGGATCTTGGTGGTTCAGAGTCGACGTAGTCTGCCAGCAGACTTCCTTCTGTAGGCACTCTCCCGTCTGGTCAGCCAGTCCTGGATGGATGGATAGCTGGGCCGGAGGTTGACGTTGGAATAAGCTTTCAGGTCCAAAAAATATTATCAAAAGCTCGGGAAGGTGTTGGCACTGGGCCAAACGACGCAAAAAATTCTGAATTTCAAAAACAAAATTTGGAAAAAGGAACAAAATTCTGAAAGATTTAAGTTGAATTGATCTGACTTATTACCGTAACAAAGTAAAAACTCGCGTAAGAGAAATAAAACACTTGTTCATGTATGAACAAGAGTGGGAAGCTAAGAGATAAAATAGAGGCGCGCAAGGAAAACACCCAAAAACTAAATAAGAAGAGCATCAAAAGAGTAAGAGTAAAACTTTCAAAAAGTAAAACAGATTAAGAGAGCGTGCCAGAGGAAACAGCTGTTTTTATCCTTGGTCGTAGGAAGGGGGTAACACATTGGTTACGTAGTGATTATATATTTCGTTCCCTGATATTTTAAACATGCTTTAATGAGTGTGGTTGAATCGTATTTTAGTTCAGGTTGGTGTGTGAGGTGATTTATGGCAGGAGCCTGTTTTTTATCTCGAGGCCCCCCTTTTGGTATGAGAGGACAGGAGAGTGTTGCAGTTTAAGACAATGCTCTCCTTGATGATCTAAGTGGAATGCTCTCCTGATGTGAGCATCACAGGGGGGTAGTACCTTGATGGAGCTCAAGATACCTTATTACATTGTTGAGAGGTGACAACCAACTATCAATCCCAGGTGATAGTTGTTGCCACATTCATCCAGTGTCACTTTATGGGGCTTTCATGTATATTGTTTGTTTCCTGTGGGAGAGGCGTTTTGAGGCAGATTTCTTGAGCCAACTGTAAATTGCTTTGGCACCTTTACAGCTTCACGGCTCAATACTAAGAACTTTGGTGGTGTTGGACATTCCTTTAGTTTCTGTTTTAGGTCCAAGTGATAGTGTTATGAGGTGGTGTGGGCTCCGGAGGCTCTCCTTAGTGCCCATGCCCCTACCATGACTTCTTTATCTCATCTCTGCCATCCAAGGTCCACTACACATGCTTAACTGCACTTTTTTTATATTTAGAGAATTTATAAAGAGACACTTTTATTTTGGTTACTTAACCCCTTAACTCCCATAATACATCCCAACCAATCTGGGTTTATGAACCTCTTCATGCAGAGGCCCTTTTTGGCAATTTCCGCCTGTTTTGGTATGCACTGCAAATAAAGCTTTATAACTTCAGAAGTACTAATCCCAGAACTATGGCTGATGACTTTAATGAAAGAAGACATCCGTACCTTTACATCTATTGAATAAAATATTGAATTGAAAAATTGGCTAAAAAATAGGGCCATTGAAAAACTATATTTTGGGGAAAAAAAAAAAAAAAAACTAGTTCAAAATTTTTTTGTGAAAACAGTGATATCTCAAAATTTTCCACTATGAAACAGGTAGAATTTTACATATATACACATTCCCTGTCCACATGTGTACCAAATTTTAGGTTGATAGGTAAAACTACTGAGGAACTATACAGTTTTTACCAAACAGTGCCACAACTATCAGTGGTGGCTTAAATTAACAAAGACCTTCGAAATATGAATTTATTAAATTTCATGTATTGTCTTTGATTATTAATCTGACAATTACATTAAAACTTGGGGCAGTAATAACACGCTTTTAGTCGAAATGTCCATTGCTGACTTGTTGACACGGACAGGAGAGCCAACAAAGGGACCAGCTGGATGCAGTCGTCGACGTCGCCCTCCTTTTCGTCCTTGCATTTGCAGCACCTCCGTCGGAACACCAAATTCTCAAAGTTTTGGTATAAAAAAGTGTCAGACTTCTCCACGACAGTAACAAAAACGACGGTAAAATCCGATTAAACAGAGAGTTTAAAGGGACATCCAGGCCGTCTGAGTGCGTCATTGCGTGCATGTCCCGTGCGGCTCTGGTCCCGTTATGCAGCCCTTGTTTGGGGTGAAAAAACGGCCCAATCAGGGATTGTTATACATCAGAGGAAACCTCTCTGCTAGAGGGGCCTCTGCTATTGGATGGAAATTTTGTTTTCATCGTGACTTTGATTGATGGGAGACGCTGCCTGCGCATGGTAGATGCACAGTCTGACAGTGATAACTTTGTGAGCTGGATCAAATTATTGTATAGCTCGCCCAGTGCTATCCTCTCCAATCTTTTCTCTCCAAAGGGGAACCAGGCAGGGTTGACCACTTTCTCCCTCCCTTTTTGCTATATTATAGAGCCACTCGCAGCGGCAGTTCAGCAGAACCAAAATATTAAGGGAATTAATACAGCAAATGTGAACCATAAAATAAGTCTTTATGCTGATGATGTATTACTTTTCCTACAAAATGCAATTAAACAAATAGCGGCCAACCTCACCCGGTTGAGGACACTACCCATATCACTTATGGTGAAGAGTAGCAACAGTGGAAAATGATGATCCTGCCAAAAATTAACAGTTTTTTTTTCCAATGGTTCCAACCCACCCCGACTTGGCTCAAATCACTAGACTCCAACATCTCCAAATTTCTTTGGAAAGCTAAACCACTAGGTATAAATTTCAAGACTTTACAAATGAATAAAGACCATGGTGGTTTGGAGGGCAGTGATTGGTGCCATTTTGTATATGATTTTTACTGTAGTCCAGAATTGAGACACTTATCATCTTGAGGAGGGAGAGAAGTTATATAGTGTTCTTGACAAAGGGGGTTAGTAGACAAAACGTATGGTGTTATCATCCCTCTCATAACAATCTGACTGTTCAAGGTAGTTATGTCACAGCAAGACAAAGTCAGAATTTTCCCTTCACATTCCTTTTTAGCATTTTAATGCTAAGCCATACTTGATGGAAAATTCCACAACATCTTAATTCCTGATAATCCATGAGTCCTTCATGCTCCATCAAGAAGCTAAAGGCTTTGGTCTCCAACATGGGAGATTAAAAACCTTAGGCAGAGGTCACAGGACACAAGCGCAGACAAGCCAAACACCCTCCTCCAAATATGACGAAGGAAAGAGTCAAAGACTTATCTGCCTAGCTACACTAACTAAAACTGATGGTCTGTCATTCAACTGATTAAATGAAAGAATGACAAAATCCAAATAAATCTACATAAATCCTTATGTGAAGAATAAATATGAACCAAAATGGATAATGAATATATTAATGAATGTATGATGACTATGTGAACTCAATCAGCATTAGACTTAATCATTCTAACTACTAAACCTTTAACCTTCAACCATTATTAAAGAATCAACTTTATTGATTAAAAAAAAATTAAGCTAGTGACTCCTGCACATTGTATGGAGGAGACCACTCCTCCAACTACACATACCTCCTACAGCAGACCGTAGAGGTGATAATTGATCTGACACAAGGCACAATACAACACATAAAAATGCATAGGACGAGTAAAACGATCAAAACAGGAATAATCAAATGCATCAGTGATTTCGCCCATCCTTTCAAAAGAAGCCAGGCCATAGGTCAAAACCAAAGGTCATCTCAGAATCACCGGTCTTCTCTAAATTTAAAAGGTCATTGATCTGAGCAAAAACGTGTCTCGTGTTATCAGTAGCGTCAGCGTCAGTGATATATGTGCAACAATCACTACCCACAATGTGACCCCCCCAAGCCTCTGAACTACAATCTTTAGAAAAACAAACAACCCCTTCGTTGGTGCCCATCACAGGTTGAAATACATCCTGCTGAGATAAGATCGTGACCTTCAAAAATCTCACTGTTGATCCTTCGTAGTTTACCACATTGATGTTTAGCTTTTGTAGTCCTTTGGTGAAGGCGGAAACAGTCCTGGTTTTGTTGTGAGCTCCTTGAGTGAAAGCAACCATCACTCCAAGGGTCTCAGAAACATTCAAAGGAAATGGCATTAATGGTATGGAATTACCCATTTCATGTGGGAGTTCAGCACAGACGTAGCACTTTGTGTTTGTCAAGTGCTGTTGCAGCTGTCATTACTGCCTTGTAGCAGACGTTTTCCTCCAATCTTGAAGTTGAGTTGCCTGCAATAATAATAATAGGTCTTTTTGTCCGATTTGTGATGTTGTTGTTGCTCGTCTTATGGTTGTAGATCTCCTCCAGCCCCACCCAGACAGAGATGACCAGCAAGTTGCTGGATGACACCCTTAGCCTATACCCAAGCCACCTAAGGCTTGGGTATAGGCCATGGCCTTGGCCTCTTGATCAACATCATGATGTGCGCCTGGATCTGGAACCTGTCTGCAGTGACCAGTGTGTATCCACATAGCTCTCTGTGGAATTTTCACTGCTGTCTCTGTCACCAAGAGCACCTAGAACTACCTACAAGCTCTCAAATTTTTTCATTTGACGTCTCTCACCACGTTGTAGTTGCCTGGATTGAGGTTGTGCAGTCTTGTTTCTGCAGGTCTGGACAGAGACGAAACAGACGACAGGGTTGCACAATATCATAACATTTTATCCTCACATTGGCAGGTGTCCCACAACTATCTTTTGACGGGCCCAGTCCAGGTGTTGAGGTCTGCCGAACAAAATCTCAAATGCACAAGCTGCACCTGAGGCTGGATGGTAGGCACAGTGTTGTTTTAGATCAATGCCCATGTACTCACCGACAGTTTTCAAAGCTGCAGTTGTAAAAGGTGTGCCATTATCTGAGTTGATTTTTGCTGGGATACCCCACCTTGGAATTATCTGTAGACCAGCTGTGTCTAACCATTTCCCCCCACTACTTCCTTCATGGGAGCGTTCGCACTCATGGGAACGGCCTTCAGTTCCTGCTCACTGTCCTCTGGCTTTATGTTCTTTGTTTTGTTTCTGAACTCTAACCCAGAGTGTGTTGAGGAGCTGGTCCCAGGCTGGTGGTCAGGTGACACGTCACGGCCTCTTCATTTGCCTTGGTATTTGGTTCAGGGTTTGATGGGAAGAATGGTGTCCTCCCGCTCTGGTGCAGAGGGGGATGTTGCTCCTTCGGCCCTCGGGGCTTGTTCATGAAATGGTGGGGGCCTATCATGGATCTCAGCTGACTGAGGTGGAGCTGAGTCGAGGCTCGGATCCAGTTTCAGACACACAGCCAGAGTAACTTTCGAGTCCTGTCAATGCTTCGCCACTTTCATCCAATAGTTAAAAGCTGACCAATCTGCTTCCAATTCAACCTTTCTACCAGATTTACCTGTCACGCCCTTCTTCCCTAAATATGTCTCCTGCCTCCAGAACCTCCAGCTGTTTGATACACTGCCTGCTCTCAGGAACATACACTCCTTGACCCACAGATCTAAATGGGCTACGCTCTGAAAGCAAATTTCTCCTTTTGTCCCAGATAGTCTCTACCCACCTTTTCCCCCAACCTTTAACAGTTGGAATAATCAGGTCAGGATCCTGAGGTGCCACCTGACTCTCTAGGTCCCTGACCTGCACTCTAGCTTGTCACTTCTCCAACACACAATTCTCCCTGAAAGTGGTCTGCCAACCAATCTCAGTAGTTGGAGAAAAGAATTTCCCTGCATAGTTATCACAATTCACCAGGAAAGAGAGTGAGGTGCTAAAAGCCACCGAGTTTGTTGAACCCCAATGGTGAAGGGAATCCCAGTCCTCCAGACGTCAGGCCCTCTTCTCAACCTTCCATTGTGGAGGAGTTCAAGGTCACGAGAATCTCGGCTCTTGTGGTGCACCTATCACCTTTTGTCCAGAATCCCAAAAATCCACTTATAAACTACCAAAGGTTGAGCTATTTTCGACTGGAGTAGTTGTTTTTTTTTTTGTTGTTGTTGTTGTTGTTTTTGTTTTTTGTTTGTTTTTTTTAACATGAACAGTTAGTGTACTAAATATAGAATACCCTAACAGTCAAAATAAGGAAGGAAAAAGTCTATATTCACGTTGTTGTTCATCATTCCTACTAAAGCATCAAACTCAATGCCCGGGGATACAATCATATCTGGCCCACAAGATCGTTTCAATTGACAAATTTTTAATGGCCTGCCCATAACATTCATACTACAAGTGCAACAGCTGCCGTGCCAAATAGGTTAGAGAACTTGAATTTCAGCTCTCCTGATGGCACACGAGGACAGCATGGCAGCATAGTTAGCACTGTTGCCCCGCACTGAATGAATGGATGAATGATTGAATAATTGACAACGCACCAATATGACATCTGCAGATGTTTTCAATTGTGTACAATAGGGATGCACTGATACCATTTTTTTCCCAAAAAGAGTTGTGTACAAGTACACTAAGGGCTGCAATTTAAGAAATACTCAATGCAGTGAGTTGGACCAGGATCAAAAGCAGCATACCAACAGTAGCTCATTGTTTCCTATTATACATGACATAAAATACTCATTCAAAGTGCACAAAAAGATAACCCTAACCACATACTAAGTCCTCTGCTAAACCCAAAGTCAGTACTGACCTTGTGGAGCTTATGCCTCAATAAAGCAGATTAGGCTACTCTTTAGAAAATTCAAATCAACTTTATTACTCAATGATCTGTTGTTTGACATTGAGTGGTAACTGTGAGCTTCATCAGAGGAAATACAACTATTATCCAACAACACTTGAAAAAGCACAAAATTAAATTGCATTTCAAATCACAATGGCAACATCTGTCACAATTGGATATTTTCTCCAAATCGCCCAAATCGACCTACTTGCTACATTTTGCATTCACCTAATGCAATTGTTGTAACTGCTTCTATTTGTCCAAGTATCTGATGTCAGCTGGCAGAGATGATGATGATGCAGCAAGTTTGCGCTGAAGTACACATGGAATTGGCCTTTTCCACATGACGGACATTCTGCATCCATCTTCATTATCTTGACACTTGTCATGATGCATATAACTTGTCACAGTTGTTATTGTGCACTGATTACTAACCCTGATGTGGCTTAGATGCTCAGCTGTCAGTGAAGACACATAGAAAGTTTTTATTTCCTCCTAGACTTGCGTGGCCAGATTAAATATGTGTATGTCCCATGAGAGTGGCACCTAGGTTCAGAGGCAGTATGGCCTGGGAGGGGAGAGAGGGGGAGAGAGGGGGAGGGAGAGAGAGGGAGAGAGAGAGAGACAGAGGCATGGGGGGGGTGTAGGCAGGAACATGTTGCTGCATGAAGTTCATGGAGTTGAAGAATTCATGAAGTATGGGACCAGCAGGTGTTGCAGGAACATGGGATGGAGATGAGTCACCACCTGCAGGATAAGGACAGGGAGAGAGAGGAGAGGAACTGGGAGAGACAGAGACTTTGGCAGAACATGGTTAGTAAATGCAGTATAAATGCTTAGAACTGGGTGAAACTGTGTTTTTTTTAAGAAGGATGGTTCTTATCAACGCATGCAAAGGGGGAGGAAAGGAGAGCGAGCGAGACGGAGGGAGAGGGGGAGAGAGGGTAACAGGGAGAGACAGAGAGAGAAGCTCAGTCCTTCCCCCAGCAGCCTAGGCCTATAGCAGCATAGCTAAAGAGTAGAGGACTTTAACTTTTTAACTATAAACTCTGTCATACAGGAAAGTTTTAAGCCCTGTCTTGAAAATTACTAAAGAGTCCGCCCCCTGGACTGATGCTGGAAGTTGGTTCCATAGAAGAGGAGCCTGATAACTGAACGATCTGCCTCCAGATTTACTCTTGGAGACTCTAGGAACCACAAGTAAACCTCCATCTAGAGAGCGGAGTGGCCTGCTAGGACAGTAAGAAACTATGAGCTCGCTGAGATATGATGGAGCTTGGCCATTAAGAGCTTTATGTGTTAAAAGAAGGATTTTGAATTCTACTCTATATTCTACTCTAGATCCCAATTCAGTACATGAACGCAGTGTTCTTTCACAGTCCTTTTGAAATGCAAATCAGCCAATATCCTGATATGGTCTTGATGTTGTTGGTCAGGTTTGTGTCTTCAGACTGATGGTCAGCTGCTTGGTGACTGTAGCTTTAATATGTTGTGAAGTTGAGTACTTGTCCCTTACAGTGTGGTTCTACATGGGTATGGCGGGAGCCTTTTGCTTCATCCTCATCCAGTTGGTGTTGCTGATTGACTTTGCCCACTCCTGGAACGAGTCCTGGGTTGAGAAGATGGAAGAAGGCAACTCTCGCTGCTGGTATGCAGGTATGAGAAAAGGTGTAGATGAACACTTGACGAAGGACCAAAGTTGAACTCAGAGCCTCCAGTAACCTGCCTGTTCACTGATGAAATGTTCCTGTTATTCAATTTTCACAGCTTTGCTGTCAGTCACCACACTGAACTACTTGTTGTCCCTGGTATCTCTGGTCATGTTTTACGTCTACTACACCCACTCTGACGGCTGCACCGAGAATAAGATCTTCATCAGCATCAACATGCTCCTCTGTGTCGCAGCTTCTATCATGTCCATTCTGCCTCAGATACAGGTTAAAATCCTTTTTTTTTTTTTTTTTAACTTTCAAGTTATGCTCAGGACACAGAAAATCAGATACTGTAGAGTGCATCCCCACTGGATAGTTTTACAATCTGTTCATGGTGATTTATGACAATTTATGACCCTGAGCTGTCAAATATGTGATTTTACCTGTTGTTCTCTGGGTGAAGGAGTCCCAGCCGAGGTCTGGCCTGCTACAGTCTTCCTTGGTTACCTTGTACACCATGTACCTGACTTGGTCTGCCATGACCAATGAGCCTGGTAAGATCACCTTCATAGATAAAGCTTTTGTCCTATTCTACCATCAGTACTTTAGCTTTACCTATGACCAGAGTGAATTTTCTCTTTGCCATCATGAGTGAATGTAGAAAAAAAGGTAAGGTAAAAAAGGTATGTGTGTGTGGAATGAAAAAACGTGGAAAATGTTCATCTGTTAATGATGCTTCTCATGACTAATGAGACACAGGTCCACAAATGCAGAGTTCCACAACACATACAGACAAGTATGTGTTGTGGACTACACACACTACACACAAATGTATGCTACGCTCGGGAACACACCAAGGCTGCACAATAAAGAGGGATGTAATTTAAATTGCAATATGCATATCACAGGAACTGCAATTTACTTGACGAGTATAAAATGCTATGTTGTGCATTGTTACCACCATAGCTGTTATGGTCTTGATCACATTCTCCAGATGTAAGGATCATGTTTTGTATTTTTTCAGTGGCATGAAATTAAAAACATATATACCAACATTGTATAGGAATTTATTTTTTTTATATTATACACTTACACTCACAAGCATCGTGCACACACAAACCCAACTTCAACAATAGTGATTATGAAGAGAAACCAGTAAGTTTTCTCTTGTTGTGTCTCACAGACAGGAAATGTAACCCAAGCCTTCTGGGTATTATTGGGCTGAACGGCACCAGTCCTGCAGGTCAGGGCAGAGTCGTTCAGTGGTGGGATGCCCAGGGGATTGTGGGATTGATCCTCTTCCTCATGTGTGTCCTCTATTCCAGGTGAGAAAGACCTAGCATATCTGATTTGTTTGTCCTGTAGAGCAGTAGAACCACTGTCATGACTCCCTCTCTTTGGCTGTTTACAGCATTCGAAATTCATCCAATGCCCAGGTGAACAAGCTGACCCTGACAAGTGACGAGTCAGCTCTGATTGAAGATGGGCCTCAGACTGATAGCTTCGAGGAAGACAGCACTCTCAACAGAGCCGTGGACAATGAGAAGGATGGCGTTACATACTCCTACTCCTTCTTCCACTTCATGCTGTTCCTGGCATCACTCTATATCATGATGACCCTCACCAATTGGTACAGGTAGGCTTCTTGCTTCAGCTAGAGGTTGGTTTTACACTGCAGGTCAAGGTACAAGGACTCCATGCAGCATCATATGTTCCTGCTTGCACCTGTATTGAATATCCCCTCCTCCTGCTCTCATTCTCTCCCTACTCTACCCAACAAAAGAGTTTGGTCTAGACCTGCTGTGTCTTGGTGTAACTTTGTTATGATTTGGCGCTATAAAAATAAATCTGCTTTGATTTGATTTAAATGGCATCAACAGGAAGAAAAGGTGCTTAACAGAGAGGATGTGGATTGCTTCAGACAAACGATAGATCAAAGTGATGATCAGTTGTAGTTAAAAACCGCCTAATATGACAGTGATCTTATGTTAACTTTGGTGGCAACATCATGTACTCATTATGATGTCCCCCTATTATGTTCTTGTTGTTGGCAGCTGAGTATAACTGTCACATGATGTGTCTTATCTCACTGCAGCCCTGACTCGAACTATGAAGCTATGACCAGCAAGTGGCCTTCAGTGTGGGTAAAAATCTCCTCCAGCTGGATCTGCATTGCCCTCTATGTGTGGACCCTGGTGGCTCCACTTGTCCTGGTCAACAGAGACTTCGATTGAATCATACATTCTTCGTCCCGCTTCACCCATTTTTTGTTTTAGCGGTCAGTTACATAGTAGATTAGACCCTTGCAGCAGGAGGAGCGTGGCTGCTCTGAGACAGGATGGAAGTTTTCAGTTTGGCTGTTCTGCTGGTCAGGTCGACATTGGATGGCTGAGGTCTTGAGAGCCAGCAAAGATGTTTGAATTTGTCCCATCTGATTGCAGCCCAGTCTCATCAGGTGTGCTATCGTAAACTCTCAGCATGTTACAGTCCCCCTCCCTCCCCCCAAATTATGTTGCCATTGTAGGTAAATCCTGTGTACTTCTTGTGAATTTTTTTCAGAGCTGCACGTGTTTCCTTGAAAATTTGATGTGAGAGTCAGTAGTTGTATATCACCCTTTGAAGATAATGATTGTAGTCTGGATGCCTGGATGTTGTAGGAAATTCTGGTGTGTGTGTGTGTGTGTGTGTGTGTAAACTAGGGGAAATTGCTTTGACTGTGCTGTTTCCGGATAGTTTTGAGTTGTGTGCAATTCAGATTCCAAAATTGAAAGCAGGAGAGGGGTTTGTTGTAGTTCACTAGGCATGAGCTTTCCTGTGTCGCATTATGTATGGTATCATAGTTATTGCTGTCATGTGTACTACAGTCCAGTCGTCTTCTTTCTACAGGTAAGGCTGCACACTCCTTAACATATAGACAACAAAGGAGTTCTAATTTGCATTGAATTTTTATTTAAAATGTAAAATTGCAAGTTTGAAAGCTAAAGTTATTTAATATTATTTAACCTCATCACGCATCTTCTTAGGCTTGCCAGATATTGTGGTTTGTTACTCCTGTGCTTTTATGATTTTGTCTTGACACATTAAAGTAAATGTGTAAATCATTTAATAAAACTGAGGAAAAAGTCAAGTGTGTTTTGTTTCTTGCCTCTACTGGACATAGCGTGCTGTAACTGTGAGGCCTGCATGTCATTAAGGGTATGGATAGGAGGTAGACATATTAACTTGACTTGCCCCACCAGACTATGTTTAAAGATGAACATAGCTTTATTGAATCCGCAGCTGTCAGCCAGGAGCTAGGTAGTCAGAACAACCAAGATATTAGTCCACTCTAAGTCAAAAATGGTGTAAGTGTTCAGGTGTGCGCATGTTGGTTTAATAACAGGCCAATATATCTGCTCGTTAATGCCAGGAGCAAAATTTGCAAGACAGATTTGAATACATAATCCTAAATTAAAGTAAATGCATTATGTCTGCTGGAGGCTCAGCATATTGTATTAACAGTGGTCAAGAGTAATTACATACAATTTACAAACACAAGTAACATTAAATAAAGTATTTATTGATTTCAAAACCTACATTTACAAGCAACAGCCTGTCCACATTTCTAAATCCATCAATTTCTCACTACTCAGTTATGATATTGGTGTTTCATGAAAGTGGGGAATATATGGTACTTACACTGGTAATAAGGCAATATAATAATGGTTTGCTACAATGACAGCTTGAGTTACATGCTAGCCAACATTAATTTGCTTAACTGTTTTGACACAGATGAAACGTCAACGAGATTCAATGTAGCTGAAGACAACTGATGAAAAGCACTAGTTTGAAAACTTGATGTGAGCTGTACGTAAGACATTGCTTGCCCAGAGTTTTCACTGCAATAAATAGTATAAAACTTCAGTGACTGAAGCCTTTACAGTGATAATCCAACATCCAATGTGTGTGATAAAAATTACCAACCCTCTAGATGAATGCTGTGACACCTGCTTTATTGTTGCAGAAAGAGTTGCGAACATGACAGCATGTGAGATTCAGGCAATGCTACAATCATCACCTGAGGTCTTGAATTAAGAGTCTGCCAGGGGAAATGGATAAACGATGCAAGCACTTTTTTGAAGAACTTTCTTATATAAACATGAAAATAGTATGTTAATGGTAAGTAATCATCACTAAGAGATATCTACAGCTGATTTTGTCACAGCATTTCCTAGAGCTGTCTCTGGACTGAACTGACTCGAACTGATTCGGTATGGTGCAGGAAGGTTGTCTTAGGAACAGCACTCATGTAAAGATCTAATGTTAACTTTTATTTTGTTTTCCTGACAAGTCTTGTTACTGTACATGTTGATAAAGGTCTTTCAAGTCAAGTATGTGTACATATATGTGTACATATAAAAACTGACCCAGTTGCCGTGATGTGCTGGGTTAGACGTCTAAACCTAAACATAGCTCCACAGGTTATGATAGGTACATGAATCATTGTTGAAACTACAAAGACAAGGGATGTCCAGGTAGAGCACATTTGATTTCTTGGCCTTAATATAATTTTCAAAATGGACTCAGTTGTGTCATTACAGTCACCTGAGCACAGCACATATTAAAATTAGTGTGCCACTTGCTTCATAATGCCTCAGTCATTCATTCATTAAATGCGTGACAAACTCACTATCCCCAATCCATAGAGAAGGGACTTTGAAGGAATGTTGATTTATGAGTCTCAAGTTCAGAATAAATAAATTATTACAAGTATGTACACATGGTTCAGTTTGGTGGTAAGGGGATGACTTTTTATAATCAACAGTGAAGAGGCAGATGTCTGCAGATAGGACAGCGTGATGAACTTGCGTGGTAGCTCCCATCCTCAAACTAGCCACAATTTAATTTTTACATCTGAGCTGTTTGGATTGAAGAAATCGTTGCTGGAGTCCAAGTTTAACTTTCAGACACCTCACCCTGCTGCTGCTTAGCCTTCATTAATTTGAAAGACTCATGGCAGAGCTTAAGCTTGTGGATTGCCTGCATAAACAGGCCTTCACACAAAGTGTAGTTAATATCTATGTATGATCAGTAGAGAAGTACCATGCTCTGGGACTTATGACAGAGAAGGTGGGGCATTCACTGCCAAAACGTTCTATCAACCTGCTTCTTGAGTCTCATCACTCAATACGTAGGGGTCTGTCTAAGAATGTAGTAAAGGGGCTTTGTCAATTTCTTTAGTTTTTTTTGTTAGATTATACTGTGGTTTTGTACACATCATTCTTTCCGTGATGCAAACAGGAACTATAATGCCAGTAAGTCCAGAGGCGTATACCACAAAGAAGGATCTCAGGTTGCAGCAGAAACAATAGGTTGAATAGGTTGGCCCAGAATGACCTCAGGATGATGATGATGCGATGATGAGGGCAGATGTAAAGATGAGGAAGGTTTTAGAGACTACATGCGAGGAGTATATTCTCAGTTATGGGTTAAGAGGTTTTTATTCTTTAAGGGCTGTTCCACTGTTATTCCACTCAAAGATGTTTCTCCAAATCAATGCAAAGTCAGACATGTAAAAATGTGCACATAAACTCAGCTCCTCTTTCACCAACTGCACGTGCACACACATGCACACCTCAGACCAGAGGAGTGAAGGGCCATTAACACAAAGTCAGCATTATATGGAGCATAGAAGGGTGCAAAACTGTGGTGAAATTTCTCAAACTCTGTCCAGCTGGGTCGAGTCTGTCTCCAGTCCGACTGAACTCAGTTCACAGAGGCAAAAGAGCGTCTCTTCGCTGGCTTCAGCCTCGGTCAGAGGCTCTAGGCGGATCAGGGAGCTACGGGCCATTTGCTTTGAGTCAAGGCTGGTGTCCAGTAGCTCTGAGGGTGGTTCAGCTTCCACAGGACTTGAGCTTGAAGAAGACTGGAGGTGGGTGTTAGATGGGTTGGTGCTGCTGCTGCCCAGATCCAGCTCTGGAACATGGGTACAGCCATCAAGGAAAGCCAGCAAGGGGCAGGAGGTATACTGAATCAACTGCTTATCTGAACAAAGACAAATATCAAAGACTCAGACTGGACTGCCCCCAGTACAACATAGACAAAAAAAATTCTTGGCAGGTCCCCTACTATCTTTACTGTCTGTGATTGTCTTGATGTGCACTGACCTGTGGGAGCTTATACACAGGTGTGTCTAGTCAGCTAAGTTTGCCTTAGGTGGAGTCTTAGGGTTAAGATTATTTTTGATTTTGTTTTTGACATTTAATGCATTTAGAAAGGTTGTGTGCATTGGAGATTATTGAGCATTATATATATTGCTATGCATTATCGACTGACTTTATCCATTCACAGTTAAATCTACAGTTGAATCTAGTCTGTAACAAGTAAGGACTTCCTGAAACCAATATGCAGGTGAATGGAAGCAGTGTTGTTTGTGTCACCTGTGTGTTCTTCAGTCCTGCCTCTGTTCAACTGTGTGCTATTCTCTTTGGAGGTCACACTCTCCTGTAAACACATGGAACAAGTGATGAAATGATGACACCCAAACATCAGATGACAATCTGACATGTTTGAGGAGGTCCCAGTAAGATTTTTGACATCCATTACCTCTGTAGCATCAAAATCAATGCCAAACTGTTTCCCATAAAGCATGGCCTGGAAGTCTTCTAGACTACAGTCAATACTGTCAAGATAGTCCATCAGCTCCACCCTGACAAAATAAGCATACACAAACACTGCATCAATAACTAGCACCTCTTGTGAAGAAGATTCAGGTGAAGTGAATAACACAGACTATCTCTTCATCGTGGCATCTGTTAGTCAGTGGGATATATTCAGTAGCAAGTGAAAACTTTGTCCTCAAAGATGATGGCTAGACAACTGGGTCAGAGCATCTCCAAAACTGAAGTGAGTAAAGTGAGTAAGTGAAGTCAGAGAGGCATGTGGGTATTCCCTAAATATGCTTGAGACCATTATCGGAGCCCAGAATCGGGTCACCTGTCCAACCCGGCATACGGGAGCACAAAAGATAACAACACACAACACATTACTTGGCAGGTGGTCATAATTAGTGTAGATGACTTTGTTGACTGAAGTAAGGTCAGTTGATACTACTATTTTACAGATCAAATTAGAGTACTTACATTTACTTACCAGACTTCAATCACTATTTACAATTGAGGACAAAATTGTTAGCCTCCCTATAAAATTAAAAGTACTTTTTTTTTTTTTTTAACCCATGCTTTTTTCACAGAACAAAGAACTTTGATCAGAGCATTTCTAAACATACTAGTTCTCTTTAGTAAGCATAGATTATTATTTGCACACAATAACATTATTCTTTCTATTAAGCCTGTTAGAGGTAGGACATGAAAGACTCTTGTGTTTTTGTTTTTTTTTTTAATAATTTTGTTTCTGAGTGCAAAGTAAAATAATGTATGCATCCAAAATAAAACCAAGATGTTTGAAAAAGCTGTGGTTAAAATTCTTTGTTCTGTTTAACATCACTTTGGAAAAAAATTAAAATTAAATTTTCATCAGGGAGTTAATGTTTCTGTCATCTGCTCATCTGCATGTTTTGTTGGCATTTTTCATTGCATCTTCTCTCCTCCTGTTCTCGTTCTCTCTCCACTCCCCCTGCCTTTCGTCTACTTCGATCTCTCTCTCTGTTTCTTAGAAAAGCCCAAAGCTGGCTGTTGCCGTTTCCCACTGCTAGCAGTAGCAAACAGCGATCACAAATCCTATGCAGCCATTTTTCAAAAAATGTTAAACTCACTTACTTGCCCAGCAGGTTGATGTTCTGTGATATTGCCCCATTCTCGTTCATTATGGAGTCCATCATCTTGACGGGATCCTCCAGACTCAGGCCTAAGGGCTTATTGAGCTGCAGGGCACTGATGTTTGATTTGCTGCCATTTAAAGTGCCACTTTTCTGGCTGTTGTCTGCTGCTTCCTTCTGCCTGATGTCGTCTTTGCAGGTGGTGCTCACCTCTGTCTCAGCTGGTAGCAATGCACAGCTGTCCAGCTCCACTTCCACAATTTCCACATCACTGAGGAAGAAGATTTTCAAAGCATGCTATCAGACAGATGCTCTTGACAACTACAACTCCATCTCCAAAAAAGTTGGGATGCTGTGTAAAATGTGAATAAAAACAGAAAGCAGTTAAAAGCAAATCTCATAAAACCAATTTTTGTACAACATGACAGACAACTTATCAAATGTTTAAATAGACATTTTTCTATTCCATGAATGATATGAGCTTATTTGAATTTGAATGTTGAAATCAGCTCATATTAGCTCATATGTCTTTAAAAAGTTAAAAGCGATGGGGAAACAAAAGTCTGGAAAGTTAAGTGGTGCTAAAGAGAAGTACATGAAGCAACAAACTGCCACTCACTAGATTGATCAGCAACAGGTCACTAGCAAGAGTGGGTAGAGAACCTCAGAAGTAAAGATGAGCATGCACTATTCTGTGATGGAAATCACTGCATGCACTCAGGAAAACATTCAGAAATCCGCATCTGTGAACGCAAAAGTTAAAGCTCTGTTGGGCCTTACCCCATTCAGAACAAGGACAAGCACTCAATGTTCAATGTTGTCCACAATGCTCACCGTTTCACACCCATGGCCCATAGCCATGGGTGTGAAACACCCATAGCCACAAACTAAGTCTGGTTGCTATTGGTCACTGTATGACATGTGACCCAGGTCTACAAAAACCTCTGTTCGATCTTCCTCTATCTCTGTCTTCCCTCGCACCCCCTTGGGCTCTTCTTTCTTGGTTCCTGGATCCTCCGAGTCTCTCTTGGATTAGCTCTCCTGGCTCCAAGGTCGGCCCAGACCTCCTTTGCAACTCTCTACTCTCCCCATGGTAACAACGTGAGGTCCTGATTTCTAAGAGTGGACGAGCTGCACGCCAACAGACTTGACAAAACGTCTTCCTTTTGTTTCCCGCCTCTTCTCTGCAGAACTCTGAATCCTTCTACTTTAATATAGTCCTTTGGGTGGATTTAATTGTTAGTCAGAGATCCGAATTATTAGTATTTAATGAGACTACATAGGTGATTTGGTTATTGTTATTATTGGTGCCCTGAGGTTAACTTTGATATTGAGATCAGCAATGAACTACCTAGGCCCAACCAAATGGTGCCCCGTGAAAGTTGAAATCCAACAAGCTCTATCATGCAAAGAAAAAGTCATGTGTGAACATAACCTAGAAACAGTCATCTTCTCTGGACCCAAGCTCATTTAAAATGGACTTAGGCAATCCAAATACTGTTTTGTTTTAAGATGAATTGAAATTTGAAACCATGGACTCAGGTAGAGTCCTTCTTGTTTTCAGTGCTCAGTTGAAAAACCTGCATCTCTGATGGTATGATGGCTAATCCAGTGCCTTTGTATCATCATCATGTTATAAAATCAACGCAGATATGATAAATGGAGCAGCCAAATAATGCTCAGGATCATGCAACAGGTGGTCAGTAGCACCTTCCTCACAGATATGTGGAGTGATTGGACATGAGACCAGGCTCTGTTCCTGTTCAGTTTGCACTAGTTTAAATGACCCAATTGATGGAAGAAACAATGATTTTGACAGACCTGCTTTGGTTTTGTGTGGGACCAGACTGTTGACTGCCAGTCAGGATTCTATTAGACCCCGTAACAACTAGCCTCTTTAAAGAATTTTTTTACTTAATTGAGCCATTCATCTTTAGATCTCATTAGATCTCATTAATTTGACGCTATCTTTGGATTATTTACCTCATACTCTTAAAACCACAGTTATCAAACCTCAATGTAAAAAAAACAAATCTTGATCCAGATGTTTTGGCCAATTAAGGACCCATATCAACCATTCTGTTCATTTCTAAAATCATTAAAAAAGCAGTAGCAAACCAATTATATGACTATCTGGATGGGAACGGTTTGCTTGAAGAGTTTCAATCAGGATTTAGAGCAGATCACAGCACAGAAACAGCGCTGGTTAAAGTCCCCAATGATATTCTAATGGCTTCAGACAATGGATCAGCCTCCATACTTCTTCTCTTAGATCTCAGTGCATTCAACACCATAGATCATCACATTTTACTACAGAGACTGGAAAATGTACTTGGGATTAAAGGACGTGCAGGACAAACAACGCAAAACCTTTTTCCACCAGACTACACCATGCGTCACATAATCCTGATCCTATCATGTTCAGTGATGCTGATAGAGACCCGTACCTATAAACGAACGGTGAAGACCATCCCAGCCTGGGATAAATAAAGTATATCTATCTATCACTCTGACAGGAGGACAAAGTGCACTGTTCATCCCGAAATTTGGCAATCAGGTTAAAGCTACACATATTATGCCAAATATGACAAGTACCTATGCAACGATGCCTGCAGCACACGTGATTGGCACTTTATTGTGGCCGCCACTGACAAAACCCTTGCTCCAGAGATCCATGCTTCATAATAACAAAAATTCAGAATTCCAGCAGAGCCCAGATCACCATCTCTGATGTCAAATTCACTGATACAGGCACATATAGGTGAGGAATTGAATATCCAAGCTCGGATATGGAAAACAACTCAAACTCAGTCAGTGGGCCACCAGACCCACATGACGCCCCCCTTAACATGCTACCAAATGTAAAGACTGTCCTACCAACCTCTGAAGTAGAGCACTACCACCTCAGTGACTTAAACATTGTTGTTCACATAGATGACACAGTACCACAAGCCCTCAGACAATGTAATGACAACAGTGCATGTGCCCCAGCTCTTTTACAAAAAAAAAAAAGAGATGAGATCCAACAATATTCTAATTGCTTCAGACAATGGATCAGCCTCTATACTTCTCTTAGACCTCAGTGCTGCATTCGACACCATAGCTCATAAAATTTTTCTACAGAAACTGGAACATGAAATTGGCATTAAAGGAACTGCACTAAGGTGGTTCCAATCCTATTTTCAGATAGACATCAGTTTGTTCATGTTAACAATAACTCCTCCTCATGCACTGTAGTCAGTTATGGAGTCCCACAGTACTTGGACTAACCCTCTTTCCTTTCTATCTGCTTCCTCTAGCCAACATTATGAGGAAACACAGCATCAACCTTCACTGTAATGCAGATGACACTCAGCCAAATGAAGTCAGTCAGATAGTGAAACTGCAGACATGTCTTGAAGACATAAAAGTATGGATGACCCAAAATTTTTTACTCCTTAACTCTGACAAAACTGAAGCTATTGTACTTGGCCCTAAGCACCTCAGAGAAACACTATCTAATCATCTAATTAGTCTGGATGGCATTAGTTTGGTTTCCAGCTCCACTGTTAGATGTCCCTCACATAAAACAAGTTAGTTGGGCAGCTTTCTTCCACCTGGGAAACATTAGGAAAATCAGAAACATCCTCTCTCAAGATGATGCAGAAAAACTAGTCCATGCATTCGTAACTTCTAGGCTGGACTACTGTAACTCATTACTATCTGGATTTCCAAATTAATCTCTGAAAGGCCTTCAGTTGATTCAGAACGCTGCTGCATGAATATTAACAGGAACTAAAAAAAGAGATCAGAGCTCTCCTGTGTTAGCTGCTCTTCATTGGCTGCCGGTAGAATACAGAGTAGAATTTAAAATCCTTCTGTTAACTGCTGCTGTCTTAATGACCAAGCTCCATCATATCTCAGAGAGCTCATAGTTCCATATTGTCCTAGTAGGCCACTCCGCTCTCTAGATGGAGGTTTAATTGTGATTCCTCGAGTCTCCAAGAGTAAATCTGGAGGCAGATCTTTCAGTTATCAGGCTCCTCTTCGATGGAACCAACTTCCAGTATCGGTCCTGGGAGGTGGACTCTTTAGTGATTTTCAAGACCAGCTTAACTCTTTAGCCATGCTGCTATAGGCCTAGGCTACTGGGGGAAGGATTGAACTCTGTCTCTCCCAGCTCCTCTCCTCTCTCTCTCCCTGTCCTCATCTTGCAGGTGGTGACTCAGCGCCTTCCCATGTTCGTTCCTGCAACGCCTGCTGCTCCCTTATCCCCATGAATTCCATACTACAGCATTATCTCCATGAACTTAATGCAGCATTGTGTTCCAGCCTACACCCGTTTTGAATATCCCTCTCTCTTGCGCTCATTCTCACCCTACGCTACCCCTCTCCCACTCTAAACCCAACCGGTCGAGGCAGATGGCTGCCCCCCTGAGCCTGTTTCTGCCTGAGGTTTCTGCCTCTTAAAGGAAGTTTTTCCTTGCCTCTGTAGCCAAGTGCTTTCTCATTGGGGGATCTGTTGGGTCTCTCTAAATCATTTTACAAAGAGTTTGGTCTAGACCTGCTCTATATGTAAAATGCCTTGATGTAACTTTGTTATGATTTGGCGCTATAAAAATAAATCTGATTTGATTTGAGATGTTGTGTTACAGAGCTACATGAAAGAATCTTGGGGCAGAGAAGACCATGGAAAATGCACTGTCCCTTTGATAATGATGATGTTACCAATTGCCGGACAACAAATCAGAAATAATGTCTCATTGTTCCATATCCCAATAATACCTGTATTGACTCCCATGCAGCCCCTAGTAACATGTAATTTGAAGTTCCACTACAAGATACAGAAACTTGTGTTTGTTCAACATCATCATCATCAGGTCCTTACCTAGGCCAGTCAAGCTGTCAGAATAGAATATTTGTGAATAATACAACATCAACCAACTGTTCTCACAAATGGCCAAATAACAAAGATAAGTGGACTGCCTGTCCATTTAAGCAACTTTTATCCCAACCAGGAATAATGTGGTCTTGCGGTAGAAAGGCCTATCATGATCTGCCACCTCAATTTAAATGGTCTGGTTGTTTCCATCCATCAGTAAAAAGGTTTAGCTCTCTCTATGCTTGGGGTCTTTCTTCATTTTTACCGCTCGTGTGATGAATGACCTTTTCTTTAAAAAGAAAATAAAACGGCAGAAGTCTATTTCAGTCTTCACCAGCAGCAGAGAATTTCCACACACAACACACTTGTCTTCTTTACAGAGCCAAATAATAGGGAAAATGTAGAAATTATAATAATGACAGTTTCAATGATGCACTTTCTGAATTGGCAGATCCTGTTGGATGACACAAATATAAGCAAGCTGTCACATCCCAACTGAACCTGTATATAGCCTCAGCAAGCCAATGTTAATTCTGCAACAATCATGTAGATGGAGAGGGAGACATGGTAGAAAAAACTGGTTTAAAACTAATACAGTATATAGAATAAGAGCAAATATTTTCCCACTAGCAGCAATGCTAGAGAATATCCAAATCTGCCATTTATGTTGTCCACTGAATCCTTCACATATCTGGGTGTAAAAGTTACCAAATCATATTACAGTTTATTTAAATGTAATCTCACTCCCTTACTGGAACAGTGCAAACAAAATTAAAGATATTAAAGGGTGGTCTTTTCTCTCTCTCTCTCTCTCTCTCTCTCTCTCTCTCTCTCTCTCTCTCTCATTGGGAGAACAGACTCTGTGAAGATGAATATTGTACCTAAGTTTCTATACTTGTATACTTGTACTTGGGCTTTTCACTTCCCAATTTCTGCACATATTATTAGGCTGCAAACCTTAATGCCATTCCATCTCTCTCTCCCACTCTCAACCCAACCGGTTGAGGCACATGGCCGCCCCCACTGAGCCTGGTTCTGCCCGAGGTTTCTGCCTCTTAAAGGATGTTTTTCCTTGCCACTGTCGCCAAGTGCTTGCTCATCAGGGGATCTGTTGGGTCTCTTTAAATAATTTTATAAAGAGTTTGGTCTAGACCTGCTCTATATGTAAAGTGCCTTGATGTAAATTTGTTATGATTTGGCGCTATACAAATACATCTGATTTGATTTGATTTAAAAGACGAGAACAATAAAATCCCTTCATGGTTCCAGATTGAAAAGATTACAAGCAGGCCACACTCACTCTCTGCACTACTCTATGCACCCCTACTATCACTAGTTAATATTAATGATAATATAATTGTAACTCAATCCTTGCATATAGTAAATCAGTTCAAAAGATGTTTGGGCATTCATGGTATCTCTCTTCAATCACCTGTAATGCATAATCACCTTTTTCAACCATCTTTATTGGACAATGGCTTCAAAATTTGGTACGACAAGGGTATTCATAGAATTGAAAACATATATATCAATAATACGTTTGCCAGCTTTGAACAGCTTTCCAAAAAATTCGGACTGACCAATAATCAGTTTTGGCGATACTTGCAAATTAGGGATTTTACTCATAAAACGTTTGCAAATTTTCCTACTCTCCCCCTCTTTCATATCTGGATTCCCTCAACCACTCTATGGGTTCAATTGTCTGACAAAGCGTGGGATATCGCTTACCAGGGTCCATACTTATTCCATATGTTCGAGACATGCTTTGATACAGTTCAAAGTGTTGCATAGGTTCCACTTTTCAAAGGCCAAATTAGCAAGAATATTTCCCAATTTAGACCCAATATGTGACAGATGTAAACAGGCTCCAGCTACTTCCTACCTTATGTTCTGGTCCTGCCCAAAACCTGTTCCTTTTTGGCCATCCTTTTGTAAAGTTATCTCCGATGCCTATGCCTATAATATCTCACCTTCTCCCTCGGTGGCTGTTTTGGGCTGGCTTCTGATCCAACGGCCTCTGCCCCCCCTGCTCACCTGCAAAGGGTCATTTCCTTTTCCTCTCTACGAGCCAGATGCTTGATTTTACATAAATGGAAGGTGGCTACTCTTCCATCACATCACCAAGGGACCAGGGACGTTATGTTGAACATCAAATTGGAAAAGATCAGATGTACTCTCAGTGGTTCTTCCAACAAATTCCACAAAACTTGGGACCCTCTAATAACATATGTGAATAATCTACCGGGCATAGAATTAGAACACTAAATGATCATACCTGCCCTGTTTAACAGGAGACAATATTAGGTGCAGTTGTTGAGATTATTTTGTGTGTGTGTAAAACCTCTTTTGTCGTGTTGACTGTGATTTTGGTTTATTTTTGTCCTTTGTCTGGATTCCTTATTTATTTTCTTATTTTAATATAACAATTTTTATTACCATTAGGTTTTTTTTCTTTCTTTCTCTTTTTTCTACTATGCTGTTTGTTAAACAGAAAATACGATTTCTGTATATGATTATGGAAAATTACAAATAAAGTGTTCCAAAAAAAAAAGAAATAACATTAAAAATAAAATAAAATGTAATAAAGTGGGTGGAACCATAGAAACTTTCTGGCCCACTGCATTGTATATAAATATGATAAATATGGTAGTTACGAGCACCTACTCCCAAATGATACATTTTAATTGCATCTGTCAGTTAGCACAACGATCAAGAAAAGAATCAAAATGAGTAGCTTCAATACAGACAGCTGAAGAAAGCTGCAGGAAATGGGTGTCTTGGGACTAACACACCCCCCAGAACATCATCAAAATTAGCAGATCACTTTGACAGCAGCAGAACTGGAGTCAGGGTCTTACCTTTGCTCAAAGGATCTGGGTGACCCATCTGTGATCTCAGCCGTAACCTCAGCATCGCTCTCAGTCAGATCACAGATGATGACATCATCAGATAATTCAGAACCCTTCACACCATTTAGGCTGTTGACAGACGACTAGACAAGACACACAGGCACAATCTGAACTTAACATATTCAAAACAAAAAACAACAATGTGACTGTGAAACACACTGATAATTGTTACCACCAGTTGGTAAAACTGTGAACTGACCTGCTCAACACACACTTTGTCATCATAGATCTGGTGAATGTACTTGGACTTCTTTCCATTGCTGTTCATGAGAATTGGCCTGTCAGGCACAGAAGGACACATTAACATTTAAACCTAGGACTATGACAAATTGCATCATGTCATATTTTTAGCTGCGTCTTTAATCATGGAGAGGTTGTTGCTTTTCTTCATATTATCACTGTTGATTATCCACCCATTGTCAAATTTTTCAGTAACAATATATAATGATTGCACTACTCACCTGAAGTAGCTATTGAAGGAAATCATAGTCACAGTGACTCCAGATGGAGCTCTTAAATGTTAGTATGAGTTAGGTTGTTAGTTTGTGATCATATGAACTACAGAAGTCAACTCTGTGTTACAGAAGTAAAGTTCAACTGTAACAGTTGATGATGATGATGATGATGACAACATCATCAGCGACAGGTATATGAGCAACCTGGACTCACCTTTTGCGTTTTAAATTCAGGATGCGGTTGTTCTGTACGAGTGTGACAATGAACTGTATGAGCTGAAAAAAAGAAAAGTTTCAGATTCAGCACAAGACAGAACTAACAGTGATGAAAATATCATCTGCGGTCACATGATACTTTTCTCTCCAAAACCACACTCTCACCTTAATTACAATATCACTTTCTCAGATTATCCTCACTGTCAATTCACAATGCATAGGCTCTATGGGCTAGAAATACGTAATTTGTGTCTTCTTATAACTTCTTCTTTTAATATCTTAATACACCACTTACTCCAGCATGATCAGAATAGAAATACTAATTAATTTTGACCCACACTTCTGAACATAGTTTGCTTTGTGAAACACAGGAAGCTACTTGTTAAATTTCAGGGTATTCTGTGGGACAGACCTTCTTGATGAGCTGTTGTTGGTGGGCATGTTTCTGCCTCAGGTCTGAGATCTCCCTCCACAGAGCTTCATTCTCCCTGAAGAACAGGACAAGTTTTGTTACTGCAGCACAAACTTCTGTTTATTCACAACAGTTGCTACTAATGTGGATGTTCCAGAAAAATCATTAGAAAGGTGTTTGATGACATCTCAACAGCAACATTCCATAAAACTGACTTATCTCTCTATTGTTTCAGTAGCTGCGTCTCAGTTCAGGTCTCATTCTTAACAGGCTATATCTTAAGACCGACTGTGTCACAGCAACTACAGTGTCTCATTTCCAACTACATGTTCACATGACGCCTAAGAAAATTATTAATTACTGCGCTAGTCGGACCAAAACTGGACTTTTAAAGTACATGTAAGCACATTAGCTCGACTGAAATCAGATTTAAAATTGTCGGACTAACACACCCAGATAATGCAATTGAACGTCAATCTACTGCTGCATGTATAAGGACAGTCGAACTGGAGCTGGAGCAGGTGATCTGCGCATGTGCATAAGTTTCACGCCAAGCTAATACCTGGAAGTTGCACGGCATTTCAAATGTAAATACAAACATAAGAGGTTAGACATAAGAAGCCTGCTAACTGCTACATGTCGAATATGGCAAAGCCTGCAGCAAAAGCTCATTTTTGGATGGATACAGAGGCTAACTTGATAGCTCACCGGCCTTTTTTTTTATTTGTATTTTTTTCCTTTCGTGCCTTAATTTTTAATTGGAAGAATGGTGTCTGGCGAGGAACTCCAAATCAGAAGAGGCACACTGGATTTTGTGACCCATTAGCTGAATTATCACAGGAAAGTTTAAGATATTTATATTAATATATTTCTAGGACACAGAAGTCAGTGGTGCAGTGGCATCCTTTGCATGCAGAGGCCCCAGGTTCAAACCTCAGCCACAACTCAGTGGTAGGCTCGTGCAGTCCCATGCCTGCATAAATGAGGAGTATTGTGGAGGAAGGGCATCTGGTGTAAAAACTGTGGCCAAATCATGCGAGTCACAGAGCTGACTTCCTGGGGCAACCCCAAACAGGGAAAAAGCCAAAAGTTGGTAAAAAAAATATTTAGCTTTAAAAATAATAGCTGTGTCTGTTTGTAGCCTGCTAGCAACAACTTATCATGTATCTTAATGAGGAACACAGCATGTTATGGCCATACTTTTCACCTATGGAAAGTGTAGTTTGTGTGATAATAACCGTCATGTTATCCGTCTTTAAGGTTTTACATTTAGTTAAACAAACACAGAATGACAGAATCGTTATCGATTAAATATCCCCAAAAAATATTCTGTATTGTATCGAATCATAAAAGTGTGGTCTGGCCCATCAATATTACTGAGAGAGTCAGATAGCAGTAGCAGTTCCTTAGAGCCAGTGCAAAAAACCTATAAAGCTAACATTTGGACACATTTTGGATTCTAGTGTAAAAACTGGAACAGAGGAAATCGACAAAAGTTATTTTGCGTATTTAAAAACTGCAAGAATGTAACAAACATATGCAACCTTTTCAGCAGACACCATCGCAGAAGTTCTGAAAACCAGTGGCTATAGCTTAACCTGTTGATCATAAACAAATGCAGCTAAACAAATCATTACGCTGCAAACTACTGCCAAGCTGTGTTCATGCACAGAGGTATAGCAAAATAATTGGTAAAACACATTCTTGGGTTAGTCTGCACACTTCAGAAGCAGAAGGTATTATCATGAAATATTTGTGTATATTTGTCATCTATGCGTATTACTGAATTGATACTGAAAGTATATTGAATTGAATTGAATGGTGGAGCTCTTGACCATACCCAGCATTAACTTTAAGCATTTTCTGAGGTGGAATAGTGAGGGTAAAAGTTAGGATCAGGGGGCTGGAATGTGACTTCCTGTACAGAACTGAAGACCTGCCTCTGAAACATACCAGTAGCATATCAGTAGTGGTGATCAGTTCATATTAGCCCTATAATCTTTGAATTAACAATTTCTTACTAGCATAACAATGCCATACAACCATTAAAAGACATTCCCCCTAAATTAGAGGGTCACTGTTGTAGGTGCAAACTTTTGAGCAAATTATACTTTGAAGTGTTATCATTCCAACAATGGGGTTGTGCGATGAATGCAAAAAGGCAAAGGTTTTCCATCAGAGCTTTACATGTCTCCGTCTTGTGATAGTCCCTCACTGTGAGTTCCCCCCAGATTTGTCACTTACTGAGAAATTCTCAGTATGAACTTTTCCCAGGTTGCTGGGAAAATGTTTTCAGGGATAACCTGTAAAGGAATCTAAGTCTTACCTCTTCAGGGTTGCCAGCCTAGCATCAATGTTCTCCTGTTTGCTGTGAACGCTGTGAACACTTGCCAAAATCTTGCTCAGGTCTCCCTGGCGAATCTTATTGTCCTCTGGCCGAGCATTCGAAACCTAAAATTACAGTGAAATGGGTTTATAGTATCTCATCACAGGAAGCAAAAATGGGAAAAAAGTTAGGATAGTCAGGATATTTTGATTTGCATAAGATGGCCTACAATTCAGATAGAATCCTCAAACATGAATTCACTTGGCTGGGTCAACAGACGCCTAATGTCCCTGATGTGTGTGCTTCCGTCTATCCTGTGTTTAGATTCAATTATGCCTGGCACAAATTGTAACACAAGTCCCACACAGCTGTCATTTTCACATTCAGCTCACACATATTTAAAAGACAACAAACAAATGAGTCCTTCAGTCCAACTAAGCAGCCACTGGTGTCAATTTGACACCAAGCTGTTTTTGGCTGTGTAAAACATGTCTTTTTGTGTGTGAGACCTCACATCACTGCATGTGCAGCGTTGATACTTTTCATAGTGGCTTTTGATGAATGCTTGGTTGTGTTTTTTGGGCAGTTTCAATTCCAACTATATATGCTGAGCAAACCTGCCAAGTACAGCATTAAAATTTGGGCAGGATGATGTACAGTTCAGCTATGTCTGCAATATGCAGGTTTACACAGGAAAATCATAACATTAAAACTGATAGTTTTTTTTAATCTTGCACCCTGGTGAGGAACATCAACTTGTGGAATTGTACAAACCACAGGTAGGAATCACAGCAGGCGCCAGGTTTCTCACACCCAAAATGATTCCAAGCAAGAATGGCCTGTGCTAAATACAAGTAACAGCTCTGGAAGGAAGCGTGGTGACCCAGTGGCTAGTGTTGCTGCCTCTAAGTGAAAAAGGTTGTGAATTCAATTTCCAGGTGCTTTCTATCCAGAGTAGGCACACAGGATTGTGGACCCACAGGTGTAAGTGGAAGCGGTTGTTCGTCTTTATGCGTTGGCCCTGCAATAGACTGGTAACCTGTCTAGGGTGCACCCTCGCCCAGAATGTTGGCTGGGATTGGCTCCAGCACCCACACTAATTTTCTAACACCTATTCGTTTTCACTTGAAAACAGATAGGTGATAGAAAATTAGTGAGTGAGTGAGAATGTCTGCAAAGACCATGACATGCATGCACATCATGTGTACAGTAGCACAGACTAAAAGCTTGACTATGAATAGTCAAAAAAATAGAATGTTCACACTGTATAGATGGATTTCTCTCACACACACATATTCTAAATAAAAAGCCATTTCATGTTCTGATGATCTAACTTTACTAAACCCTGAAATTCTGATAAAAATGAAAATGTGTGTTTTACTTGGGCAAATTTGAATTTGAGCATGTTTCAGTTCTTCCCCCATCCCGAAAAGAAAAAAGAAACGCACCCCCCAAAAAAAAAAAAATAAATGAATAAAATTAATTAAAAAATAAAAAATGAAGTCATTTTCAAGACAAATTCATTCTAATTTGATAGTGGTGCAAAATGAGTTTCATTAAGTTTCATTATTAGGGGATCATTTACGTATTCAATTAACAATTTAAATCATCTTCTGGGGGTAGATATCCCTGAGGTCAATGTGACCCCAGAGTCAAATGTGCTGTTATATTTGAGGATTACAGGAGAGTTAAAATGAAGTGTTCTTATCTTAATGCAATGGAAAATTATTGACAAACAAACAACCTGGTCTGAGTCAGCAATGTGGTGACCTAAAACGATCATTGGCACAATTGTTACATGTGAATGACTTAATTCTTTGCATTTACAGATCATAGAACTGATTGTATCTTCATGATTGAATAGACAAACACAAAGTCTCTGAGATAGTTTCACACCAACGGTTATAATCTCCATGTTTTTACTCAACCATCATTAAACCTCCCAAGCTCAGTGAACTTGTCTTGAATAACTTGAAGCCAGCTCCAGTGAGCCGCTCAGGTAACAGCATTTCTTTGATTTTGAGGCCCATGGACTTGCTGCATCAAGACTTTGAGCAGGTAGAATCATCCTGATATTGACCTGGAATAGACCTTGAACCTGGGAATAAACTTTCAGTCTCCAAGATGTAAACTTGTCCAGGTCCAGTGGGAGCATCTAGTTTCTGATGCTCCCTCACTGCCAATCCACTCATGGAAGGATGTTTTCATGCTGGTTTCCAGAGGGAGCACACAAGGGAGCAGTGATGTAGCAGTGATGCTACAATGAACTGTGAAGAGCTATCTTGAAAGAGTCAGTGTAGCTGATATAACATTAATAATCTCCATTTATAAAAACTGTTAGCATTCAAGCATCCAATCAGCAGACGTTTCTCTAATTGTTATGAGCCTTGTTTATAAGTCAAAGTGTCTTTGACACCACCATTCTGGTTTCATTGAGTCCAGGTCTAGTAACTCCTGACTCTAGTTAGTTGAGGAACAACAAACTGTTTCCAGACAAACTGAATATTTGAAACATGTTTTCAACACAAAATTATTGTAATTAACACTAATATTTATTTCCCTTTAGTTACTTCAAGATATGATCAGACAGACAAGGATACAAAAAATACAGAATAATTAAGGTTCAAACATTTTCCTGCTATAAATGACTGCTTGCACGTGAATGTATTATACCTCTTTCCATAAACTTGTGGTCAACTTTGGTAATGGTAGCTACCTAGTCTAGACCAAGTGAATCCCTCTGAATCACTTTGTCTTTAACAGGCAGGTATTCATTGTGTGGTGATGGCAAACTGACTTGGGGAAAAAAGAGATTACGGCACCTTCCTCTTGATGTTCTCCAGAAGGTCGTCCTGGCCATGTTTGAAGTAAGGGTGCTGAAACTCCACCGGACCATCTCTCTCCTGTTTCACAATGCCTGTATCAATGTGCATAACTTTACGGAATCCATCTGCACAAACAGATACACATAGGTATTAATGCATCAAATAGCACTTTCCATTTTGGGAACTGATGTAAATCACTTAATTCGAGTAATCCATTGTTTCCCCTAGGATTGCAGCCTGGGGTGGGGGTGGGAGACAGGTGTTGTCATCAACGCCCTGTGAGCATTTAAATAATGCTGATATTTTGCTTTGCTTTTCTTGTGACATTTTCCAACACTCGCTGGTGGAAGTCTGCTCGTGTGTGCACACATCGAGGCAGAACATTGCTGTGTGTGATACATAAAAGTGTGCTGAGGAGAACTGTACGAACATGGAGAGACAGAAATGACATTGTGTCGCGCAAATAAAATAAATAACATTACTATGTTGTTTAATCAAAGTACAAGGTAGGTATAGACATGTGCTATAGGAAAATTAACCTTAAATGACGTCTGTTGCGATCTGGACCTATGTAGAAAATTTAATTATATTAAATTAACTTCACCTTCTGGGGGTGCGGGAGGTGCCATTGGGAGGGCGGGGTGCCCCCCTAATACTGGGGAAACACTGGAGTTGGCTAATAAGTCTACCCTTTCTCCGATAACTCGCTGCCTTATTCCTCACGACTACACTTCTCTGACTCTGACCTGGTGCCTGACGTGATGTCACTTTCACAGCCATGCTGGTGCATTTGAAGCATTGAAATTTGAAGAAATTTCAAGGCGTGGCGGCCCACCACTGCTAAATGAATGTAGAGGAAACACTGTAATCCATGTTAGTTTCAATTTGTCATATACAATTTACTGGTTTGCCCCCTCCATCCTGTCTGCCTATTTTATCAATTAACACTCTCTTTCTCAAGAGATTTCATGCACATTTACTGACCTACGTAGATTGTACGTACACAAAAACAGGTTTACTCTTATTGGAAATGTTATCCATATTGCTCAGTCCGTAGTGGAGTGTGAATAGTGAGCTCGGACCCATATAACACTGACTAATTTTAAAAAAAAGTATAAAATCATTAAATTTGGGTGTTTCATTCAGTCCCATTACCACCCATGGACGTAGCTCAGTGGTAGAGTGCATGCTTTGCATACAGGGGCCCCGGGTTCAATCCACAGCCACAATGCAAACTAGTGGTAGGATTGCGCCAGTCCCAAGCGCGGATAAATGGGGAGGGTAATGGCAAGAAGGGCATCCGGCGCAAAATTAGGCAGTGCCAACTTGCTGTGGCAAACCCAAATAGGGAAAAAGCTGAAAGAAGGGAGAGAAGGAAAAGACAAACATAAAAAAAAAAGTCAAGTACCTGGCCATGCAGTCTGCCCTTACACATGTGGTAATTTAATAAAACATGACCATTGCAACATGTCATTTCATGAAATATCTTAATATCTTACCTCCTAGATATTCCATGATCAACACTAAAAGGTAATATTGCAAAGTAGAAGCACTTAAAAACCAGAGCAACCTGGCCACGAGGTGGCAGACCATAAAAAGCTACCGAGTGGGGTTGCCGGTTGCTGAAAAAGGGCTCGCAAACTGCCACCTTTGTGCCGGGAACTTCATCACATAGGTTTCAATGGCCAGAAAGATGCCTGCAAATCTTACCATCACCAAGTACAATGCTATCCATTGTATGGAGTGGTGTAAGCATACTGGAGTGTTCCGTAGACTCACGTGTTGTGAGGTCCGAAGAAACGGGGGTGAAGATTCCAATCCCCCACACCCCTCAAACTTCTAAGAGACTATTGTCTCCAAAAGAGATTTCTCAGGTCTCTGTTAAGTGCCGTCTTGGATCCTTATCTGAACCTGGCATCTAGAGACCCTGCTTTCCCAAGATTGCAGTCAGTGCCACAAATTAGCATGAACCTGCCTCACCCTGCAGAGAGGTACCCCTTTTCTGACCCTCCACTCAGGCTGACTTGATAACCTCATCAGGCAGAAAATGCAAATTGCCGCTCTGGAATGCATCCATACTTATAAGGACACAAGGGTTGATATAATAAGAAATAGGATACTCAAGTAAGACACTGCAAAGACGCCAAACCGACTTCTTTGCAAAAAGAGTACTTCGTAGCTGTTCGAACTGTTCAATTTAACAGATATAGGACTTACACCGAATAATGAACTACTCCAATCACGCAGCCACAGCAGCACCTGATGGTGAGCCATTGGAACCAATGGCGTGTTGCCACCACACCATAACCTACGTACTTGAATTCCACTCATAAATGTCTGAGAAAGAGAAAAAGAAAGACACTTCATACACTGTCCATAGCCATGTCTCTGATTTGCCACAGCTAGTCAACATATGCATGAAAATGATCTTTTCTTAGTTCATTCGTTTGTTTGCTCTGTGAGGTCGTGATTGCCTAATAACCATTTAATTGTGTTTTATAGTGAATCAGATAAAACCATGCCCACCAAATTAACTACAACAAGCAGAGAAAACTGTACTTATCAAATGATACATTTGTCCTTGTTTACATATAACTTCAAACTTGGGTGAATGAAAGGCGTAGTTAAAATCCGAACACCGCCCTTGCTATGCCCTGACGCTTAAGGGAGAAATTCAATTGGACCAAATTCACAACAAGACCACACCCATGGGGCGGCCTCCAAATAAAAGTAGTCAAAATAAATTTTTTTTAGGAGTCTTGGGGCGTTCTGGGGAAGGTCTGAAGAGGAGAGCTTCCCCAGGTGACCTGACGAAGCAATAACAACCACAACAGAAAAGAAACTCAGAAGTCAGAATTTAGCTGCTAAGATACAAGGGCTCAGTTCCAAGTTGAAGCCAAAGCTGCTGGAGACCGGAACAAGTTTGGCTGCACGGCGCTCAGCATCCAGCGTCTTGAGTTGCCATGGTAACCCGCAGTCTGTTTTCATCAGGAAAGAGAAGAATAATTTGGATATTGACTTAATAACCAAGCCAATCGCACAAAAGACAACACTGCCGTTGAAGGAGGACGAGCCAGACCGACAGCCACTTTAGCCGAGGACTAAAGTCTTGGGAGGCAATGACGAAGGACCTCGACACGGCCGCTCTTGTTGGACATCTGCTCTTTTTGTGGCCAGTTGAGTTGTCTACCAAGTAAGGTGGTGTTTATCTGCTTCCCCAGCGAGTTGTTCTGAGTGGTGTGAGGCATGGATATTAGACAACAGTGAATCAAATTTTAGTTTTAGAGTTCTCCTTCTTCAGACAGACTCCCCCTTTGTATTTCAACAAACAATCACAAGCCACTCATTCACCCAAATCCTCAAGAATCACCAGCCACTTAATTATCATTGTTATATCATGCCATTCCATTTACATATCCAAGCTCATCTGTTTTACCTAGTTTATGCTTTGACTTGCACCTGAATATAATGTTTTATTTCCCCCTTTTTTTTTTATTAATAAAAAACCCATAAATTAAGCCATTGTTACACTCCTTCCGTAATTGTTCTTAAGTCAATCCACAGTAAAGAACATTCCTTCTAGATTGAGATTTGATAAAAGGCAACCCTATACACAATCCCAGGCACAACACATGCTCTTTGCTAGTCTGATTGATTGAGTCTGGGTTTATTTTTAACAATTTTAATAAGGCCCTTTTCTGTTCCAGTCAACAAAGCAAGGTTCTTCCAAAACCTGCTTTTAAAGGCCTTCAAAGGTTTACATGGGTGAGTTTGGTATCAAAATACCGGACTAGTCCACAAGAGTGGAAGCTGTGCAAGGAGGTGACCAAATCCATATTTATGCCTATTCAGAAAGGGGTCCGATAGAAACTCATGCAAAACAAACGATCAAGGACTCCATCTCATTACAGCATATGTACCATTTCATTCCAGTTTTTCACTTAAATAATTTGTTTTACACCGAGTAAATGCAATTCTTATAAATATCCGCGCTTGCTTCTAAAGTAGTAAAGTCAATTTTTCTATAAACTTTCCTTTGTGCTACATTATAGTTAACAGATTTTTAGCTTAATTACACAAGGGACTTGGTCAAACTACAATGGCCATTATCCTATATATTTTGGGGGGTTAGAACTGGGTTATATGCCCAGATATAACGCCATACCTAGCCAACAACTAGGGCTGGGCAATACGGAAGAAAATCCTATCATGATATTTCATATCAGTAGATATCGATAGTCAGTATATCACAATATAAATCAACTAACTATTTCTGTCAAGTTTAAAGGTTCCTTTTTACTCCCATGTGAGATGTGAAGATACCACATTAATATTAGTTATATTATTATTTATTTTCTGTCACAAGTACAAAAATGAATGAATTCCAAATAAATAAATTGATTATATAGTAAACTAAAATATTAATTCTGACCAGTCAGAAGCTTCAAGTGTCACAGGAGAACACAAAAAAAAAAAAAAAAAAAAAAAAAATCGACAACTAAATTCTTTGGTCAATTACAAAAAAGTAAAATAGGTAATACAAAATAGAACAGTCTCAATTCTGACCATCAAAAGCGTCCAGGTTTTACTGAGGACACAAATTAGATTCTTTGGTCTGTTCCAAATAAATAAAGTAGGTATTAATACAAAATAAAATCTGTAAAAAAAAAAAAAAAAAACCTCACCATATGCTTTGTATATATTCAAACTTTTTTAAATTGTTGGGAAACAAACCCACAAATAAACAGACCAAAAAAAAAAACATTCTGTACATATCAGGACACAATTTGCCGTGCACACTATGCTTCTTGTCAGACTTTAAATAGCCAAAATATCCCCACACTACCAAATTCCTCTGACCTTTCTTCTCAACAATGAGCCTTGGGCTGTCTTCTTTGGGGAAACTGTTACTCATGTTAACATTTTTTGTGTCTCACTCCCACTGCTAACATACCGGTGGCCAAAACATAAGCACGTGTGCTTACGTTTAAGCCGGCTGCATCACCTACTCTCTATATGTGTGTGTCAACCTAGCTTGATGTGGCTGTAACTCTATTCCAGCTGTGTGATTGGCTCGGCCTGGTGCTATTCTTATTATCATTGGCTGTTCATGTTGTCTGTCAAACATGGATTGAATCAGTCCTATCGACCGTGGCTGTGTCCAAAAACCACCCCTCCACTCCATATATAGGGAGATGAATGTAGCAGACTATATAGTGAACTTATTCACAAAATGAACAGTCATTTTCGTACACTACTTTTGACACCGTTAATTGCATCATTGGTATCGCGCAATTAAAACGTAGCCAACTCACGGCTAAAGACAGAAAAAAAACATTTCTGTTTATTACTGCATTTTGTTAAAGGCTTCTTGCACTGCAATGTAATATTTATTCTTGTATTCAGTCTTTTATTATATTTTTGTTTTCTATTCTCTTGGCTCTGAGATAACAGTTTTTAATTGTAATCTAACGTTACCTGAATGTCTGATGATACTGTGTTTTGCATGATGTTAATGCTCTTTACAATCATGTAAACAATAAATTTAATTGCCTTGTTCTTGAAATGTGCTATAAAATAAACTATTCTGTTCTGCTGGAATCGCCATTTTTGCCATGAGCATCATGCATCATGGGATATCTTGCCTGGGTTAACGACCATCGGCTATTCACTACTTTTCACAATGCATTGTGGGATATTTTGGGTGCACTACATTTTGTCGCAAAACATTTGGACACCACAACAAAATGACAAGCACAAGGTGGTTTTGGACACAGCCCATGTCTTATATTTCTATTGAGGAAAAGTTATTTTGCGATAATTATCGTTATTGTTTTATCGCCCAGCCCGACCAAAAACACAATATCCTATGTAAATGAATCCCCTGAACAACAATGACTCATGGAAGAACGTGTGTTCATCCTCTGCCATAAGAACAAATATAGGTGGATTGAGAAATGCAGTCTTACACATGTTAAGCTGCCTGATGAAACTGGCCATGTTGTTGTGCTTGAAGAACTTGGGGAGGATCTCCTTGGCAAAGCGCTGCTCATCCAACACTAGGAAGCTGTTGCCTTCCTGAAAACAGTCAGTATCACCATGGCAGTCAAAACTAGGCATAAAGTAATTTAAGCCCATGCTCCAAAGCAACCACACATTATATATCGACTCACTGTCCAAAACTCTAAAATCTAGTAATGCTGGCATGACGCAGGGATCTCGCTTTGAGTTCTATCTATTCTGTTTGTACACAACGAAAGCAAACGACTAGCTAACTTCGCTAACAGCTGATAATTTGCCTAAGATATTGTCTTTCAATGCACAGAAAGGCTGAGTAACGTAGCGTGTTCGTGCGTGAAAAATTAGGTTCTTTTAGTAGCTGTTGACTAGCTGCCTCTGGTTATCTGCCTAATGTTAGCTTTTAGGCTTGACATGCTAACGACGCACAGTTTAGCGTTACCTGACTCCAGCATATGAATTCATTGGTATCCGCATCTTCCACCAGGGTCCACAGCTTGGTGAGGAACGCCGGGACGTTTGAGTTGTGCTTCATTTCTCAAATGCAACAAAAGATACACCTTGACTGAAACTGCGTAGTGACCCCTAGACTTGCCTGCAAAAGCCTTCTCGTCGTTTTTAGAGAAACACCAATGGGTTACAGTTTCCGGTGCGAATCTGCTGAAGCAGATTGGTCGAGGATTGTTTTTCGTCTGACTCACGTGGAATTCCATGCAAACGAAAATAAATTAGGCACCCTTCTCCAGAGGTACGTCTGACATGTTTGGCAGCAAAGCATTTTTAATATTTTGTATGTAATTAACGTTGTAGAAGGGTCAGTGCTGTTTTGTTTGTCTTTCTATCAGTGAAATAATGAATCACTTTGCACATATGCATATATATATATACATTTGGGGTTTTTTTCTAGCAGATCCTCTTCACATCATCCTTCACTTGAAATTTTATTTTATTTTTTTATTTTTTTATTTTTTGCAGTCTGGGTCAGACGGAGAGATGGTTTCATTCTTACTCTGTATTTCAGTGACCTCTGGAAAAGTTTCTGATGTTTTCAGCAGACTACGCTGATTTCTACAAATGACTTGCCTATCCTCAGTCATTACATCAATGACTTTGCAGCCACTTCTTGTGGTGTTTTGGTCATGTGAGCTAGGGAGAGGACTGGGCTCCTTATTTGCAGAGTCGTGGGGATGGATCCTCAGGTGGCAGATGAGCTGCGTATCACACAGCTAGAGCCGTTGACAATCAAGGCTGCATATAAGCAGAGACTCCAAGGACACTTGTTGCCAGATTGTTACCACTGCTATGTGGTAGAGTTGGCTGCTTCTAGTTGAAGTTCTTTTCCTGAGACTCACCAGTGTTTTTCTGTGATTTCTAGTTCCACTTATCTTTTGTTCTCTGTGCCTTAGGTTTTTTGCCCTGCCCTCCAGGTCCAGCCTGTCAGCCACACTGCTCCCCAGCATCACTACTCCAGCCTGCTTCCAGCCTGGTTGCAGCATGCTTTGAGCCCATTCACGCCACCACAATGTGCCTCAACCTTACCTCCCTCCACTAAATAAAACCCTTTTTCATCTTCCTACCCTGCATCCGTGTCTGCTACTGGGTCTGAGTGTTTCCCTACGCACTTCTTCCAGGACAGTATCTTTGGTTTTCCACCAATCATGATCCTCAATCTTGGTTGCCAATGGTGGAAGCAGCTTGGTCCTTCTGTCATAAAATGACTTTTGCTTCAGTTTTAGTTGTCTAATTTTCTGATGTACTTTTGGATTCCTCTTCGGCTTGATGGCACAGGAAGTGCAGCAGAGACCATGTTTATCCCTCTTGGTGCTTGTGTCTGCAATTATTAGGTGCTTTCGTCATTTAAAAAACAGCTCAAAGTTTGGCAATGTTCAACCAGTCAATTGGTTCCTTAACTTTTCTTATCATCACCAGTGTCGTCATCCTGCCAAGTTCTTTCTTTAGTTTGTCCTTTATTGGTGCAGGAACTCTTATAGCAGCATATATAACTGGCTTTGCATTTTCCTTCAGCTCAATCTTGTATGAATGGTAAGGTGCCAATCCCCGCATAACTGTGAACTATGTCGTCTACAGAGTCATTTGGTGGTTTTACATCTGAGTTGATGTAGTACACTGATCTCATCAGTCCAAGATGTTCACAGGCTTTGTCACCAAGTAGGAATTAACGTTCTTGAGCAACAACAGAGAAAAATAGGTGGTGCACTTTGTCCTTTACCACAACTTTCCATCTGCATATATCACCTCTCTCACTCTTTTGTCCATTAAAATCCTTTAGAGGAGATATTATCCTTCATATTTTGGGCTGTTCTTTCATTTCTTTAGTGTCAGATAAGATCAGATTTGCTTTCACAGTGTTTAGTTCTAATGTAACTAGCATCCCATTGATTGTAAGTACTGCTGTCCATTTGTCTTCCATCATGGCATTTGTTTCTGTTTATTTTTCTGTTTAGTTTCTGTTTGGTTCAGTTTATCATTCACTCACTCACTCACTCATTCATTTTTTTACCGCTTGTCTGCTTCCAGGTCACATGGGGCGGGGAAGGGGGCTGGAGCCAATCCCAGCTCACATTTGGAGAGGGCAGAGTACATCCTGGACAGGTTGCCAGTCCACACAACTGGCACGTAGAGACAGAGAAAGATCAACAATCACTCTAGTTAGAATTACCAGTTAACCTAGAAGTGTGACTTTGGACTGTGGGAGGAAACTGCCAGCACTAGGAGAAGATACAAACTCCACACAGAAAGGCCCCAGCCCTGGGCCCTGGAACCAAACTCCCGACCTTCTTGCTCTGAGGCAACAACGCTAACTTCTATGCTTTCCTGCAGTTTATCAAACCAACAAAAAATGTTTCATTTAGATCAGAATCTTCAACTGTGTTTATAGTTTTTCTTTTTTTCTCTTCCTTCCTTTTTGAGAAGCTTTGTTTGGTAAAGTGACTCTTCCTATGACAAACAGTACTTTTTTACCTTTTAAGCTGGATAATGGTCTGGGCATATGCCTTAAGCAAGTTGAAAAACTTCCTATCTTCCTATCTGACCGCTTCTGTGTCAGACGGCAAGGTTTGCTTTCCTTTACCACAGTAGCACAGTAGCACTGATTACGGATGTGCCTATCCCACTGAATGTCTTAACTTGCTGTTGTGATTACTGATATGCTTAACAGATCTTCATAGGTCCTTCCAATGTCAGCTTGGTCTCCCTCAGATGCTTTTCTCTGAATAAAAAAAACAAAACAACATATATATATTTTTTTTTTTTGGTCCACCATGCCAAATACGGCATGGTCACGGATCATGGAGTCACATAGTGTTGCAAAGTTACACAGCTGTGCCTTGAGTTTAATGTCTGTCAGAATGCTATCAAAAGATTTGTTGAAAAGACTTGTTGCTGTTGAATTTGCGAGCATCCTCTTTTTTTTTTTTTTGTAGAACAATGGGCATCAAATTTCGGAGGCAAGGCAAGTTTATTTGTAGAACACAATTCATCCCCAGGGGAATTCAAAGTGCTTTACAGATACAGAAAAAGGCAGATAAAATCATTACATACAAAATCATTACATAAAAAAATAAAATCATCATTGAATTAATTAAAAGCTACAAAAAAAGCACAGATTAAAATACTTTCCAATTGTCACATGCACACCTAAATAGAACTGTTTTCAGCCTGGATTTAAACATTGATAGAGTTGAGGAATGTCTGACATCTTCTGAAAGACTGTTCCAGATTTTAGCAGCACAAAACTGGAATGCAGCCTCACCATGTTTAGTTCTGACCCTGACCCTTACCACCAGGAGACTACTCCCCAAGGTTCTCAGAGTCCAAGACATTCCATATGGCTCTAGCATGTCAGAGATGTACTTTGGTGCTAGACCATGAAGAGACTTATACACAAGCATAGCTGTTTTAAAGTCTATTCTCTGAGCGATAGGAAGCCAGTGCAGACACCTGAGAACTGGACTAATATGGTTGTATTTCCTGATTCAAGTCAGGACTCAAGCAGCAGCACTCTGGATGTACTGCAGCTGTCTTACAGCTCGCTTAGAGAGTCCAGTGAGCAGGCCGTTACAGTAGTCTAACCTGCTGGAGACAAACACATGGATTAGTCTCTCCAAGTCTGGTTTAGACAATATTCCTTTGATTCTGGCAATGTTTTTTAGATGATATAAAGCTTCTGCTGTGATTGATTTAATTTAACTGTTAAAGTTCAGGTCTGAGTCTAAATTTGCCCCTAGATTTCGAACCTGATTATTTGGCTTTAGAGAGAGAGTCTTGAGGTGACTGATAGCTCTTTTTCCTTTTTTCTGTGGGCCACAGACAATGACTTCAGTTTTGTTTGAGTTTAACTGAAGAAAATTGTTTTGCATCCACACACTGATCTGTTCAATGCAGTGGCAGAGTGTATCTACAGACCCATGTTCACCTGCCATCAGTGACATGTAGATCTGAGTGTCATCTGCATAGTTGTGGTAGGACACATTACAGCTGCATGTTAGCTGGCCTAATGGAAGCATATTCAGATTAAACAATAGGGGTCCCAGAATTGACCCCAGGGGAACTCCACAGGTCATAGCCACTTGGCCTGAGACACAGTTACCAATTTCACGTCCTGTCCTCAAGATAGGACTTAAACCAGTTTAGAGTAGTACCAGAGATTCCCACCCAGTTTTCTAACCTCTGTCATAAGATCACATGGTCATCTGTGTTAAAGACAGTACTCAGGTCCAGCAGAACTAACACTGAGACTTTGCCTGTGTCTGTGCTCAGGCAGATATCATTAGTCACTTTGATCAGAGCTCTCTCTGTGCTGTGGTGGGGCCTAAACCCTGATTGGAAAGTATCAAAAACACTATTAGACTGGCAAAGTCCTGGAAAAAGTTGTATACTAACAATTTACTGACTTTCTCCTAAGAGTGTTAGGTTTGATATGGCCAATTTTCTTTAGAAGATGCTTAATGACAGCAGTATTTAAGGCCTTTGGAAATGTTCCAGTCTTAAGTGAGATGTTGACTAGTTGAGCAGGTTGTGGTAACAAACTGCTCAGCACAGACTAGTGGGTAATCTAGTGGGTAACTCATCAAGGCAGCACTCTGATGGACTCTGCATATGATCTCTTCTAATGTTTTGTCAGTGACAGGTGTGAAATGTGTCAGCTCTAGGTGTCTAGCTGGATGCAGGGTATTTATTTGTGTTGCAGAATTTATTGCATTTTTAATTCCTTGAACTTTGTCATGAAAGAATATTGCAAACTCATTTCACTTAGATGTAGATAATAATAATAAGGGGAGTGAAAGTGGAGGGTTTGTTCATCTGTTTACTGTAGCAAACAGGACATGAGAGTTGAGAGGTTTGAATTTTGTCTGTCAGGTGAATATCCCTCCAAGTGAGCTCAAGTAAGCTCATTTCTTCTAGACCTTTCTTCAGTACTTTATTTTGAGGAGTTATATTTCTCTTACTGTTAGATGTCTCCTGAGCAGATTAGTGTGCCTTGAGATTCTGAACTAATCAATTCGAAGAGCTTTTTTATTATGTTTTGATCGCTTAGTGGAGGTAAATAAACTGAAATGAGTGTGGACAGGTGATTTTCTATTTTGCCTTACACCGATATATATCTGCCTTCACTATCCCCAATCTTCCTAATTAGTTCAAAATTAACAGAATTATTTATTAAAATTGCAGCACTTCATTTATGACCTGTTTTGGATGTGCTGTAAAATTTGTTTTTATATCCAAATCTTTTCCATTTTTCTTGTTCATTTTGAGATAGGTCAGTTTCCTGCAGAAATATAACTTTATTATTCTCCCTTCTGGTTTTTGCCATTACTTTACTCCTCTTAACAGGATTATTTAAGCCATTTACATTCCAAGAAGCCATGTGTCAAATTGCTACATCCCATAACAATAGGTTAATCCACATGTGCCAGCTGCATAAACATGTGTACTGTGAGAATAACCAAAAAAAAAAAAAAAACTTATATGAACAGCAAGAACAAGTGTAACATCGACTTCCAACCTCAGGGTCTTACACCGCCCTGTCTTCTTCCTATAAATACTCATTTACTGGTGGAGAATCAGTCCTGCTTGTGTAGGGGCTCCCTCTTTGCAATTAGCAAAGTGTCCTTTTCCTCTTGAGCCAACCAGTCATTTACTCTCCACCTGATCAGTTTCATACTTTGTTTATGAATTGGGTGGGGTGGTGGTGTTTTTTGTTTTTTATAAAATAAATTTTATAATTTAATACTTAATACTTAATACTTAATACCAAACAAAATAAATCAAATCCAAAGAAATATAAGTAAACAAATGAAGTTTTTGGAAACGAAATACAACTAAATGAATGTCTTAAAATAAGCAAATTAAGGAAAACCAAGAAAGCTAATTATTACATTACAAGTTAAAACGGTAGAAAACTGTCCTTTAAAATATCCAGTTAAAACAGTCATGCAGACTGGGCCGAGAGCGGCCCAGGGGGCAATCAGCCTCATCAAAGTGAGTCAGAAATGGTTGTTGAGTTCACAGTTATCCCAAAAGGCGTGGATCAAAACCGTCCAGCAATAGGTGAGCCAGGACAGCAGTGGGAGATCCAGGGGTGGTTGCCAATAGCAGGCCAAACAACCAATATTGGCCTCACCTCATGATGCCACAACCAAACTTTGTGTTAATTTAAGCAAGTTGTATTTGTTAATTATTGTCTTGTTTGTTTATTTTTAATTAAATCCAGCTTGCTGTTTGAGAGCCAAACTCTAAATGAAGAAGATGAGACAACTAAGACAAAGTGCTGATTGATTGTAACACTCTACATACCGATAGCAGTAGAAAGCTTACATAGAGCACACATGCAGACTATTCTCCATATTCATGTACAGAATGACAGAACGGCTTCTGTCTCCATGTATAACTTAACTGCAGCATCGTGGAATTTGCATGGCACTTGCTTGAAGGCAAAAAAGAGAAAGAAAAAACTCTAAATTATAGACTGCATCACAAATTTCAAACCAGATATTTTACTCATACAAGAAATCCATTTACTAGAATTGTAAGAAAAAACACTCCCATATTTTAACCAAATCTTTTCATCCTGTTACAATAGTAGACAAGGAGGGTCAGGGTTAGGGTTAGGGTAACAGTATGGTAACAGATCCAGAAGGCTGGTGAAGAAGGCGACTGGGATGGGTCTCCTCCATTTCCTCCTCTAGTCCACCACCACCTATGTGCACATTGCTATCCTTCTGTTCTGATCCCCGTCTTTGTCCTTGTATGGCTGAAAGGAGTGAGTACAGTACAGTTGAGGCAGATGCCCCCCCCCCCCCCCCCAAGCCTAGTTCTGCCCGAGGTTAACCCTAACCCTAACCTGTTATGATTTCTCAGAGAGCTCATAGTTCCTTACTGTCCTAGTAGGCCACTCCACTCTCTAGATGGAGGTTTACTTGCGGTTCTTAGAGTCTCCAAGAGTAAATCTGCAGGCAGATCTTTGACTTATTAGGCTCCTCTTCTATGGAACCAACTTCCAGTATCGATCCAAGGGGTGGACTTTTTAGCAATGTTCAAGACCAAGCTTAAAACTTTTTTGTATGACAGAGCTTATAGTTAATAAGTTAAAGTCCATCTACTAGGCTACTTGGGGAAGGACTGAGTGCACCCCCCCCGTATGCGATGACAATAACCATGCTTCTTAAAAATGCCTGTTTGGTCTAGACCTGCTCTATATGTAAAGTGCCTTGATGTAACTTTGTTATGATTTGGCGCTATACAAATACATCAGATTTGATTTGATTTGACAGAAGGGGGAAGAAGCAGCCTGCTAACCCTAAACGTAGGTGCTGTTCTGTTGATTTCTTGCTGGAAACTGCTTAATTTTAGTGTTTTCACAGTAGTCCACACATAATTCAGCATGTAGAGTGAGATTTTCACATTTCTACAAAATGTAACTCAATTGCTGAAATCACTTCACAAACTACTAAATACGTGCTGTTCTGTTGATTTCTTGCTGGAAACTGCTTAATTTAGTGTTTTCACAGTAGTCCACACATAATTCAGCATGTAGAGTGAGATTTTCACATTTCTACAAAATGTAACTCAATTGCTGAAATCACTTCACAAACTACTAAATACGTGCTGTTCTGTTGATTTCTTGCTGGAAACTGCTTAATTTAGTGTTTTCACAGTAGTCCACACATAATTCAGCATGTAGAGTGAGATTTTCACATTTCTACAAAATGTAACTCAATTGCTGAAATCACTTCACAAACTACTAAATACGTGCTGTTCTGTTGATTTCTTGCTGGAAACTGCTTAATTTAGTGTTTTTCACAGTAGTCCACACATAATTCAGCATGTAGAGTGAGATTTTCACATTTCTACAAAATGTAACTCAATTGCTGAAATCACTTCACAAACTACTAAATACGTGCTGTTCTGTTGATTTCTTGCTGGAAACTGCTTAATTTAGTGTTTTCACAGTAGTCCACACATAATTCAGCATGTAGAGTGAGATTTTCACATTTCTACAAAATGTAACTCAATTGCTGAAATCACTTCACAAACTACTAAATACGTGCTGTTCTGTTGATTTCTTGCTGGAAACTGCTTAATTTAGTGTTTTTCACAGTAGTCCACACATAATTCAGCATGTAGAGTGAGATTTTCACATTTCTACAAAATGTAACTCAATTGCTGAAATCACTTCACAAACTACTAAATACGTGCTGTTCTGTTGATTTCTTGCTGGAAACTGCTTAATTTTCACATTTTCACAGTAGTCCACACATAATTCAGCATGTAGAGTGAGATTTTCACATTTCTACAAAATGTAACTCAATTGCTGAAATCACTTCACAAACTACTAAATACGTGCTGTTCTGTTGATTTCTTGCTGGAAACTGCTTAATTTAGTGTTTTTCACAGTAGTCCACACATAATTCAGCATGTAGAGTGAGATTTTCACATTTCTACAAAATGTAACTCAATTGCTGAAATCACTTCACAAACTACTAAATACGTGCTGTTCTGTTGATTTCTTGCTGGAAACTGCTTAATTTAGTGTTTTCACAGTAGTCCACACATAATTCAGCATGTAGAGTGAGATTTTCACATTTCTACAAAATGTAACTCAATTGCTGAAATCACTTCACAAACTACTAAATACGTGCTGTTCTGTTGATTTCTTGCTGGAAACTGCTTAATTTAGTGTTTTTCACAGTAGTCCACACATAATTCAGCATGTAGAGTGAGATTTTCACATTTCTACAAAATGTAACTCAATTGCTGAAATCACTTCACAAACTACTAAATACATGCTGTTCTGTTGATTTCTTGCTGGAAACTGCTTAATTTTCACATTTTCACAGTAGTCCACACATAATTCAGCATGTAGAGTGAGATTTTCACATTTCTACAAAATGTAACTCAATTGCTGAAATCACTTCACAAACTACTAAATACGTGCTGTTCTGTTGATTTCTTGCTGGAAACTGCTTAATTTACATTTTTCACAGTAGTCCACACATAATTCAGCATGTAGAGTGAGATTTTCACATTTCTACAAAATGTAACTCAATTGCTGAAATCACTTCACAAACTACTAAATACGTGCTGTTCTGTTGATTTCTTGCTGGAAACTGCTTAATTTTCACATTTTCACAGTAGTCCACACATAATTCAGCATGTAGAGTGAGATTTTCACATTTCAACAAAATGTAACTCAATTGCTGAAATCACTTCACAAACTACTAAATACGTGCTGTTCTGTTGATTTCTTGCTGGAAACTGCTTAATTTAGTGTTTTTCACAGTAGTCCACACATAATTCAGCATGTAGAGTGAGATTTTCACATTTCAACAAAATGTAACTCAATTGCTGAAATCACTTCACAAACTACTAAATACATGCTTTTCTGTTGATTTCTTGCTGGAAACTGCTTAATTTTCACATTTTCACAGTAGTCCACACATAATTCAGCATGTAGAGTGAGATTTTCACATTTCAACAAAATGTAACTCAATTGCTGAAATCACTTCACAAACTACTAAATACATGCTTTTCTGTTGATTTCTTGCTGGAAACTGCTTAATTTAGTGTTTTTCACAGTAGTCCACACATAATTCAACATGTAGAGTGAGATTTTCACATTCTAACAAAATGTAACTCATTGCTGAAATCACTTCACAAACTACTAAATAAGTGCTGTTCTGTTGATTTCTTGCTGGAAACTGCTTAATTTACATTTTTCACAGTAGTCCACACATAATTCAGCATGTAGAGTGAGATTTTCACAATTCAACAAAATGTAACTCAATTGCTGAAATCACTTCACAAACTACTAATACATGCTTTTCTGTTGATTTCTTGCTGGAAACTGCTTAATTTAGTGTTTTTCACAGTAGTCCACACATAATTCAGCATGTAGAGTGAGATTTTCACATTTCTACAAAATGTAACTCAATTGCTGAAATCACTTCACAAACTACTAAATACGTGCTGTTCTGTTGATTTCTTGCTGGAAACTGCTTAATTTAGTGTTTTCACAGTAGTCCACACATAATTCAGCATGTAGAGTGAGATTTTCACATTTCTACAAAATGTAACTCAATTGCTGAAATCACTTCACAAACTACTAAATACGTGCTGTTCTGTTGATTTCTTGCTGGAAACTGCTTAATTTAGTGTTTTCACAGTAGTCCACACATAATTCAGCATGTAGAGTGAGATTTTCACATTTCTACAAAATGTAACTCAATTGCTGAAATCACTTCACAAACTACTAAATACGTGCTGTTCTGTTGATTTCTTGCTGGAAACTGCTTAATTTAGTGTTTTTCACAGTAGTCCACACATAATTCAGCATGTAGAGTGAGATTTTCACATTTCTACAAAATGTAACTCAATTGCTGAAATCACTTCACAAACTACTAAATACATGCTGTTCTGTTGATTTCTTGCTGGAAACTGCTTAATTTTCACATTTTCACAGTAGTCCACACATAATTCAGCATGTAGAGTGAGATTTTCACATTTCTACAAAATGTAACTCAATTGCTGAAATCACTTCACAAACTACTAAATACAGTGCTGTTCTGTTGATTTCTTGCTGGAAACTGCTTAATTTAGTGTTTTCACAGTAGTCCACACATAATTCAGCATGTAGAGTGAGATTTTCACATTTCTACAAAATGTAACTCAATTGCTGAAATCACTTCACAAACTACTAAATACATGCTGTTCTGTTGATTTCTTGCTGGAAACTGCTTAATTTAGTGTTTTTCACAGTAGTCCACACATAATTCAGCATGTAGAGTGAGATTTTCACATTTCTACAAAATGTAACTCAATTGCTGAAATCACTTCACAAACTACTAAATACGTGCTGTTCTGTTGATTTCTTGCTGGAAACTGCTTAATTTTCACATTTTCACAGTAGTCCACACATAATTCAGCATGTAGAGTGAGATTTTCACATTTCTACAAAATGTAACTCAATTGCTGAAATCACTTCACAAACTACTAAATACGTGCTGTTCTGTTGATTTCTTGCTGGAAACTGCTTAATTTAGTGTTTTTCACAGTAGTCCACACATAATTCAGCATGTAGAGTGAGATTTTCACATTTCTACAAAATGTAACTCAATTGCTGAAATCACTTCACAAACTACTAAATACGTGCTGTTCTGTTGATTTCTTGCTGGAAACTGCTTAATTTAGTGTTTTTCACAGTAGTCCACACATAATTCAGCATGTAGAGTGAGATTTTCACATTTCTACAAAATGTAACTCAATTGCTGAAATCACTTCACAAACTACTAAATACGTGCTGTTCTGTTGATTTCTTGCTGGAAACTGCTTAATTTAGTGTTTTTCACAGTAGTCCACACATAATTCAGCATGTAGAGTGAGATTTTCCCATTTCTACAAAATGTAACTCAATTGCTGAAATCACTTCACAAACTACTAAATACATGCTTTTCTGTTGATTTCTTGCTGGAAACTGCTTAATTTTCACATTTTCACAGTAGTCCACACATAATTCAGCATGTAGAGTGAGATTTTCACATTTCTACAAAATGTAACTCAATTGCTGAAATCACTTCACAAACTACTAAATACGTGCTGTTCTGTTGATTTCTTGCTGGAAACTGCTTAATTTTCACATTTTCACAGTAGTCCACACATAATTCAGCATGTAGAGTGAGATTTTCACATTTCAACAAAATGTAACTCAATTGCTGAAATCACTTCACAAACTACTAAATACATGCTTTTCTGTTGATTTCTTGCTGGAAACTGCTTAATTTTCACATTTCTCAGTAGTCCACACATAATTCAGCATGTAGAGTGAGATTTTCACATTTCAACAAAATGTAACTCAATTGCTGAAATAACTTCACAAACTACTAAATACGTGCTGTTCTGTTGATTTCTTGCTGGAAACTGCTTAATTTTGTGTTTTTAATAGTAGTCCACACATAATTCAGCATGTAGAGTGAGATTTTCACGTTTAAACAAAATGTAACTCAATTGCTGAAATCACTTCACACACTATTGAATACATGCTTTTCTGTTTATTTCGTGCTGGAAACTGCTTAATTTACTGTTTTTCACAGTAGTCTAGAAGCAAATCACAATGTAGAGTGAGTTTTTCACATTTGACCAACATGCAACTCATTTGCTGAAATCACTTCACACACTATTGAATACATGCTTTTCTGTTTATTTCGTGCTGGAAACTGCTTAATTTACTGTTTTTCACAGTAGTCTAGAAGCAAATCACAATGTAGAGTGAGTTTTTCACATTTGACCAACATGCAACTCATTTGCTGAAATCACTTCACACACTATTGAATACATGCTTTTCTGTTTATTTCGTGCTGGAAACTGCTTAATTTACTGTTTTTCACAGTAGTCCAGAAGCAAATCACAATGTAGAGTGAGTTTTTTCACATTTCAATAACATACAACTCAATTGCTGAAATTACTTCAAAAACTTCTGAATACATGCTTTTCTGTTGATTTCTTGTTTGAAACTGCTTCATTTACTGTTTTTTACAGTAGTCCACACATAATTCAACATGTAGAGTGAATTTTTCACATTACAACAACATGCTAATCAATTGCTGAAATCACTTCACAAACTACTGAATACATTCTTTTCTGTTGATTTCTTGCTGGAAACTGCTTAATTTACTGTTTTTCAGAGTAGTCCAGAAGCAAATCACAATGAAAAGTGAGTTTTTGACATTTTAACAACATGCTACTCAATTGCTGAAATGTCTTCACAAACTACTGAATACATTCTTTTCTGTTGATTTATTGCTGGAAACTGCATAATTTACTGTTTTTCACAGTAGCAGGATACATAATTCAACATGTAGAGTGAGTTTTTCACATTTCCACAACATGCAACTCAATTACTGAAATGTCTTCACAAACTACTGAATACATGCTTTTCTGTTGATTTCGTGCTGGAAACTGCTTAATTTACTGTTTTTCACAGTAGCAGATACATAATTCAACATGTAGAGTGACTTTTTCACATTTGAACAACATGCAACTCTATTGCTGAAATCACTTCACAAACTACTAAATAGGTGCTGTTCTGTTGATTTTGTGCTGGAAACAGCTTAATTTACTGTTTTTCATTGTAGTCCAGAAGCAAATTACAATGAAAAGTGAGGTTTTCACATTTTAACAACATGCTACTCAATTGCTGAAATGTTTTCACAAACTGCTGAATACATGCTTTTCTTTTGATTTCATGCTGGAAACTGCTTAATTTACTGTTTTTCACAGTAGTCCATACATAATTCAACATGTAGAGTGAGTTTTCACATTTGAACAACATGCTAATCAATTGCTGAAATCACTTCACAAACTACTGAATACATGCTTTTCTGTTGATTTCTTGCTGGAAACTGCTTAATTTACTGTTTTTCACAGTAGTCCACACATAATTCAGCATGTAGAGTGAGATTTTCACATTTCTACAAAATGTAACCACAGTTCTCAAATCTCTTCACAAACTACTCAAAACATGCTTTCCGTTGATGTTCTGTTGGAGGTTGTTTATTTGTGTGTGAGTGTTTCTTTGTTTTCTCCAGACCCCTCACTGCAAATCATTAAAATAGTTTTCTTACATTTTTTTTTTATATTTGACAGTCATTTGTGTTATTTTGTCATTTAGGTGGTAATATTTGTGCTGTTCAGTGTCTATTGTAATATATGTATTTCATCTAAATAAATCATGTTCAGTCAGGGTTAGTCACAATCAATTGTGATTATGTTATTTCAACACCACATATTTTTGTAAACGTAACATGTAAATTTTCCATTCAGTTGATTTGGCTTTTACTAAATTCAAATGTTTGTTTCACGCTAGTGTAATTAAATTCATTTAAATTCATTTGTCACTGATTCAACACATTGAAACAGCATAAGTTAATCTAGTTTTATGAACTCGTAAATGTTTTGTCAGTTATACCAATACTAATCTTGTTCAATGAACTCGTGTAGCTTTTCTCTAATACTTGCGACAGTCTTGTTTCAATTCGTGTTTTTATTGCTATGTAATGTAAGCTAAGCTAATGTAAATTCTTTCATTACTGAAAGATACATTAAGGAGAACCTGCAAAACCATCTATTTTAATTTGCTCTAACGTTCTTAAAACAATTGCCAAAATCCCACTTCAGCCCACTGGACTCAATAGCTTCCTTCATGCCATCAGAGGATACAAATCAATCGTGGAAATTGCAACCACACTCTTCTGAAGGATATCAAGCTGAACTGATATGAGCTGAGTAAATAACAGGTATATTTAGAATCTTTCATTGAGAGCAATGAATGTAGAAGACTACAGAACTTCCAGAACAATTTAGACATGCTGACTTCCTGTGGCCCAAACATTACACCAGATCTTAACTATCATCATTATGTCAATGCTGCCATAATTGTGGAAATGAGTGCGAAATAAAACAATTCACAAAAATTCCTTGAAAATGTGGGCTCGTCTGTCATAAGGTTGTCATTAATGTTGTCATTAATATTGTAATTCAACGAATGTACAATATTTTGCCAACAAAAATTAATAGCCCTTATGCAATCTTTTGGGATTTGTACACAACTTAGAATTTTAAAACTTAAACTGTGCAACAATTCAATTTAAAAACATATTTGTAAAAACGCAATAAAATATGCATCGGAACCAGCAATATGCATTTTAACACCATTTTAAACACTGTTATAACATTCAATATGTGCATTGGAAAAACAAAAATATGTAATGAAACATTACTGTGCTGTACTGTTTGCTAACTTGAGGCTATATTCATTAATGGTCACTTTATCCTATACAACTTGTGGAGAACGCATTCATTGAGTGTTCAGGTTCAAGTATGACTGTGTCAATCATATATTTTTTTTAATAATTGTCCATGTGGTAAAATCAATGTGTATACCATACGTATATGAGAATTCTAACTTATGAGCCAACAATCTTAGACTGTCTTAGAAAAACAGTCCTTCTGAGTGTTTTTGTAACTTCTCATTTTTAACTTTCAATATAAATAAAAAAAAAAAAAAAAAAAAAAAAAAAATAGATATGTAAAAACACCTGTTTTCCATGTGTCTGTTTCAAGCTCATTCACCCCTTTAGCTGCTGCTTCTTCTTCTTCTTATTATTATTATTATTATTATTATTATTATTATTATTATTATTATTATTATTATTATATTTATTTATTTTTTTAAAAGGATCTGTGCCTTGGATGACAACCTTTGCCCATCCAGATTCATGAAAATCTTTTGCAGGGCTTCAAAAGTGCATTTGAGCGCCAGTGAGTAGCTTAGGTTCAAAGAATATATAACAAATAACAAAATACAGTACAAGTAATTGAGATGCTCTCCAAATCAGTGAGAACCTCCACACAACAGCACACCAATGTTCTCTGGGTCATCTCCAGGCTGTGCACCCTACTGCTGTATGACATACACTCCCATCACAGTTTGTTCTGTGGATTCAGTGTTGGCCTCAGTGTTCTGTGAAGTAACCCATTACAAATAAAGTGAGCAATAAGGGAACTCATTATAGAAGGCAACAAAGTAAGAGGGATCACTATAAAAGAGCTCAACCACATCAAGACACTTGCATCAAAGTGGCCTGCCATTGCCTAAACAACATTCAAAGCCCAAATGCTTTTTCCTAGAGGAAGTAGGTGGTGCGTTTTATCTCTATAAACAAATTATTTATGACATCTGCCCAGCTCTGAACAAAATATATTAAAATAATTATATTGCCTTAGAATAGCTGAAACAGATTTGTTTACAAAATGCTAAATTCTATGTCTATGTCTAGTTACCAACCGCAGAAATTTGACATGAAACAAAACAAGGACAAATTACATTATGTTTCAGTTGAACAGGGTATCACATTTTGCCATTTCATATATCACAAGTAAATGTGTGAAATATCTACTGTAAGTCTACATTTTTGTCACACCTAGTGAATGTAACTCACCACGTATTTCTTTGGTTTCTCATGGTCTTTGTTTAGGTAGACGCACAAGGACTTGAGGATGCATGCTCATCTTGTGTGTACTGTGTCATCCTAGGGAAAAAAGGGAATCCATTATGAAAATATTCAGCTTTTCAGGCAGCAGTTTGAAAAAACTGTGGTAGACAATATTTAGGTCGAAGGAGACCAAAAGGCAAGTAATCTCAACCAAATCAAACACAAAATGAGGCAGCCATACAAACTAATGTTTTTTCACCATATGATTTCATCAATTGCTTATTAATCTCAGACTGATATTTATGTAGCATAACAAACAAACAAACAAAACAAAAGTGTTTTGATTAGGTAAAAACATCTTAGGACCATACGTATAAATATTTTTGCTCATGCAATTGTGATATGGGCATAAAGAGTACTAACCATTTTAATACAAACCTTGGAGATGGCCGCCATGATGTGTCTAATTTTTCTTCCAGCCACCCCTCCTCTGTATCTAAAGATCTCCATTATGCCTGGAGTGTGCTAGTCTAGTTCAGAAAAGAACGTAGATAGCAGCGGCACAATTGATATGCAAAGGATTTCCTTGTCAAACTGAAAAACATTTTGAAGTCTGCAATCAAGAGCTGTCCTTGAACTCCAAAATTAGTCTTTATTTCCTGGCATAATTCCTCAATGGAGTTTGATACCCCCGCTAGTAAAATTAGCTTCCTAGCATCATCTTCTCCAAGTATGATCCTCAGTCTTATGGGCTGGACCATTGTGTTGACCTGAACATTAATTAAAAAAAAAATAAAATAAAAATACACTCCTTGAATATTTCACAATGAAAAAAAAAAAACTTGAGGTACTTACATGAGTGTGTACACATGGGTCAAAATCAATTTAAGACAATCAACAATAATTTGATAATGTCACCTTGGCCTCTAGGAAATTGTAACTGGAAAAGGACAAGGGAATAATGTATTTTCGTATTAGTCTTGCATTGCTTTCATTAATGACTGGTTAGTTAAAAAAAAACTGTCAATTCTCAATAAATTAAGTAGCAGCTGGTCTGTAAAGCATGATTTTACTATTTATCGGCACAGTAAATAATAAAATGTGATATGGGGGGGTACTTACATATATTACTATTGTTTACCCTGCAAGTTAGTGTGTCTTTTCAGAGTAACCAGACGCAGGCCTCTGTCAGGCAGGAAGGACAGGGAGACGCGGTGAAGCGCATTGTAGGGTGAGGACCCAAATGCAGGAGCCGGAGACCAGGTAGGTCACGATGAAAAACACTTTAATAATTAACAGACAGAGCAGGTACAGAATCAGACAAAGAACTAACGAGGGCTAGACAGAGCATGGACAATAGACAGAGCAGGGCCAATGGAATGACAACAGAAAGGATCTCACACCGAACAACCAGAAAACAGGACTTAAAAACAAGACACAGGTGATCCACATTAGGGCAGGGAAGGCAATCAACATGGGACACAACGAGGAAGTAAAGTAATGGGGAACACAACAGAGCCAGGACTTCAAAATAAAACAGGAAGTTACAAGGACAGAACACTAGACAGACTAAACTCAAAACCTGACAGTACCCCCGCCTTAAAGGACGGCTACCAGATGTCCAAAACCAAAAAACAAACATGGGATTGAGGGCCGTCGGAAGACGGAGGGAGGAGGAGGCCAGGGCTCAGGGTGGCAGCGGCAGCCCAGCCAGAACAGGAACACAAGATGGCTGCGGCAGCCACCCAGCCGGTTCAGAATCGCAGGAATGCTGTGGGGGCGGCCCAGCCGGAACAGAATCACATGATCAGGAGCGGGAGGTGGCTGCATGAGTGGATTGGAGGTCAACTGCAGGTGTCCCTGCAGTTCCCGCAGCAGGGACGACAGCTGACCAACCTCTGCCATCCACGCCTCCTGAATATCCTCCTGGCGGGAGGGCTGGAGACTCACAAAACCGAGGTACACAGGTATAACGCCTGCAGTGACATAAAAATGGCTTAGATTCTTACTCTAAATACAATCCCATTTAACTCCACAACATGCTCTTGCTGTTTCTAGTGCACACTTCAAATGGGCGACATGAAGTTCCTGTGTTCTACACTAGCTGCGCAGAATCTGCAGATGTATTCAGCAGAAAAATGTTCCACAAAACCTGCCATCCCATGGGCTCCTAGCTTGTCAGCTATGACGCAACTCACAGTTCCTTTAATACACTTGTTCAGCTGACCGATTAACACATCATGTTGCTCCAAAATTACCAGATCTGGATGGATGGATGAATATCTGGATGTTCCATCCTGCAAGGCAGTCCTGATGGGGTGGAACACCCATTGTGCTACTTCTCCAAGAAATGTAATCAACACCAGCAGGCATATTCCACCATCGAGAGGGAGGTGCTGGCGCTGGTTTTGCCTTTGAAGCACTTTGAAGCACTTTGAGGAACCTCGATTCGTCTGGTTGCCCAATCACCATCTATATAGACCACAATCCTCTCGTGTTTATCTGTCAAATGGGCAACTCTATTCATCGATTTATGTGGTGGTGGTGGAAGATTGGAAGACCACGTTGAGCACTACTGCCAGGTCCTATCCGGCCCACAGCTTGGCAGTTGGGAGCCACAATACTGTCTTATTGGTCAAGTTTGTGTCTTGGATGTTAGTGAGCCACTGTGCAGAATTCTTGCTGTTTGCTATCAGCACTTGCCAGTCAGGTCACCACAACACCTGCTGCTCATCACCTCATCCACCCTGCAGTCCAAGAACCTTGGTTCTCTTCACCATTGTTGCTGGGTTGTTCTTCCTACCACATTCAGCACACACTAAGAATAGCTAAAACTAAGTAAATTAAACTTCATTTATGAGGCAAGACCAAGAGTATTCTTGTTTAAAGACAATGTACACAATTCATTTTCAGTGCTGAGAATAAAAAAAGTAAGTACATTCTACTGAAAATAAATAAGTTAAAGTCATGAATTAGTTTAGTTTATAAATACTTAAAATTGATATGCATGTCCAACTTATTACAATTACATTCAAATTAAGAAATCCATCTAGAATTAAATAACTTAATTTTGCAACCAAAAGTGCAACCACTTGACGTAATACATGGGTGTCAAACTCAGGCCCGCAGGCCAAATCTGCCCCTCTGTGTTATTACATTTGGCCCACGAGATCATACCAAATATGTCTTAGAGCTGGCCCGTCAGTATATAGCACATACACCGCTAATCAAATCAAATGTATTTGTATAGCGCCAAATCATAACAAAGTTACATCAAGGCACTTTACATATAGAGAAGGTCTAGACCAAACTCTTTATAAATTAGACCCAACAGATCCCCCGAGGAGCAAGCACTTGGCAACAGTGGCAAGGGAAAACTTCCTTTAAGAGGCAGAAACCTCGAGCAGAACCAGGCTCAACCGGTTGGGTTGAGAGTGGGAGAGCGAGAGAGAGAGAGAGAGAGTGACACAGGCATTGGAGGGGGGGTGTAGGCAGGAACATGTTGCTGCATGAAGTTCATGGAGTTGAGCTGTAATACAGAATTCATGAAATATGGGACCAGCAGGTGTTGCAGGAACATGGGATGGCGATGAGTCACCACCTGCAGGATGAGGACAGGGAGAGAGAGAGGAGAGAGAGGAGAGGAACTGGGAGAGACAGATACTTTGGCAGAACATGGTTAGTAAATGCAGTATAAATGCTTAGAACTGGGTGAAACTGGGTTAGGGTTAGGGTTAGGGTTGTTTTTTAAGAAGGATGGTTCTTATCAACACACGGAAGGGGGGAGGAGGGAGAGTGAGCGAGACGGAGGGAGAGAGAAAGAGGGAGCGGGGGAGAGAGGGTAACAGAGAGAGACAGGGAGAGACAGAGAGACAGAGAGACAGAGAGAGAGAGAGAGAGAGAGCGAGAGAGAGAGAAGCTCAGTCCTTCCCCCAGCAGCCTAGGCCTACAGCAACATAGCTAAAGAGTAGAGGACTTTAACTTTTTAACTATAAGCTCTGTCTTATAGGAAAGTTTTAAGCCTGGTCTTGAAAATTACTAAAGAGTCCGCCCCCCGGACCGATGCTGGAAGTTGGTTCCATAGAAGAGCAGCCTGATAACTGAACGATCTTCCTCCAGATTTACTCTTGGAGACTCTAGGAACCACAAGTAAACCTCCATCTAGAGAGCAGAGTGGCCTGCTAGGACAGCAAGGAACTATGAGCTCTCTGAGATATGATAGAGCTTGGCCATTAAGAGCTTTATATGTTAAAGAAGGATTTTGAATTCTTACTGGCAGCCAATGAAGAGCAGCTAACACAGGAGAGATATGATCTCTTTTCCTAGTTCCTGTTAATATTTGTGCAGCAGCGTTCTGAATTAACTGAAGGCCTTTTAGAGATTTGTTTGGACATCCAGATATGAGTTACAGTAGTCCAGCCTAGAAGTTACAAATGCATAGACTAGTTTTTCGGCATCATCCTGAGAAAGGATGTTTCTGATTTTCCTAATGTTTTATCAGGTGGAAGAAAGCTGCCCGACTAACTTGTTTTATGTGAGGGACAAAGGACATGTCCTGGTCAAAAATTACTCCAAGGTTTCTTTCAGTGGAGCTGTAAGCCAAAGTAATGCCGTCCAGACTGATGAGATGATTAGATAGTATTTTTCTGAGGTGCTTAGGACCGAGTACAATAACTTCTGTTTTGTCAGAGTTGAGAAGTAAAAAATTTCCAGTCATCCAGACTTTTATGTCTTCAAGACATGCCTGCAGTCTGACTATCTGAGTGACTTCATTTGGTTTCATTGATAGGTACAGCTGAGTATCGTCTGCATAGCAGTGGAAGTTGATGCTGTGTTTCCTGATAATGTTGCCTAGAGGAAGCAGATAAAGCGTAAAGAGGATTGGTCCAAGTACCGAACCCTGCGGGACTCCATGACTGACTACAGTACATGAGGAGGAGCTGTTGTTTACATGAACAAACTGATGTCTATCTGATAAGAAGGATTTGAACCACCTTAGTGCAGTTCCTTTAATTCCAATTTCATGTTCCAGTCTCTGTAGTAAAATATTATGATCTATGGTGTCGAATGCAGCACGAAGATCTAGAAGGAGAAGTATGGAGGCTGATCCATTGTCTGAAGCCATTAGAATGTCATTGGAGACTTTAACCAATGCTGTTTCTGTGCTATGATGGGCTCTAAATCCTGACTGAAACTCTTCAAACAAACTGTTCCCATCCAGATGGTCGTGTAGTTGTTTTGCTACAGCTTTCTCAATGATTTTAGAAATAAATGGAAGGTTCAATATGGGTCTATAGTTTGCCAAAACATCTGGATCAAGATTAGGCTTTTTAAGCTGGGGTTTGATGACCGCAGTCTTAAGTGCCTGAGGTACATAACCCAGAATTAAAGTCAGATTAATCAGATGTAGACTAGTAGCTAATACTACAAGTCACAGAATGCTTTGCACAGAATGCGTCAGCTGAGACTGCTAAGTGCCCCATCCCTTTCTGTTGACAATCGATTCTACCAAGAACCTCGGACAAACTTATCTCGCCCGCCATGTTGCCTAGTGCACAGTTTGCTGAAAAACTCATACTCACCACCGATGCTCTCTCTGTGAGAACATTTGCTCACATAGATATGTGCTCAAATGTTCTCTTTGATGAAGATGAACAAAACACCACTAAGGAGTCGTCTCACTGATGAACATCTTCACTCAGTCCTGATGATTTCCTCAACTCAGAGCCCAGACATGATGCACTTGCATCTAAGAAGAGATGTCAGGTATCTGGCTCGAACCAATGTGAATCAGAGCAAAAGATGCACACTATTATACAATACAATTTAGCGCGATGCTATAATGACACTGAACCAGAAAATCAGCCAGAAATCACTCCAATCAACCTTACCTAGGCAGGAGTGTAAGTTTTTAGATGAGGACAATACTATTCCCTGCAAGCTCCAACAGTATTTCAGAGCGTTCAGACCATTTCCATTTGTGTAAGAGCTTTCATATTTTGTGGCGCTCCATTCAAATATTTTGATTTTACAGCAGGATAGTCAGGAAATCCACTGATTCTTCTCTTCCAATGTGGTTTATATTAAAATGAAAATGCATTAGAGATTAGTTTTCACACCATATCAGTGCTGCTGGGACATTTACATATTCTCTCTATCTACCACTCAGAAATTTACATTTCAGTATTTCAGAGACAGGCCAAATGCTGTGTCAAATAATCCATATTTGTTATGATCTGTAAATGCCATCTATCAAATATGTTAGTCATTTAGTTAATTAGTTCACTTTACTGTCCAAAATGAGGAAATTTGGTTTTGGTCTCACAATTACACAAAAGAACAGAAGGAACAAGTAGAACAAACATGATCGGCAAAATATGTGTAAAATATCAGTAACTGTTAGAATAACTGTGATTAAATCAATATCTTTTTGTATGTTCTTTCTTTTGTACTTGCAATTTAAAGCTGTACAGGAGTATGCAGCATCAATTTTGATTTGGTTGCAAATTGTTCAATGATATAATCAATCATTAATCAGTATTTATCTTCCCCCCAACTAGATTAATAATTGGAGATTCAATTATCCGAAATGTCCACTTTTTTAAAGCTGCCACACACTCTCTCCCTGGGTCCACTGTCCCAGTCGTAACGGAAAAATCCCAGCGCTGCTGCATTCTTTCCCGTCCTCCATAGGCACGAGTGGTGGTTCATGTCAGATCCAATGACACCACTCGTAGACAGTCAGAACTAATAAAAAAATATTTTAACAACCTTTTTAACCAGAAAACTGTCTTTATTCCTGGGCCGATTCCAACAATGCCCTGCGGTGCAGAAGGTTTTTTTCACTTCATTGATAATTTTAAGATGTTCTGGAACTGCTCCCTCTTTTCAGGGCTGATGACGTCCATCCAAACAGGCAACTGCATGTTAGCGGCTAACTGGCAACATGCAGTCCAGACAACAACACGTGAGCATGAATGACTGTTTACCTGCCACACCCTCCCAACCCACTCTTCTTCTCCTCCCAAAGCTCCATCGGCACTACTCAACCCACTCTTACCTGTCACACCGTGGTGAGGTTGTGTTGTCATTTCCTGTTTTATTTTGAAATTCCTAACTCTCCTCTCGTTTCAGAACACTTGCCCTTCCTCATGTAGCCTGTGCATCTCCCTGATTACCATTGTCTCCACCTGTTCCACATTTCACCCACATCATAAATAGTCTGTCTTCCCCTTGTCTTGTGCCAGTGTGTCATTGATTCATGTCCCACACCAGTGCTACGTCCATGCCACAGTCCTCGATTCTTTGTGTAAGCTTTAGATTGAGTAAGATTCAGTGAATTTTTGTTTGTAATTTCCATACCTTAGTTTAACTCTTTTTCCATAGCCTTTTGTGTATCCTCTCTATGAGTGACTTTTTGTTTGTAGATTCATTTTGGATAGATTAATGTTCATAGCTTTTGTGTTTTCCTCGATAAGAGTGATTTTGAGTTTCGGTAATGTTTTATAGAATTACCTTTGATCCTTTGCTTAGTAGCGTGAGTGAGTTTTCTTTGTTTTATTAGTCAGGTTTTTTCCTCGTGTGTGTGTGTGTGTGTGTGTGTGTGTGTGTGTGGGGTTTTTTTTTTTTTTTTTTTTTTTTTTTTTTTGCTTTAGAAGCTAGCTCTGAGAGATTCAGAGGTGAGAATGACTCTAGATGTAAAAGAGGTGTTGCAGTTGATTCAGAAGTTGCTGTATTCAGTAGAAGATTATAGTCTAATGTAGGTAAGAGCTGCTGAATTCTTTCACTGATTATGAGAATTTTATCTAAAAGTCCATGAAATTGTTGCTGCTTCAAGCTAAGGGGATCACTGGATCAACTGAGCTATGGCTCTCTGTCAGCCTGGCTACAGTGCTGAAGAGAAACCTGGGGTTGTTCTTGTTTTCTTCTATTAGTGCTGAGTAATATGATCTTCTAGCGCTGCTGAGAGCTCTTTTATGTTTTTAAGCTATCTTTCCAGGCTCTGTGAGATTCTTCCGACTTAATGGAACGCCAATTTCTTTTTCATTTCCTTGATGTCTGCTTTAAGGCACGGATTTGGGAACTATACCACGGAGCCAGCCTCCTCTGTTTGATTACTTTTCTTTTTGAGAATGATGGCATCGTCAAGAGCTGTGTAGCTTCATTAAGACTAACATACTCATCCTGCTGCAGCCAGGTTTCTGTTATACAAAGTAAATCAATACAATGATCAGCTATGAGATCATTTACATTTTGATGATAGTGATTGAATATTCAACAGTCCACATTTAATTGCAGTGTTATTTGAGACCAAATTTGTGGCTGTTTTGATTTCAGTTAAGTTTTAGTTTTTAGCTCCTCTTCTGTTTAATTTGGGATTAACTTTTCTAAATTTAGGAGGCTGGGGAACAGACACAGTTCCTATAGACCTAGACAGAGACTCTATTCTATTCTCGGCAGGTGAACGCTCTGAGGCGCAGAGGAGCGTGTTAAACTGTGGCTCTGCCTCGTGGTCTCGACTCGGGATTGTCAGGTTTTTGGATTTCTAATAAAATAACAGAATAACAATATTAGCATATTTACATTTACCCTGAGCCAGCAGTTTCAGATAAGACTGGATGTCACCTGCTCTGGCCCCCAGGATACACTTAACTATGGCCACCAGTGTAGCTAACTTCATGTTCCTCAGAATAGAATTGCCAAGTCAGCTTTTCAACAGAAATCCTTACATTTTCTCTAAATTGGCAGTGCGCTTTTGTGGGGAATTCATATGTTTTGAATCATAATCTGGTAGTGTAACATTAAAGCAGGACAGCTTACGTAATCATGGCCTTGAGGAGCTGCTCGAGCAAAGCAGAACAGCCCATGTAATAATGGCCTTGAGAAAACTGCTCTGAACAAGAAAAAGGGGGGGGACCCAAGAACTGCAAAGACTCACTGTCATTCGAACACAGAAAAACAACTCCATAATAGGAAAATAAACCAGAGCATAGGGGGATCCAGGGGGTACAAAAGATGAGGACCTCTCTTTGTTGTTCATAACATTTTCACACATGGCGCTTGCATGTAATGCTCTCCAACGATTGTTGAATAAAGAAGTGTTTATCCTCACCCGGTTTACCTGTCTTCGCATTAATTCGGACTTTGGGACAGCAACCATGAGAGGAGCATCGCAAGTGCAGTTGCAACACTTTATAATCCAATGCGCCTTCTGTATGAATTCTTGTTGTGCTTATTTGTGTCGTACACTGAGCTCAAAAAGGTTTAGTGCGACTTTAGTTCAGCGACGAAGCCGCTCCGCTTCATGGATTGTCGGAGCATTCCCAGCTGACACATGGACGTTGTATTAACGGTGGTCCTTGGTTGGATATGGGTTGCAACGTCAGACAACGTTAAATAATTATGTAGTGCTGGCAAGCAACCATCATCCAACACTTAGTCGATGTTACTTTACTATAATCAGACGTCAAGCCAACGTTAGGTTTTTAACGTAAGACCAATTTTCAAATCCATATCATAATCCAATTATAATCAAATGTTGGGATGCAACATTGTTCCAATGTCACACTAACTTCAGGTGTTTGCTATTGCTGGTGACAATAAACCAATCAGAGAACAGTACGCAGTACGCTTATCTTTAAAATGTGTGTATTTTTCTGTATTTGTCAAAACTGAACAATATTCCGAGTTATTGTGAATGAGTTGAATAAAGCTCAACTCACCTATACTGTTTTGTTTCGCTTTATATGTTTTATCATGCGCCTTATAATGTGGTGCACCTTATGGTCTGCAAAATACGGTATTTGGTATGATCTAAACTTTTACTATGCAATATTCACTTAAAGAGTTACTTTGCGGTTCACTCATGGTTGGTGTTGTTTATTGTTCGGCTGTTAAGATTTATGGCAATTGAACTCTTTTAGAACCTAGTCATTGAGGGTATTCACTATAAGTGGGTTACAGAAGCTTAATTCTGATAACTATTTTCTGGAGTTTAATTACAGTTTTATTACGATATATGTTCTGTATGTCTTTGCCTAAACCTCAACACAATACAACATATATGGCGTTATCAGTGAGAAGTATAATATACGTAGACATTTCTTGTTCACCAAATGCTTTGCTTTGTTAATAATACCAATGGATTTAGATAATAGATAGATAGATAGATACTTTATTTATCCCAGACTGTGAAATTGCAGTGATTGAACAGAAAAAAAACAACAAAAGAGCGAACCAACAAATTAACAAGTTTACACGAAACACGACGAGGGGCTGCGGCTACAGGCTGCCGCTAGAACGGCGCCAAAAAAAAAAAAAATGTTTTGATTGAAATTAAATTAATGTTTTTCAATATATTCTACATGTGACTTCCAAATGGATTTATGATCTAAAATTACTCCCAAGAATTTAATTTCATATACTCTGTCAATTTTGACTCCAGTTAGTATTAATTTAATTTCACTAGCCCTAACACCACCAAACACCATACATTTTGTTTTATTTTTGTTTTATGATAGCTTATTGATGTCAATACATTATTTTAATGTGATCAACTCCTTTTCTACTGTTGTCAAAAATTCTTTAATGCCTGGTCCAGAGAAAAATAAATTTGTATAATCTGCAAATATAAGAAATTTCAACTTGTTAAATACTGTACTAATATTATTCAAATAAATTATAAATAACTTAGCTTCCAATACAGAACCTTGCAGAACACAAGTTACTTTTCTAAAGTTTGATACAGTATTATTCATGTTTACATACTGAGACCTATTATTTAAATAACTTCTATAACACCTATAACACCTCTTATGCCATAACGCTCCAATTTCTGCAGAAGTAAGGAAGTAAGGACTGTTTCTGGTAAATCCTGATCTCTGCAGAACAGGATCATCCCCCAGAACTGCATCGCTGATGCTGTAACTCAGTCATCTACACATCGCAGTTTGACTTTAGTCAGTCGCATTTATTCTTATACAGGAGCATTTTCCTGCTTCAACATCAACTTCATGACTGTTTACCTGCTGCCTGATATATCCACCCACTGGCAGCTGCCATGGTAACCACATCATCGATGTTATGGTCATGATATGGCTGATCACACTCGCACAGACAGAAACACGCACATATCTATGTTGAAATATAATGTCGTTCTATGGATCTCTGTTCTCACTATTTATCTATTTTTCAAGTGTTGATCCTACTAATGAGCTTCTTGAGTGTCAAACGAAACGCCCAGTATTTGAATTTTAAATGTGTCACATGTCCATGAATTTCCAGTCCATCTGCTGTCTCCAACTCCCTCCCTCTCCTCTCCCTCTCTGCCTCTCAGTCAGTGCATGGGGTGGACGGCGGGCTGCAGGTATTTGCAGTCATATCAAATCGCAGATCCGCTGTCAGAGGAAGTGCTCTTCTTCCCACCGGCGCTGCGTGACTGGATCGTTCATTTAAAGGCGTTTCAGAACAGAAATGCCTGAGACCCAGAAAGTTTATCGGTGCGTTTCTCGTCTCAAACTTAAAATATCCGTGATGTGGAGCAGATGAAAGCGATGAGCCTTTGGAGCTAATAGCTCGCCCAAAGCGCCGTTCGGGCGTAGCACTGCCCGCCTTTCTTTTCTTTCGCCCGCAGAAGAGGGAAGAACGATCAGGCGAAATCGGGGCTCAAATAATGGGAATGGATATTACAAACAGTAACGGAATAAAAACTGTAATGCCTTAAATCTCGTTGGTACTTCCTGCAGCGAAAACGCCTACAGTAGAAGAGGTAAGCGGTGGCATTGAGTCGAACCGTGCCTTTTAATAATCAGAGTCGAGCCATAGACCCATATTTTGAGAGCTGTTGTAAATGTGAGAAATGTTTGCGGCGAGCAATCCGTATGTTTGCCGGCAGTGTTAATTGGACCAAACTGTTGTGCGATTTTTCTTTTGTGATCTCCATGGCGTGATCGTCCTATCTGCTCTGCCTTTATTACAGTGCCCCATTTAGCTTAAACGGACCACGGTGTCCTCTTCAGAATGGGGTATCAGCGCTGAGAGTGTCAGTTAGTTTCGCTGAAAAAGGGACTTGTCACTGGAGCTTGTCAATCAGAACAAGAGACCTTCAAGAAATACACAGCGTCTTCCCTCCCTGCTGCCCCTTTAGCCCAACTTATTGTGCCTCACTAGAGGAATTCAGCTGTGTTGTTCAGTCAACATCATGCACAGTGTTCATATACAGTGTAATCAAAATAGGAAAAATAATAGGAAACACCCCCACGGAAAATGTTCCAGCAAAAATCATAAGAGAACAATCAAGGTGACTTATCAGAGGACGTTGGCAGTCAATGATGAAAGTAATTCCCCACTCCTGTAGTGCTCTGGCCTTTGAGGCTGTACTGTGTGTACAGGGATGCCTCATAGTTCATGACCTTGGCTTTTCACATGCTTTTTGATCAGGTAACCATGAGGCTATGGGAGCTGAATAATTCATCTCCTAGTACACCCCTCTCAGGAGTGAGGTTTACAGATTGGGACTGATGGCTGGAAGTTGTTTACTGGGCTTGCCTTACAAAGAATTGGATGTGTATGGATTCAGGTAAAGTAGCATGCCCAGTGGGGAAACTCTAATCCCACTGTCTACCAAGAGATGACCTTTGCCTCATGCAGATCAGAGCTATACACTAATTGACTTACCAGTAACCCTCACAACACATATTTTGATGTCATACTAGAAGTAGCAGAGCTGCAGGAGTTGAACAGCTCCATGTTGTTATTATTTCGGGGGAGGGGATTTCAATCTACCTCATCCTTCCATCGCTGAGTTTCTAGGCCGACTAACGTAATGAAAACACTAATCCCTCGGTAATCATAGTTTAAATTTGTCAGAGCTTTTTCTTATTTTACCGCACTGGTGCACTGAATGGGATATGGGTGAGAATGCACCACTATAAAGCATGTGTCATGAGAGACTTTTTTTATTCATTTTTTTTCATATTCCAGACCTGCAAGAGGGACATTTCAGAATGAGAAAGTGGTTTCATTTTATAGCTATTCTCTTGTTTCAGCTCTGGGGATCTAGTAAATACTGGTTTCAGCGACTGCTCCATAATCTTTATTGTAATTCTCTTCTGATGACAATATTAAGGCTTCTCTGTGATGTGTTTGCAGGTTCTTTTTTGCTGCTGTGTCCTGTGAGCTCAATAGTGGCCAAGCTGGTCTTTCAAATAATACCTTGTCTAAGCAGCCCCTGGACCTTTCAGCTTATCTGCTAGCTATAAATAATGGCACATATGTCACCATGCTCTTGGCTGACGTACATTAAGCCCCATCTTGAGCTTCAAAGGGACCAGCAGCAAACTGTGCCTGAGTCTTGACTGAAGCTCACCTCACTCTCCATCATAGTAGCGTTTTCATTTTGTCACCATGTCCCCTGATTATCCCATTATTCTTTGAATGAGTACCCACTTCCTCTCTTCATGCATTCTGTGCAGTGTAGAGCTTTAGTGATGTGTTTGTTCAACATTGCATCTCGTGCTGTGAGAGGTTCAATCACTGTGAGCTGCAGGAGGCACAGGAGCAGCACTCCAGCACTTCAGGACAGATTGAGGCAAATTGACCAGACAAGGATTTAAACAGCAGCACAGCACAATTGTGTACACACATGAATCATCCTTTGTAAGTCTAACCAATTGCTCATTATAGAGATGATTATCAGCTTGTATACACAAATACACAAGCAATAAAATCTTAGGCAGCATGGCGGCATAGAGGTTACAGCACTAACCACAATGCTGCCATGCTGCCCACAGTAGAAGTTAAATGAATGAATAAATTAAATTCAGCAAAGACAGTGCATAATATATTCCACCACGCAGACCTTACAACTGTACCATAAACTGCCCCCCCCCCACTCTAAAACACTCTTACCCAAACCTCTCTCACCCAGAGGGGCAAGCATGAAAAAATACATAACTGTATTTATACATGACTGCAGTCTCATTCGCCCTTCATCCTGGACAAAAAGGACAGGTCTCTATGCCCCTGTATTGATTTCAGGGGGCTTTATGATATGACGATTAAGAACAAATACCTGCAAGACAGCTTTTCACACATTGTAGAGTGTGAGTGATTTACTCATGTCTTTTGGCATGAAATACTCCTGCTGTTTCCCAGGCATTAGTAAAGGATTTTCTAAGGGGCATGCTCAATTGGTTTGCGTTTGTGTATCTTGATGAAATTCAGATTTTGTCTCGTAATGCGTGTGATATACATCCATCAAGTGTTACAGAGATTTTCTCAAAACTAGCTATTGTCAAAGCCGAGAAATGTGTATTTCATGTCTCAACTGTCTGCCTCCTGAAATTTATAATCAAGGCAACTCAGACCCAAGAGGATGTGGGCAGTGTTGGAGTGGCTTGTGCCCACCACTCAGAAAAAATTGCAACATTGAGCTTTTGATTAGCTAAAAGTTTTTTTTTTTTTTTTTTTTTTTTTTCCCCCCCAGTGCTACTGTGCTCATTCATCCTGACTCAGAACCACAGTTTGTGGTGGAGGTGGATGCCTATGACTCTGGTGTAGGAGCCATCCTCTCCCAGTGCCCAGTCCCTGCGCTTTCTTCACTCCAGCTGCAAGAAACCTCGATGTGGGAACAGGTTCCTTGCTGTGGTACTGGCCCTCCCGGAACAGCGACACCGGTTAGAAGGTGCAGTTCACTCATTCATTCTCTGCACTGATCATAAAAACCTTTCATATCTTTGCTCTGCCCACAGGCTTAATTCTCACCATGCTCAGTGGGCTCTTGGCCGTTTACATTTCACCCTAACCTACTGCCCTGGATCCTGGAATGGCAGGCCCAATGCCTTCTCCTGATAGTTCTCCCCATCCTCCCCATCAAAGATAATTAATAGTTATAAAATCAACTACTATCTATTATTATTACTATTATAATATTAACAAGTTGTTCAATTAGAGGAGCCGATATCTGAGATATCAGCACCATTAGGTGAATGGTGAAGGTGTGAAATCCGAGCTCTGACAATAAAATATGCACAATAACGGCAAGAAGACTTCTCTTTAAAACTACAAATAGTATTTATAAACTCCCACAACAATTAACAGAGCCAACAATTGTTTCAATTAATAAATACGATACTACCAACAAATGCTAAGTAAAACACATAAAGACAGCAGCGGTATAAAGATAAAACAGGTATTATACAGCGTGTGTGTCAAGATGGCCGGCCTGGAACACCTGGTCCAAGATGCCGCGGCCTCGAAGGGAAGCTACATCACACAACTGGCAGAGCCATAGCCATATATACATAGACGTCGATGGCTCATTCCTGTGATGTGTGGACTTGTTGCAAAAGTTGTACACCCCAAACCAGATCTGCGGGAATTACCTTTCACAGGTAATACCAAACAATTACCTTTGATAGTATTTGGCCCATAGACTGCATTATTTGCCCTTTTTAACATAGTTTTTTCCAAATAATGCTGTCAAAACTATGTATTCCTGTGCATTCATTCATTCGTTTATTTTGATTAATTCTGCTCATGGTAGTATACATTTTCATCAAAACATATAGTTAATAATTTAACAACTCAGTTTACACATTCATAGTCGGAAAAGAACCGAAGGACATACATTTCTTTGTAGAAAGGCCCTTTATGAAATTAAGTCCATTTACTTGCATTAAGTACAGCTTTGCCTCATCCAATATGGCGGCAACTTTGACATATTGCAACAGTGGCCAAACCTGCTCCATGCGGCGTCTATATATATATATATATATAACTGTAGGCAGAACTGCCTCAAGGTTCTGGTTAACAATGGCAGACAGCTCCCAAATGTGGTTGGAAGCGTTTCTGTACACGCGCAAATCTGATAGATAACAGAGGGACGCATGAACGCATGAGCTGTGCACGATTGAATGTGTAGCAAGGCAGCACACAGGAAGTTGAGGTAATAGGAAGTGACACACATCATGCACAAGAAGGAGGAGGGGAGTTTACAGAGTTAGTTACATATCAGAGACACCTGAGCTGAAAGAGAGAGGAGGAAGTTCGAACAAAGGAGAACAAATGCTGAAGCAAGTAGAAAGTGTGAGAAGTGAGACAAGGAAAAGGAAAAAGAAACCAGAATTGAGGAAAAAAACATTAAATAATCCAAGTGAACTGGAAGTGGCACGAGAAACAACCTAGTAAAAGTGAGAAGAATTGAGCTCCATGGAACAGGCAGTCTCAGTCCCTTCTTCCCCCCCTCATTCTCCAGGCTTCTCCATCTGGCTGCTGAATTCCCATTCTCTCTCCCTCTGTACACCCATCTCAAAGCTACCCCATTCTGATTTCCATTACCTCCAGACACATACATACACATCCGCATACACCCTTATGAACTGACTGAACAGAACCAAACTGGATCCTACACACTCATCTACACTCTCACATGCACCCTTGAACTGAACTTCAAAGATTAATTGACTTGTTGGACTATTTGTTTAGGATTTTTGTTTGAAAATCAACTTTTTTTGCATGCTCTTAAATTGGTTATGAATTTGATCCTGAGTTAAATTGTTTGGTGATTTTTTTTATTTTTTTTTTAAACAGTATAGATCACTTTCGTCTGTGATCTAGCTGATCAAGAAGGCGAAACATCTCCAGAGCACGAATACCAGAAAGAGGATGAGTTCCCAGTCCGTATTTAAAGAGAGAGTGACATCATGGCCCCTTTATCTTGGCTCCCTGTGTTGTAGAAAAGTCTCTGCTAACCAGAGACTAGGGCCTGCCACCTCATCTGGATTTAAACTGCAAGAGATGAAGGGAAATGGAGTCTGTGGGTGGATTGTTTTGTTCCCAGACAACAAAGGGACAGAGGTAACCTCATGGCTGGGCCTCCATCACAAGGTCAGACAAAGAAAGGCTTACATGTCAACCCTGAGGCCTAACAGTTTTAAACAGACATGGTCTTGGTGTCTTGCTGTGTGAGTGGTGACTTGTGGCCCGATACTGCTTTGCCATAGTTTGCCTAATACACTTTTGTGATGGTCAGTAAATGAGAAATTACTGAATCAGTCTCAGCAGTCAGCCACCAGGCTCAAAGGAAGAAAAGGCCGCCAGCCTTCGCCAGATGATATCCATCTGTCTCCACTTGCTGGATTAGTCCTGATCAGACTGTGCTCCATTGGTATGAGTGGCTACACTGCTTCTTCTGGAAATTTATGAATCTAGTGTTTCTACTCCTCAGCGATCTCCATTGGACACAATGAGTGAATATGTATGTATGTGTGTATGTACTATTTTAGTGTCAGATTTCAGTGTGAGAGATTTGTGGGGACGATGGCAGAATCAGCATTTGAGTGACTGGTCAGTTGAGCATATGCAATGCACCAGCCTTAACTAATACATGGCCATCTGGGTGAGATTAGCTTCTCCTTCACCAAGGATTACACAGCACTCACAAGTGCACAAAACAAACATGTCTATCAGATTATTCATTAATTAGATTATTCAATAATTAGAAATCTTTTGTGAAAACAGTGATATCTCAAAATCTTACTTATGAAACAGGTTGAATTTTACATATATGGTTCACACACTCCCTGTTCACTTGTGTACCAAATGTTAGGTTGATATGCAAAACTACTGAGGCACTATAGAGTGTGTCCCTTGGCGAGCTCCAGTGCGCCAAACATATCCAAAATGGTCCAATTTGGCTAAAATGCACACTGCAACATTTCAGTGAGATTTTTTTTTTTTACCTTTTGGGGCTAATCACAAACATGATTGCTTTTAAGAACACCAGTTACATTAGTAAAATTCCATTTGAAAATTTCATGTATGAGGATGACTATATGGTGTCCAAAACCTATCCAAACACAAATTTGACCTATCTTTGCCTGTTTTATACCATTATTTTGAACCTTTATAACACCAGAAGTAAACCCGCAACTGTCAGTGATGGCTTAAATTAACAAAGTTCTTTGAAATATGAATTTGTGAAATGTCATGTATTGTCTGTTAATTTCATTACTGCAGTAAAAACACTTTGTGGAGACCTCTATTGTTTATTTGTTTTCACTGGGAGGAGAGGCAACAAAGGGACCAGCTGGTTGTAGGCTGCTGTCGACGTTGCCTTCATTTTCATCCTCACTTTCCAACACCGCCATGTTGGTGTAAAAAAAGTGGCAAACTGCTCCACGACAATAACAAACAATGGTAAAAACCGATTAAAAACCGTCTTAAAAGGAAATCCAGGCCGACAGCATTGACTGTGTGCGTCACTGCGTGTGTCCCGTGTGGCTCAGCTCTGGTTATGCAGGGCTTATTTGAGGTGAAAAAATGGCCCAATCCGAGATTGTTATCCATCAGCAGATACCTTAGTGTCTCTGCTATTTGATGAAAAACTTGGATTTGGATTAGAAGAAGTAATAGTAGTTGGGGGCCCAGCAGGGGGAGCTCCTAAGATAGACAAACTCTTGGGAGAAGCAGAGGAAAAAATCCAGGAATAGGAAGTATATATAAGTGCCTCTTTGAGACCATGCAGTTAGTCCAAGCCTGTATTGGATTGATGTGACTTCTCTGATCATAGGACTGTTGAGGTGAAGTGTTTGCTGACTCTGCTACTGTAGCTTGCCCTCCACCTTATGCACCTGATGGCCCCAAAAACATGTTAGCTATCACTGCTCACTGGGCTAGTTAGATATTATCTTTAAGGTACGGCGAAAGTTTGTTTTTAGGTAGTTAGTCACTGAATCTGTTCCATTTTTTTGTAGCACAAGTCTCTTGTGTTTACTCTGAATGAGGTTGATGCAGTTATAGTTTTGCAGCAAAATATTTTATTATTTGTGTGTGTGTCTCACCATCACCAGCCCTCCCTGGAAGCTAGTTTGTTTCTTCATCGATTGGAATGAACTTTGTGTGTCAGGGAGGGCAGTGATACACTTCAGTGAATACAGGGTGTGGAAGGATGGACAGGGGAAGGGAAGCAGGTGGTGCTGGTAGGGAATGGAGTGAAGAATGCTGTGCTTCCTGTTACCTTGCCTTGGGTTAAGAGAATCCAGAGGTTACTGTTTAGATCTCTGGAGAGATGGGAATCCAAATAGGTGAAGGTGTCCCAAGAGAGGAGCCGAGTCAAAGATAGGATACATAGTGAGTGAATGAAAGAACAGCTCAGACAATTTTAGGCAGGATTCATTAATTCTTCATGATGTGACCCAACACGAGCTGGCAAGTGAAACCACACATGCATGAGGGCATTTCCTAAATATGAGTGAGACCATCACCAGGGCCCAGAGTCTTGTCAGGGGCCTAGGTTCCCCAGCCCACCCCCCTGTGTGCGGGCACACATGAGACACCAAACCCAAGAAGCCACTGCAACCATGTGCCATGCTGCAGTCGCCAGTGTTCCAGGAGGGAAATGGTGAGCACCACTGAACCACCCAAGCAAGCGCACATCAGAGTAGGACAGGAGAGCCCCGCGCCCCCAACATCCCCCAAACACCACCCAGTCATCCATACCTGCCACTGACATGTCACACCACGAACTACCTGCCGGATGCGCCGCAGACACCCCACCAACTGAAGAGATCCACCTGGGAGCCCTGGCAATACCCCTGCAAGCAGACAGCAGTGAAGCACCTGAAGGGGGGAAGGGCTGCAGGGGCAGCGATGCCGTGGGATGCCGGAACCGTGCCCCCTATGGACACAGCATACACACAGCATATTTTCTAATTTAATTTCAGTCCTGAGTCACGTTTATAAGAGATTTTTCTCTGCTGCGTTGGAGTTGATTTGCAAGAATTTTGCTTGATTTGTTGTTATACTAACTCAGATGCCAAAATTTTTAACATAAGTATACTCTGTATAAACTCTGTTTTTTTTTTTTTTAAAGGAAATTTTCTAGTTATGATTTTGCATTTTGTAGTTAGGTCCATAATTGTTCTTTTGTTTTGTTTTATATTGTTTTAGTTCTTTCATCTTATCCTCAATGTTTTGTTTGTTTTTTTGTTTTTTTTCAGTTTTTTCTTGTAAGATGAATAAAATATAGCCTCTGCTTACGGTCTTCCCAGCTTCCCAGATGAGGGATGGCGATAAATTTGGAGAGTCATTTATTTCTGAAAGATTTTTCCATTCCTTCCTTATTAACAAGTCAAATTCTGGTTCACTTAGTAATGACCTGTTAAAGCGCCAATTGGCTGATGGTTTCAGAATGGGTTTTATTTGAAGGTGGAGGGACACTGGTTTTTTTTGTGCAATAGATTTGTTTGATAGGACAAAGTAAATTCTTGAAAAAGAGTGGTGCACTGGGGAGAAGTAGGTGTTTTCCCACTTTGTAGGACTTTTGAGTCCAAAGTCATCCATACTGTATATTCCTTAAAGACTGTGGCTGATTGTGATTTTTCTGTGTGTGCTGAGTTATGAGAATGATCTATAGAAGGATTCAGGACTGTGTTAAAGTTTCCATCCTATAATTGTAGTTGGGGTGACTGATATGTCACTGATAATTGTGAAAAGACTTTGTGGAAGAAGGTCGGATCGTCTTTATTAGGTGCATAGATGGTAACAATTGTGTATAATTTACTAAAGATTGATGCCTGAATAATGATGTGTTAGCCTTCTGTGTCAGTTACTGTACCATTTGTTTAAAGTAAATAGTGAGACTACTCTTTGTCTACTATTGTAACAGGATGAAAAGATTTGGTTAAATCTATTAGAGATTTTTCTTCTGAATGTTGTAGGTACGTTTCTTGAATGAGAAAGATATCTGCTTTTAAATGTGTGATATAGTCCATAATTTATTTATGTGTTTTTTCTGCCCACAGGCAAATGCCATGCACATCCCAGTATACTATAGTTAAGTAAGACATGGAGAGAGAGAGAACATTCAACCATTCTGTATATGAATATTGAGAATGGTCTGCATGTGTTTCTAAAAAACATTCTACTATCAGTGTGTAGGGGCTTAAAATCAGTGAATCAGTGGACTCTCAAAATGAATGTTGGAAATTTGGATTGTAAATGTGTGGATATTGGAGGGAGGTGTGTACAGCGATGTCACAGGAAGTGCCATAGAAAAAAAAAAAAAAGATCAAAACCTGGAAAAGAAGCAGCAAAAATGTTATTGCATAGGAGAGATCTGGAGGGGTGAGGGGGTGAGTGAAGCATAGATAGAGGGAGAAAGAGGAGAGAAAAGCAGGGTGAAAATGTAAAATGTGAGTGAAAGTATAGGTGAGCTGACATACAGTAACATTTTAGTGAGATTTTTATTTTCTCTAATGTTGCTCGGTATTTTTTCTAATATATATAAAATACAATTTATTTAAACCAAGTTCATATTTTCATGGTACCTGGAACAGCTGGCCGTCAACGTACGGTTTGTCTACAGTTAGTGCAGTCCTCTTTCCTTTCTCCCGGTGTTCCTTCAGGATTGGGTACAACACTTTATACCTCTCGTTGATCTCTTTGTGGAATTGGTCGTTCATCTCAAAAGAAATTACTTGAAGTTCATGTCCTTTGCTCTTAATGAGTACCTTTAGTTGGAAATGCTTGAGCTTGGCAATGATGGGATGGGGACGATTTCCTCCTCAGGCTCCAAGTCAGTGGACGTGGTAGAAGGTGATGTTGTTTACCATCTCCATCAGAAGTTTAAGAGTTTGACATCATAAAGTTCTTAATCAGGGCCTCTGGATTGTCTGGGGAGGTCTCTGGGATTCCTGTGAAGAGCAGATTGTCCCGCATGCTCCTGGACTTCATGTCAAGGATAGTCTCTTTTTTTCTTTTTTGAGCTGGTCCACCTCTGCTGTAACAAAGGAGAAATAAATTCAAAGCTCAGCGTTCTCTTTGCAGGTCACTGACCTCCTGATGTGATGTGAGAACTCTAGATTACTTTGAGTAATTTATCTCCTGGTGCAGCAAGCTGAGCAGATCCAGACTTTTTTTAATGGATTTGAGCACAGGGACCTCGGCAGTAATGAGATCCTGTTTGTCTGTGAAGCAATCGGCCTTCTTCCCCTTGGACAGGTTGTCTGCGGTAAACTCCATGACGCACCTCTGGTAGCAACAGTTGATGAAGCTCTCCATGTCCTCCATTCTGGTAATATTTAATTATTTTAAATTTCGTGTGGTAACTCCAGTGTGATCCGGGGGATCCAAGGATATGTTGTGGCTCCAAGTTTCAAGAAAAAAGATCTCAGAGTCTTCAGAGGTTGCAGTTTTATTCAAAGTACAAGCAAACAGCGTGAGCAGTTCGGACCCTGGGGACAGATCTCACAGAACAATGCTGCCATGCAATGATTCAAAATCTCACAGCATCTTGCAGTCTCACTTCAATCAATAGCATGATATTTTTATTTCACTTATTTCACAATTATTGAATGAATATTCACAGAACTGGTCGTTTGTGTGTGTGTGTTGGGGGGGGGGGGGGGGGGGGGGTCGTCCAGTTATTTTACATTTGTATGAGGGGCATGCTCAGTGTAAGAGATTGAAAACCCTAATATCGATAGCATGATTTACATGGTACACGGTAAATACAAAGTAAATTGTCTAAAGTGCTTGATGCAGACTTTAATTTCCAACACTGTATTTTTACATTACAACAAAGGTTATGAAATGCGGTAAACATCAGTCAGTTTGCTGGTGAAAGTAAAATTTGGTGTTTCTTAAATTGGTAGTTAAACATCTGTCTCCAAAGTTTGAGCCTGAATTGAGCTGTGATCCTATTCACTTAGTTGCTCAGGAAAATATCTTATTTTCATGGATTTTGTGGGAATTGTTGATTGCATATCTCATACCACAGATGTTTAACATGTCTCATAAATGCTGAAGAAAGTACTTTGTAATTGTCACCCCTGGTGTGAAGAAACATTTTCTTTAATTTAATGCCTGCAAAGCTTCAACAAAATCCAAACCTAAGTTAAAATGATCCTCTCAACTGATTGAACGGAAGCTGATCTGGCCACACTAAGCAGAGTGGAATCCTGTAGGTTTGTGTAAGATGAATCACAAGGAGAGGGTGGGACAAGGCAGGAAATAAGGTCCTGGCATGATGTGGAGATCAGTTCTGAGGGACTGCAGTCAGGTTGGCGATGTGAGTGCTGCTCTTTCAGTGCCAGGATTGGTTTGGCCACATGAGAAGGGAGCAGGAACCGTGAGTAAATGAGCAGGGATTCTGGCATAGGGCCCACACTGCTCCCAGACATTCAAATTGTGATAGTTTAGGTCTGATCCGCATACACCACCCTACTAAATATGTGACTCACCTTATGCACACCTGATATATTGCTATTCCGCTTATCTGTTTTCCAGGTTGCGGGGGGTGCTAGAGCCAATTGAAGCTGCCATTGGGTGAGGGCAGAGTAAACTCTGGAGGGTCACCAGTCCATCACAGGGCCAAAACACAGAGACACACAGACACAAACTAATACTCAGTCACTTAAAACCTAGGGTAACCAATTGGTTTAAAGTAACCCATCAACCTTGACATGCATGTCTTTGGACTGTTGGAGGAAACCGGAATACCCAGAAGAAACCCATGCACGGGGAGAACACGCATACTCCACACAGAAAGAATCAAACCCTTGACCTTGTTGTGAGGCAATAGTGCTCACTACTGCATTGCCGTGCCGCCCTACAATAAAAATTTATACAAGTGCAATCACAAGTGAAAGGACTGTGAGAAATAAACAAAAGTTTGGCTTAAAACTTTATTCCTCAACACTGTTTTGTGCACTAGTAGGAGTAATTTGGAGATTGGCAATTAATATCAATGATTATGAAACTGATTATTGATATCTAAAAATGTTTACTATAAGTAGTACATTTCGGGGCACCACCCTGTTACCAGACACCAATGTCCAAATTAGTAAAATCAATATCAAGTCTCAAAACAGCACTGGCTATTATAAATCCAGCAATTGTCACAATTATAGCCACAACAATCACAAACAACGATGGTTTAACATATAACAGAATTAGTCACAGAAATAATTATTCAAAATAACATCACTGGATAAATGGCTGTTATAGTTTGATTATTCAGTGACACATATCAGCTACTAAACTACAACAGATAACACACATGTAACAAGAATTGGTTAGTAATATGGATAGCCTTAGCAATGGTGATACAATCGTGATAGCTATAGCGGTAAAAATAGTAACATCATATGCAGCAATAGTGATAGCAATCACAATCACAATAGCCCACAATAGCACAGCAACAGCAACACAGCAACACCAGCATCACACCAGTCTATCTATGGACCTTGAGGGTATGTGTGTGTGCGTGTAGGAGAAGAGAGAAGGAATGTGTGAGCATGTGGGAGTGTGTGAGTGTGTATGTGTGTGTGTGTGTGTGTGTGCGCGCGCGTGTGTGTGTGTGTGTGTTTGTTTGTTTGTGTGAGCAGTAAAGATGGCCGGAAAGTCACGTCAGTTACGCACTCGTCAGAGCCAAGATGGCGGCTGGTTGCCCATGTGAATGTGTGTGAGGGGAAGAAAAGGAAGGAGAAAGAGATCGTAGACAACATCACCACAGTTGATTGTTACAATATCACTACCCAATAGCCAAGCCGGCGAACGGAGTTCACAGATTCGGTATTGGTCCTTTGACTAGTGATATTGCGCAATCACTGATCATGTGACAGCTGACACGAGATCTGTAGCACCTATCACTTTTGCAATTTATGGGATTTAGGGGAAAGAAAACTAAATAAATCAAACAGATAAACTGAATCCCAAATAAACGAAAGATACAGTAAAACAAAATGCAATGCACGCAATGCTGATTGTCTCTGCCCAGAACTAAAGCCTCTTACTTTGGTTGCTCTGCTCCTCCAGAGTGAGGAAGATAAAGAGAGAGAGAGATCCGCTCCAAGTGTCCGTGACGCGTTCTTCAGCTCGGTCGAGTGGTCCGTGTTATCCTCAGATAACAGTGACGTGATGAATCCCTCGGTGGCAGTGGGGAAGATCACGGAAGACAATTGTTCCTTGTTAGCTTCAGGTAACAATATTATAATGACCCAGGTTTTGTGGTGGTAGGATCCAAATGTTTGGTGTTGCTCCCTTCGGTGATCCGGTTGAGATGAAAGCTGGGACAGTTCTCTACTGCAACTGGGGCACGGGAAAAAGTGAAGATGGAGAACGACGGAGCATCTTTATTACCTGTGTGACATCACTGGGGACCCCTGCTGAGGGTGCTGGCGTCCAGCCAATGCCCTCCTGTTCAAACTCAGAACCACACACTAGGGGTGGATACTGGGGTGCAGGCAAACTCAGGCTTCAGGAGGGACATGTAGGCCTCTCTATTGTTCTTTTTAGAGCACGTGGGAGGCGATCCCAACAACGCTATGTCTTTTTATCCCTCTATATGTTTGAATGGAATGCAAACCGATTAGATTTTGGTGGTCAAAGGTCAAGTGTAATTTTACATTCTCTTTATTTTCGTAACAGAAATGTTTTACGTCATGGCTCATCTTGTCATCAGGTTATGTTTTGTTCTTTTTCCATTTAGTTTTGCACTTCCTGTTTTATTTTGGTAGTTAACTCTCCTCTCGTTTTAGGGTTGTGTGTTTCCTACTCCTATCTTCGTCATCATGCCCTAATGTCATCCACCTGTGTGTCATTACCCTCATTCCCTTTATGTATTTAGTCTGTATGATCCCTGCTCCCAGAGGCAGTCCGTCTTTAGCAAGCATTCCAGCATTATTATCCCTGTCCTTGTCTCGAGTGTTTTTTTTATGTCGGACCTGCTTCTTGACCTTCCTTTGCCTAGCCCTTTTGTCTTATTGCCTCCTCTGACTGCTTGCCCTTGTACTGAACCTGCCAGAGTAAAGACCTTATTGTTTTGGAAAATGAGTCGTGTGTTCGGGTCTAGTCCTAGCGTATCAGACATCCTTGTTGCTTTTTAATTCCAGTCATCTTTCCTTGCCAGGAATGGGTTAGGGTTTCACATTAACCCTCTAGGTTCCATGATATAAATCAAATAAGTTTTTTCATTCTTTTAACTTTACACCTTTATACTTTCATGCCCCCTACCCGAACCAGGGTCTGTATCCCATCCCTACTTTTATCTCCACCTCTTCTATTTCTCCCCTCTACCCGAACCAGGGTCTGTATCCCCACCCCGCATTCACTAGTGCAGTTGGTGCGTAGTCAGAGTAGTTGATGGTATTGTTGTTTGAGAGAGTTGTCTTTGTGTGAGGAGCGGCGATGGCTGGCATTAGGGGGGTGACTTTGGGACACCAGTGTTCACTGTCTAGCCTCCTGGAGGTGTCGTGGGCCTAACTAGACGAAACACCGGTGAAAGGAGGTTCCCACCTGATAACCCCAAAGACATGTTAGCTATCACTGCTCACTGGCCTAGTTAGATATTATCTGCAGGGCACATAGGGCAGGGCAGAGGTTTGCTGTTAGGGAGCAGTGATAGTTTGAAGTTTGTTGTTTTAGGGAGTTAATCACTGAGTCTGGTCCATTTTTTGTCACACAAGTTTCTTGTGTTTACTCTAAATACCTCAACCTAAAAATTGTTTACTTTGTGTTGTGCGTAAGGTTGTGTAATATATTACCTCATAAAATTTCAGTCTGGAAGGGATGTTCTTTACTGAGTGTAACAATGAATTAATTGTTTTGGTTTATATTAATACGTGGTAATCAAAACATGTGCTCATTATATAATGGGGGCAAATTAAAGCATAACAAGGCGAAACAGGTGAGCTCAAATATGTAAATGGAATAACATAATTTGATAATGATGATTAAGCAGATGATGACTAATTTGGGAACTTGGGTGAATGAACGGAAGGTTGTTTAACAAATACATGGCAGATTTATCTGATGATTTTGGTCAATGTTGTCTAATAGCCATGCCTCCGACCACTCAGAATTATTCTAAACAGACTTGAGCCACGAGCAGCACAAGCAGGCCTGGTTACCACGGCAATTCGAGATACTGGAGGCGAAGTGCAGTGCAGCCAAACTAGTTCCAGTTGCAAGCAGCCTTGGCTTCAATTCAGAACTTAGCCCTTGTAGTTTAGCATCTAAGTTCTGACTTGTGATTTCTTTTCTGTTGTTGTTCTTGTTCTTGTTCCATCAGGCCTCCTGGGGAAGCTCTCCTCTTCAGAACTTACCCAGAACTCCTCCAATTCAAGACTCATAAAATTTCATATTGACTACTTTTATTTGGGGGCCAACCCACGGGCGAGGTCTGGTTATTGGCACAAATTTGGTCCAATCAAATTTTTCCATTTAGCTTCAGGACATAACGAGGGTGGTGTTTGGATTTTAAGCTATGCCTTTCATTCACCCAAGTTTGAAATCACATATTAAACGAAGGAAAATATATGGAACATTTTTTCTGTACTCGCTATGGTTAATAAGGTGGACATGGGTTTATCTTCTCCTAATATTCACTGCAAAAATACACTTAAATAGTTACTCTTGAATGTGGAAAATCAGAATTGCACGACTATGGACTGTGTATAAAGTTTCTTTTTCTTTTTACAGAACATTTATAAGCAAAAACCAAGCACACAGATTATGGTGCTCAGGCAATACTCCCATCAGTTCTGGTGGTCAGCACCGTAACCCAACAATGTGGGCACTTAGTAAAAATATTAAAAAAAAATCACTGGCGAGATATTTGCTTGCCTGCAAGATGTCAGTGTTTTGTTTTTGGAGACTGTGAAACAGTGTTGTATCACGGTTTGAAGGACTTTTTAGATAATATTTTTTTTACATATTTTTGTATGTGCTTTCATCACATCTGGGTAAAGAAAGCGGAGTGAGCGCACAGTACCATTTTCTGGATGCCCACCGCGTCGGGTACAGCCCTTTAAGTGTTGTCATTTTGAACTGTGACCTAAGAACTTGCCATCTTGTAATACTATCACTGAAAAAAGCATATGATTTCTGTACAGTATCACAGTATTCTTTTACTTTTGTCACATTTTGGTCTTGGGCCTCCATCATGAGGTCAGACAAAGAAAGGCCTACATGTAGAAACTGAGGCCTGACCATGAGGTCATGATGATATTTTTGATGAAATTCAAAGCTTCCTGCACAAAAATATGTTGGTTGGCTTCTATTTATTTCATTTTTATACTCACAAATTTCCCTATTTGGTGAAGAAAGTAGACCTGAAGGTGAAGGCAAGTCCAATTTACAGGCTCTTGACATATAAATATGAAATGAGCCGTACTTATTTTATGCCGCTCTTTGTACGTAAGAGTTCTGATTTGAAAGTCTGTGGTGTAATGTGAGCCTAATAACTAAGTGCTAACAGAGAGTGCTAACTCTGAGCCAGAGCCTCTTTATAGTAATTTTGTTCACATAGATGTATTGTGTAATTGATCTGTTCATTGGATAGTTGATGTGAGACATACCTTGAAAAGAGGATGTGGGAGACAATGGGGCTAAAAAAGAAAAAAGTCAAATCAAATCAAATCAGATTTATTTGTATAGCGCCAAATCATAACAAGTTATGAGTTACATCAAGGCACTTTACATTTAGAGCAGGTCTAGACCAAACTCTTTATAAAATTATTTAAAGAGACCCAACAGATCCCCCGATGAGCAAGCACTTGGCGACAGTGGCAAGGAAAAACTTCCTTTAAGAGGCAGAAACTTTCAGCAGAACCAGGCTCGGGGGGGCGGCCATCTGCCTCGACCAGTTGGGTTGAGAGTAGGAGAGAGAGGGAGAGAGAGAGTGAGATAGGCATTGGGGGGAGGGTGTATGCATTGAAGTGAAGCTAATGGTCAAGTAATAGTCAACTTGCCTACTGTATATGTGAATAACAGATGCACATGCCCCTCACTATGCTGTATGCACATATACAGTATGCAGTATGTGGAAGAAACAAATGCATGGACTAGTTTTTCTGCATTCTCTTGAGAGAGGATGTTTCTGATTTCCTTACAGTTTCTCAGGTGGAAGAAAGCTGCCCTACTGACTTGTTTTATGTGAGGGACAAAGGACATGTCCTGGTCAAAAGTTACTCCAAGGTTTCTTACAGTGGAGCTGGAAGCCAAAGTAATGCAATCCAGACTGATTAAATGATTAGATGGCGTTTCTCTGGGTTGCTTAGGGTCAAGTACAGTAAATTCAGTCTGAATTTAGAAGTAAAATATTATGGGTCATCCAGACTTTTATATCTTCAAGACATGTCTGCAGTCTGACTAGCTTCTTTTGGCTTCATTGTTAGATACAGTTGAATGTCAGCTGCGTAGCAGTGAAAAATTCTGATGTGTTTCCTGATAATATTGCCTAAAGGAAGCAGATAAAGAGTGAAGAGGATTGGTCCAAGTACCCAGCCCTGTGGGACTCCATATTTGGCTGTATTGCCTGAGGAAGAGTTATTTTCAACATGAACAAACTGATGTCTATCTAATAAATAGAATTGGAACCACCTTAGTGCAGTTCCTTTAATGAAAATTTCTGTTCCAGTCTCTGTCATAAAATGTTATGATCTATGGTGTTGAATGCAGCACTGAGATGCACGATGGAGGCTGAGCCATTGTCTGAAACCATTACAATATCATTGGAGACTTTAACCAGTGCTGTTTCTGCGCTGTGATTGGCTCTAAATCCTGACTGAAAGTCTTTGAGCAAACCAGTCCCATCCAAATGGTTGGGTAATTGGTTTGCTACAGCTTACTCAATGATTTTAGAAATGAATGTTTCATATAGGTCTATAGTTGGCCAATACATTTGGATTAAGATTTGGCTTTTTAAGCCTGGCTTTTATGACTGCTGTCTTCAGAGTCTGAGGTACATAACCCAAAGATAAGGTCAGATTAAGCATTTTCAAAGCTTGCAATACTGCATGCACCTGTGGTTAGTGGCTGGTGGTGGTCCACCATCATATTCAACAACCAACTGTTCTTGAAGTTACTTCTTCATTTTTGTCTCTCCTTAAATAAGGTCCCCTTGGGGTATATTTAAGGTATATTCTATCAAGATTAATTCAATTAATTTAGATTTTCTAGCAGTTTTGACCAGCTGTTACAGTGACCATGAGCAATATCAGTGAATGGGTGAATTCCAATCAGATTGTATGACAGTGAACTTAGGTTTCTAAGACAAATTTCATTCAATGATGAAAGCCACGTCTTTCACAGCCAGTCAAGGCTGAAACTACAGTTAGAAAATTATCTCTGCATCATACATATGTTGTCTTAACAGTTAGTATCTAGTAATTATCATTAAATATTATATCTTTATATCAGTGAAACACATTTCAGGTTTTTATATTATTGATGGAAACATTTACTATTGTTTTTAATAAGCTATAATTCTTGATGAAAGCATGACCGTCATGATCATGTCTGCTTTTGATTTTAATTAAAAGTCAAAAGTAGTACATCACTCAAAATGCCAGCACAAACCAACCACGGGAGCAGGAAGTATAAATACCAAGCCAATAAGAAGACTCGTCTTTCAAATAGATTGCAACAAAATATATAAATACAAATCATATCAGTAAATTAGGGTTTTAACTTTCTACATCTGTTGTTTTGAGTCTTCACTGAATTCAGTGCTATAACTTCACATTGACATTGTCAATGCAGTGAGGATCTTTAAATGTTTGTGTGTATGACATTTACGCTTACTTCAAATATACTGAAACAGAATTTTATTCTAATTATATTCTAAATTATATTCTAATGTATTATTAACATATTCAACCCCATAGCTTATTTATTTTATAGAGCAGAAAACAGCTCAACCAATACGCACAGCCATTTCATCCTCTGTCTGATCTAACTACATGCCTGAGTCTGACTCTGCAGAAGCTAGCAGGCAGCACAGAGATGTCCTCACAATAACAGCAGTGCCAACCTGAGTGATCCCCAGGATCCACTGATACTTGTGCATATGTTTATTTTAATATCTGTTGGCTTGAAGAGTGCACATTGGCTGTTATATTGGGTTGTCTTTGTTACACCAAAACTGATTTACTGCTTAGGTAAAAAAAAATGTATTGACCTTCAGAGAATGTTGTACTATCAGTGTGAAAAATTTGACTACAATGATTACCATGTTTTCCACGACAATCTAGGGATTTAAACACATTTGATCTGCATGGTTGATCAAGTAAAAGCCTCAGAAACAGACAAGACACTGGCTGAGACATATGGTTTCCAGCATGTCCATCAGTTTGTTTCACTCTTGTGGACACTTCAGTAACACCTGTATAGGGAGAATACATCCTTTCCTGACATCAGTTTGTTGAAAGTTTTATTCAGGACAGAAGACATTGAGGAGACTATCTTCTTAAAATGTGCCTACTAGAACTCAAGGATGAATGTATTTCATTTTCACAGTCAAAGGTTAAAATTATGGTGGGCAAAACATGGGTTTTTCCTTGTGAGTGCGTTATCTTCACATATGATTCAAACATTCACTTTGACTCAAAGACAAACTACAATGTAGTGGTTAAGTTCAGTGGAACCTTAAAAACACTTTAGTCATTATGACATTTCACACAACTGGTTCATGTTCTACATGAATCTGACACTTGTCTAAGGCTCACAAATGTGAGGCTGTCATTCTCTTTCCCATCAAGAGTTGCATTTACACTGTCCAATGACAGGGTCAAAAAGTCACTGTTCCACTGCAGAGAGGAAGAAAACACTGCAACATTAAAAGCATCTGATAAGGAAATTGTGTCAAAGGCAAGGATGTATACTGTCAGGGATGATAAAGAGACTGGGATGAGGTTCATGAATGGGAAGGGAAGTAATTGCAAATTGAAAAAAAAAAAAAAAATGTGCTGTATGAATGGAGAATATCTGTGGAGATACACAAGGGAACATAGCTTGGATGAAGTGAGCAGAGAGAGGGGTAACTGGGAAGCATATTATGACAGTGCTCTGTAAAATTGTAATATGTAAAATGTTGTTAATTGCAGCCTTAAAGCAAAACCTTATGTTTATTGTTTTCATTTCTTACACTTCAATGGACATCTCATTTTCTTTAAATTGTTTGTTTCTCAGCTTTTTCATTAAAAGCCCAAGAACTACATCTTTTGTTGTCGTAATTAACTTTTACTGATAACACGACTAATCCCATAGGTCATACTCAAACTCAAATTCAACTATTTTATTATTCATCCCTGTAGGGAAATTCAGTTTCCAATCATACATTGAAACTGCAGCTCTTACTTCAAGTGCCACTATGACTTAAAATCTGTGTGCTGTTTTTTGTATTTGGATAAAGCTGTGATCACATTTGGTTTATCCTCTTTCAGGAATTACCTTCAACCCAACTCCAGCGCTGTGTCCCTATCGCTACGTCTCAGCTGTTGAAAGGCGAGTACAAAATTATTCTTGCTAAGCAGTCATCTATGTTTTGTCAAGGTAACAAGCTGTTTGGGAGAGTTTGAACATATTAAGTACATTATCACTGTCTTGTATGTAATTTGGGTACATGTTGTATGGAAAACAGAAAAAAGACATTTGCCGTCTTGCTTTTAATCCCATTAAGATCTCTAGACTTCAGTTTGTCCTTTGCAGTATTATGATATATATGCTTACTCCGTAATGCTCCACAGAGTGCTGGATTTGTGGGCTTATTTTTGAAGGAGGATAAGTGTGACCAAAATGATCAAAAACTCTGGACTTAGGACTAGGGGTGTGCAAGGAGCAGTGGCCCTGTAATCCATGCCACTGATGGGCAGTGTGTTAAGCTTTAGCTTCAGCTGATGAAGGAGAAGCTTTTAGAGGATGAGACAACCATGATCCAAGTAGGCAGCCAACAAGCTTGTGGATTTGGGTCATGTCAGCCAATCCAAAGGCAATAAAATCTTAATACGCCTGGCTGGGTTCGTTCTGTAAAGTTGTGATGGGACTGTTTCACCCCAGTCAAGTAATGTTTTGGCATGAAAGTACAAAGGAACTTAATAATTACGGTTTTTGTTACTGGAAGTTTCTGCAAGTTTAGCTTTATGAATATATCTTTTGTATACTACGAGTAAACTGATTCAGGAGTTCCCTATCTCAAAAAAAAGAAGTTATGTATTTAAAGACGCCTTGGTCTTCTGTCCCTTAACACCGCAGGCTTCTCCCCCACTCTTCCCTTGAATTCATGTGCACTTCACCTTCTGTTTGAGTGAGTGAGTGAAACTGCACTATTTGTGGAATCTGGAATTCTATTGAGAGTTGCTCTCAAACAAATTTGGTTCTGGTTCTGTTATACTGTTGCTTACAGCTGATCCACCTCAAACCTCAGAGCATCAATCCATTTCCATCTACTTGATAGTACAGTTGATAACATCTCAGTTTAAAATTAGAAGCCTTCATCAATTCAACAAGGGATTTGACTGTTGTCATGGTATGCTGAGGTATGCATATAGTCTCTTTTCCGGGTCAGTGTTTTTTTTCCATCTATCTTCATCCGCTTATCCGACTTTGGACCACAGGAGTAACAACTTTAGCAGGGTGTTACGGTCTTCCCCTGTCTCTCACCCTGGACTCATACTTTTCCACTACTCACACCACACCTGCCCTCACTCAGCCATCAGCACACAGAGAGCCCATCCCTTGCAACCAACCCTAGTGTGCATTCACCAGCTCCACACTCACCCCTTGCCAGATTGTTCTTTAGCACTATGTGAGACTCTCCCGCGTTCCATTCCTGTCTGATCTCTTGTTGCCAACCCTGCCTGTTCCCTCAACTGCGCCTAGAAATCCTGTCAGTAAAAAATCACAAACAGGATCACTGACATGGCGCAGCCCCGGTGGAGGCCAACCCTCACTTGGAACAAGTCCAACTTACTGCCAAATACCCGCAGACAGCTCTCGCTTTGGGCATATAAGATTGCATAGCCCTTAAAAGTGACTCCCTCACCCCATACCCCCACAGCACTAATCACAAAAACTCCTGGGGGACCTGGTCATATGCCTTCTCCAGGTCCACAAAGCACATGTAGACCGGATAGGCATATTCCCAGGCTCCCTCCAGGATCCTTGCAAAGGTAAAGAGCTGGTCTGTTGTTCCACGAGCAGCACGGCACCCGCATTGTTCCTCTTCAATCAGAAGCTCGACAATCGACCTGACCCTCCTTTTCAACACCTTGCGGTAAAATTTCCTAGGGAGGCCTCTATAGTTGGCACACGCCCTTAGGTCCCCCTTTCCAAAAAGTGGGACCACCACACCAATCTGCCACTCCTTCGGCACTGCCCCTGACCCCCACACATTGTTCAAGAGGCGTGTCATCCATGGCAGCCCCTCAACACCCAGAGCCTTCAACATTGTAGGACGGATCTCATCAGTCCCTGTCGCTTTAACAAATCAAAATCAAATCAAATCAATATTTGTATAGCGCCAAATCATAACAAAGTTACATCAAGGCACTTTACATATAGAGCAGGTCTAGACCAAACTCTTTATAAAATTATTTAAAGAGACCCAACAGATCCCTCGATGAGCAAGCACTTGGCAACAGTGGCAAGGAAAAACTTCCTTTAAGAGGCAGAAACCTCAAGCAGAACCAGGCTCGGGGGGGCGGCCATCTGCCTTGACTGATTGGGTTGAGAGTGGGAGAGAGAGAGAGAGAGAGAGAGAGAAGCTCAGTCCTTTCCCCAGTAGCCTAGGCCTATAGCAGCATAGCTAAAGAGTAGAGGACTTTAACTTTTTAACTACAAGCTCTGTCATACAGGAAAGTGTTAAGCCTGGTCTTGAAAATGACTAAAGACTCCGCCCCCCCGGACCGATACTGGAAGTTGGTTCCATAGAAGAGGAGCCGGATAACTGAAAGATCTGCCTCCAGATTTACTCTTGGAGACTCTAGGAACCACAAGTAAACCTCCATCTAGAGAACGGAGTGGCCTACGAGGACAGTAAGGAACTATGAGCTCTCTGAGATATGATGGCGCTTGGCCATTGAGAGCTTTATATGTTAAAAGAAGGATTGTGGATTCTACTCTATATTTTACTGGCAGCCAATGAAGAGCAGCTAACACTGATTTTCCTAATGTCTCTCAGGTGGAAGAAAGCTGCCCGACTAACTTGCTTTATGTGAGGGACAAAGGACATGTACTGGTCAAAAATTACTCCAAGGTGTCTTACAGTGGAGCTGGAAGCCAAAGTTATGCCGTCCAAACTGATGAGATGATTAGATAGTATTTTTCTGAGCTGCTTAGGGGTGAGTACAATAACTTCAGTTTTGTCACAGTTGAGAAATAAAAAATTTCCAGTCATCCAGACTGCCTGCAGTCTGACTATCTGAGTGACTTCATTTGGCTTCATTGATAGGTACAGCTGAGTGTCGTCTGCATAGCAGTGGAAGTTGATGCTGTGTTTCCTGATAATGTTGCCTAGAGGAAGTAGATAAAGCGTAAAGAGGATTGGTCCAAGTACCGAACCCTGCGGGACTCCATGAGTGACTACAGTACATGAGGAGGAACTGTTGTTAACATGAACAAACTGATGTCTATCTCTTTCATGTTCCTGTCTCTGTAGTATGGAGTAGTGAGTATGGAGGATGATCCATTGTCTGAAGCCATTAGAATGTCATTGGAGACTTTAACCAGCGCTGTTTCTGTGCTATGATGGGCTCTAAATCCTGATTGAAACTGTTCAAACAAACTGTTCCCATCCAGATGGTTGTGTAGTTGTTTTGCTACAGCTTTCGCAATGATTTTAGAAATACATGGAAGGTTCAATATGGGTCTATAGTTTGCCAAAACATCTGGATCAAGATTAGGCTTTTTAAGCTGGTATTTAATGACTGTGGTCTTAAGTACCTGAGGTACATAACCCAGAAATAAAGTCAGATTAATCAAATCTAGAATGAAGGGCTCAATTAAATAAAGGATCTCTTTAAAGAGGCTAGTAGGTACTGGGTCTAATAGACAGGTTGACGGTCTGGATGATGAAAATATAGAAGCTAGCTCTGAGAGGTTCAGAGGTGAGAATGATTCTAGATGTAAAAGAGGCGTTGCAGCTGATTCAGGAGTTGCTGTATTCATTAGGAGATTTTTATCAGCAAGAGCTGATAAATTCTTTCTCTGATCCTGAGAATTTTATTTGTAAAAAGTTCATAAAATCATCACTGCTTAGAGCTAAGGGGATCACTGGTTCAACTGAGCTATGGTTCTCTGTCAGCCTGGCTACAGTGCTGAAGAGAAACCTTGGGTTGTTCTTTTTTTTGTTCTATGAGTGCTGAGTAATATGAACTTCTAGCACTGCGGAGAGCTTTTTTATATGTTATCTTTCCAGGCTCTGTGAGACTCTTCTGACTTACTGGAACACCAATTTCTTTCTAATTTCCTTGATGTCTGCTTTAAGGCACGGATTTGGTAATTATACCAGGGAGCCAGCCTCCTCAGAGTGAATATTTTCTTTTTGAGAGGGGCAGCATTGTCGAGATTTGAACACAGTGTGGTCATAGTGCTAGTCACAAGGTCATCAACCTGCGTATGGGAGAAATCCTCATTTGAATTTAGATATGGCATTGTTGGGAATGATGACTGAATGTTCTCTTTAAATTTAGCCACAGCAGCTTCACATAAACATCTTCTATAGCTGAATTTATTCCTCAATGCTGTGGAGCCCATTAAAGTAAACTCAAATGTAATAAGGTAATGGTCAGTCAGGATAGAGTTTTGGGGAAGAATTGTTAGCTTGTCAATCTCAATGTCATATGTTAGAACAAGATCAAGGATATGATTGTAGAAGTGAGTGGGTTCATTCACATGCTGGGAAAAGCCAATTGAGTCTAGTAGGGAAAGACACCCAGAACAAAGGCGGTCGCTTTCTACATCATGTATATTGAAATCTCCCAGTATAATGATTTTATCTGTACTGAGTACTAACTCTGATATAAACTCAGAAAACTCTGATAGGAATTCTGATTACGGACCAGGTGGACAGTAATCTGTAACTAACAGAACTGGTTTTTCACCTTTCCAGTCTGAGTGGGAAAGAGGAAGAATGAGGCTTTCAAAAGACCTGCAACCAGATTTTGGTCTAGGGTTGATTAATAGGCTTGACTGAAATATTGCAGCCACACCCCCCCTTCGACCTGTGGTACGAGGGATATGAAAATTGACATGAGTTGGGGGTGTAGCTTCATTAATGCTAACATACTCATCCTGCTGCAGCCACGTTTCAGTTATACAAAATAAATCAATACGATGATCAGCTATGAGATCATTGACTAGTAGAGATTTTGATGATAATGATCGAATTTTCAACAGTCCACATTTGATCGCAGTGTTATTAGGACTGTGTAGTTGTTTGACTACCTCAGTGACTTCCCTCTGGGAAATTGCCAATGACTCAGTTCATAGTCCAGCTCTGTCTCTGCCCCAGCGGGTGGGTACGTCAGGTTCAGGAGTTCCTCAAAGTTTTCCTTCCACCGCCTGATTATCTCCTCATTTGAGGTCAGCAATGTCCCGCCCTTACTGTACATGGCTTGGATGGTTCCCTGCTTTCCCCGCCTGAGGTTCCAGATAGTCTTCCAGACCAGCTTTGGTGCCGACTGAATGTCCTTCTCCATGTCCTCTCTTAGCCTCTCTCACGTCCACTGCTTTGCCTGTCCGACCGCCGGGGCTGAAGCCCTTTGGGCCCTCTGGTACCCTGCAACTGCCTCAACCTCCACAGGGATATTGGAAAAGCTCTGCTGCAGGCGGTAGTTGAAGGCCTCTGGGACGGGAGCTCCTCCAAACATTCCCAGTTCATCCGCACTACACGTTTGGGCTTATATCGTCTGTCCTGAGGCTTCCCCTGCCACTTGACCCCCAACTCACCACCAGAGGGTGATCAGTTGACAGCTCAGCCCCTCTCTTCTCCCGAGTGTCCAAGACATGCAGCCTAAGATCATCGACCTTCAGCCTAGGGTGCTCTGGTACCAAGTACGCTTATGAGACTCTTAATGCTCGAACATGGTCTTTGTTATGACCACTCTATGATGAGCATAGAAGTCCAAAACAAAACACCACTCAGGTTCCGATTGGGGAGGGGACTGGATTGGATAGAGTCCCCTACCAGGGATCAATGCAGGACCTCATTCAGGTTCTCGAAGAAGCTGAACGAGCTGCTGTTCGGTGCATATGCACAGACAAGATTCTGTTTTTCCCCCTGCCACCTTAAGGCACAGAGAGGTGACCTTCTCATCCACCGGGGTAAACTCTAACACAGCAGCACTCAGCTGGGGGATTGTGAGTATCACCACACCCACCTTGGCAATTCTGGAGAAGAGTCCAACCCCTATCAAGGAGCACGGTTATAGAGCCTTGGCTGTGCATGGAAGCCCCACCAGATCCAACTGGTAGCACACACACCTCCCGCACCAGTTCCAGCTCCTTCCCCCACAGCAAGCAAGGTGATGTTCTACGCCACCAAGGCCAGTCCATGCCACTCGGGTCTGGTCTGCTGTGACTCTCCGCTTCCACAGCCACCCATTTGGCAGCGCACCTGACCCCAGATGGTGGGTCCATGTGGCTTCTTCAGGCTTGGCCAAATCAGGCCCTGTGGCAGACCCAGCCATCTGGTGCTCGCATATGGGCCCCCCTTCTGGGCCTGGCTCCAGACAGGGGTCCTCTGTCCTCTTGTCTGGGTCATGGGCCTTTTGGACCATTCTTTGTCTGGCCCCTCACCTGAGACCAATTTGCCACAGAGACCCTACCAGGAGCACAAAGCTCAGGACAACATAGCTCCCAGGTTCACAGGGACACGCAAATCTCTCCACCACTATATGGTGATGGTTCCCCGGAAAGGGGGACCATTTCTGTCTCTCTCTTTTTGTCTCTCCCTTCTCTTTCTGTTTGGTGTGTGGAATGTTTAGTTATTCAATGTTGATACTGATTGATGAGTCCCTCCAGGATATCGCTGAGTTTTTCTGTGATTGTTGTGGTACAATTTTTTATTTCTGATTTTATATGGAGTTTTCTCAAAACTTTTCTCAAAAATTGTGTAGCAATTTGTAATTTAAATCAAAAACCACATCTCCAGAACCGTTGGGCTGATCGGCATGAAATTCAAAACGCATCATTTTGAGCCAGGTCTCGACCTAAATTGCGAAGCAGAAGATGGTACATCAAAAGACCTGGCCACCACAAGTCAATCAATTTGCTTCCTTTACTCATTAATATGCAAAGCTCAATGCCAATATCATACACCTTTGCATTAATCGTTCTGAAATTTCTTGTGCACATTGATTCACTGACAAGATATTCCAAATTTGAAAGCAATACATCAAAAAAATATAGTCTGCAGAAGCACTTGAACACACCCATTTTTAAGATAATATTTAATATTTAATATGTGAAAAAAATACTTAAAAATTATCTTCTTATGAACCGTTGATGAAAAAAATGTACTTACTGAGGCTTTTCTTTATGCTCTATTTAAATTTAATAGTGGCTATGTCAAATAATGTCAGAGCTATGTGTCAATCAAATTGCAACGGTGACATAAAGAGTTTCTTAGATTACAGGAGGAGTATGTCAGACTGCTCCTTCGCAGAGTAATACTATTTTAGCCCAACAAGGAACCAGAAGCATTCATACTGCCTGGCCCAGGTGATGAACAGGACAAGTTAAAAAAAACAGTTTCTTAGAGGTCTCATACTTATGTGCTTCTGAGGCAGTATGCTGATTAGCTTAAAAGTTGTTATGTAGCATTCTTACTCTGACCTCTGTCTAATGCTACTTTTTTTTTTTTGTGAGCATTACACTTGAAGAGGTAGTGAACTTGATTATTAATTCTTGCACCTCTAATTCAAACACATTTTATACTGTTCGAACAACCTTAGCTATGTTAACTTACCTTTTATCAATTGAGTCACCTTAGTTTTTCCTGAAGAGTATTTTTGGGCAGTAGCAGAGTCCGGGAACATGCCAGCAACACTCTTGTTGAACTTCTTGTGGAAGGTGAAAGGAATGTTATTCTTGGCGCATAACATTGCCATTTCACCTCTGCATGTGTGACCTGGTCTGCCTCGGTGGTGCCTCTGGTCACACACGCCGACATCGCTTGGGCATGCTTTTGCGCCTCTAGCCCGCGCTTGTGCTTCACTGTATTTGAGTGTTGGCTAACGTCATTCTTTCCACCGTGTGAGATGCAGAAGTCGCAATTACATATTTTACAATAGGCGTGACAAGTCTGCTCCTCCTAAGAAAATCGAACTCACTGTCCCATTTATCTTGATATTTGCAAGGGGTTCTCTTTTTTTTTTTTTTTTTTGCCCGTCTACTATCCATCTTTGCTTTTCCCCGCCATTATTTTTTTCTCTTGCGTTGTTGTCACTCTTCTAACCTAACCTCACGACAACTGCCACCAACAGTACATGCAGTAGGTTTCTGTAGCGAGTGGCAGAGCTCAGACTGGGAATGGGCCGGCTCGCCCCGGGGTAGTATTATTATTATTTTTAATAAATGCAGGGAAAATACTAATACGGGAGGGGGCCGGGAAAGGAGGGTAAAATACGGGAAACTTGAGGTATGAGTGCTGGCAACCAACCATCATCCAACATTCAGTCAATGTTACCTTAATATAATTAGACATCAAGCCAACGTTAGGTTTTTAATGTAAACCCAATTTTCAAATCATAATCATATCATAATCCAATTAAAATCAAATGTTGGGATGGGACGTCACACTAACTTCAGGTTTATGCCATCGCTGGCAATGATAAACCAATCAGAGAACCGTACACAGTACGCTTACCACTGCCACTTTTTGTAATACCAAGGCCGATCACGGATCCTCTCATGGGTAACATGACCACAGCAGATCTCCGCATATCCCTTCAAATAAAGGAGGCAGAAACCAGAAACAACCAACTGGAGGTGCAAGCCATGCATCTGCGCATAAGGGCGCTTGAGCTCGAAAAAGGAGCTCCTGCAGTCTCCACCCCTGTGGATCTTTTTGGCCGCAGCTCTGTTTCTGTTCCCACTTTTGACATTAGTAGGCACATTGCATTAGTTCCTCATTTTCATGAGTCTGAGGTGGACTCATATTTCAGCGCTTTCGAGCGGATAGCTGCCGCCCTGAGTTGGCCCAAAGAGTTCTGGTCACTTCTCCTCCAGTGCAAACTAGTGGATAAAGCCCAGGAGGTCTGTGCCAGTCTATCAATTGAGGATAGCCTTGATTATACGTTAAAAAAGATTGTGTTGCAGGCTTATGAGCTGGTCCCCGAGGCATACCGCCAAAAATTTAGAAACAGTGAGAAAACTGCTAACCAGACATACGTGGAGTTTGTGCGCGACAAGAGTGTTTTGTTTGATAAATGGTGCCATGCGTGTGTTGTGGAAACGGTGGCGGACATGAGAGAGCTCATTTTGTGTTAGCCGGAACAAATTGTAGTTTATCTGAACGAACAGAAAGTGGCGTCCATAACCAAAGCAGCCGTGCTGGCTGACGAGTTCATTTTAACTCACAAAAGTGTTTTTTCTATGCCAGCACCTCGCTCCCTGCCCGAGCGTCGAATAAGATCTCCAAAGCTGGTGCGTAAAAGCACCAAGTATAAATCCTTTACGGGAACTAGAGGTGAACGTGGAGGTTGACCCGCGTTTCAGACCGTTTGTGTCTCACGGGTTTGTGTCATTAACCGGTGAGGAATTGGATAAAGTACCGGTGACAATCCTGCGAGATCCTGCCGCCTACCATTCATTTATGCTGGCTAGTGTTCTACCGCTTTCAGATGTAACTTCTTGTGGTTCAGATTTGCTAGTGTGGGGAATTAAAATGAGTGAACTGAACGCCCCACCTCATATGATCCATTAGCATTCCCCGCTTGTGTCGGGACAGGTGAAAGTCGCCGTGCTCCCACGGTTCCCGATTAGTGGCATTCTGTTTATTTTGGGGAATGATTTGGCCGGAGGAAACGTGTTCCCTCTGCCCGAGGTTGTGAGGGATCCCACTTCGGCTGCGTCTGCTGCCTTCCTCGCCTCTGTCTCTCCGGGTGTGTCTGTGTCAAAGGTGTTTCCTGTGTGCGCAATTACGCGCGCACAGGCTCGAAAATTGAGTGACATTGTTGATTTGTCGGAGTCATTTATGGCTACTGTAGACGAAGGGGAGCCCTCCTTTTCAGTGTCCCCCGCTGCTAAGCGCTAAAAAGTACCAAAAGGTGCTATTGAGTCTGACCACTATCCTACTGACACAGACCTGAGTTTGAATGTAACACGGGAAATGTTGATTAATGCTCAGAAAAATGATCCCACTCTAACTTTGTGTCTGTCCTCTGTTGTAGCCGCCAAGGAAGACAACAAACCTTGCATGTTTTTTCTAGATAACATGTGTTGCGTAATTTCTTTTGGCCAGGAGTAAAAATTTACGTAGCACACTATTGCCGCACTTGTCATACTTGTCAAGTTGTGGGAAAACCCAACCAAACTGTTCCTCCGGCCCCCTTGCACCTGATTCCGGTGCTTGGGGAGCCGTTTGAACGGGTGTTAGTAGATTGTGTGGGTGCATTACCTAAAACCAAATCCGGACATCAGTATATATTGACGGTGATGTGTGCTGCTACAAGGTACCCCAAGGCCATTCCCCTGCGCATTCTAAAAGCAAAACCAGTAGTGAAAGCTCTCACAAACTTTTTTTCAACTTTTGGCTTACCTAAAATCATTCAAAGTGATCAAGGTACCAATTTCATGTCCAAACTGTTTGCTCAGGTCATGAAAGAGCTGAAAGTTAAACATATAACATCAAGTCCATATCATTCAGAGTCTCAAGGTGCGCTAGAGAGGTTCCACCAGACATTAAAATCCATGGTGCGAAAATTCTGTTTTGAATCCAGCAGAGACTGGGATGAGGGCCTCCCTCTTCTGCTGTTCGCAGTACGTGAAACTCCTCAAGAGTCCTTAGGTTTCAGTCCTTGTGATCTGGTCTTCGGCCATACGGTGCGCGGTCCACTTCGGCTCCTTAAAGAAAAGTGGCTGTCAGAGTCGCCTAAACCGGAGCATAATGTGCTGGACTATGTCAGTTCCCTTCGTGAGCGTCTCAAGCAGGTGGGTAAGTTAGCCCGTGAAATTTAGCTCAAAGCCAGGCCAAAATGAAGTGTTGATATGATAAAAAGTCTGTTCTCCATGTGTTTCAGCCAGGTGAAAAAGTTTTAGTGCTGCTTCCGTTACCTGGATCCAGCTCACAGTCTCGGTTTTCGGGTCCATACAAGGTGGTAAAAAAAGACTATGATGTTCAAACCCCAGATCGGAAAAGTAAATCCAGAGTTTGCCATATTAACATGATGAAACGTTATTTTTCCAGAGCATATGATCCTTCGCCACCTCCCGCTGCGCCTATGATGTCTGTATCCGCTGCTTCTCCTCATTAACACCTTGCGGATGATGAGTTAACAGAAAAAAGTGGTTTGTTGCCGGCCGCTCGTTTGAGAAACTCAGAGATATTAGGTAATTTGGAAGGGTTTTTGTCCCATTTGTCCGTTTCAGCCCGTTCGGCTATTATAGCGTTGATTGAGGATGACCTGTTGCTTTTCTCTGACCGTCCCCGCCAAACATCTGTCCTGTACCACAACAATGATGTTGAGGGCCAGAGACCCATTAAACAACATGCATATCGGGTTAACCCCACTAAACGGACCCTTATGCAGCAGGAGGTGAACTATTTGGTTGAACATGGGTTAGCCATTCCCAGTGCCAGTGCATGGAGCTCACCCTGTGTTCTGGTTTCGAAATCTGATAACACTCCTCATTTCTGTACTGATTACAGGAAAGTAAATGTCGTCACAAAAGCCGACTCTTTTCCTCTCCCAAGGATGGAGGATTGCATAGATCACGTAGGCTCTGCCAAATATGTGACAAAGCTGGATCTGTTAAAACGTTACTGGCAAGTTCAATTAACACCGTGGGAAAAATCAGCATTTGTCACTCCCGACACTTTTCTCCAGTATACCGTTATGCCATTCGGACTACGTAATGCTCCCGCTACATTCCAATGTCTAGGGTCAGTCCCATGGGGAAATTTGTGTGGTCCCCTGCTTGCCAGGCTGCTTTCGAGTCTGCCAAGGCACTACTGTGTAGCGCGCCGGTCCTCGCTGCACCCTGCTTTACGCGACCCTTCAAGCTGGAAGTAGACGCTGATGTGCTTTTGCAGGAAGATGAACAGGGTATTGACCATCCAGTCTGTTACTTCTCCAAAAAGTTCAATAAACAACAGCTCCATTATAGCACCATCAAGAAGGAAGCTCTAGCCCTCCTACTAGCTTTACAGTACTTTGAGGTTTATCTACGGTCCAGTCCGCAGCCTGTCCAAGTTTATACCGACCACAACCTGTTAGTATTCCTTTCACACATGTGCAACACTAACCAGCGGCTTATGCGCTGGTCTTTGCTTCTGCAGGATTTTAATCTGCAGATCTCCCACAAGAAGGGCACGGAAAATGCGATGGCAGACGCGCTGTCTAGATGTTCCTCAGACCTCACATAGTTAAACATTTAGGGGTATGTTTCATTCTTAGGTGTGGGGGTGTTATGACTGGAGTCATTATGTTTGTGAGAAGTGCATGGTAGTGTGGGTTGGACCTGGTGTGTGTTTCATAACATGGTTCCATAGAAGAGGTGCCTGATAAGTGAAAGATCTGCCTCCCGATTTACTTTTGGAGATTCTGGGACATATGTAGTTTACTATTGGTCTATGTAAAATAAAAGAACATATAATATGCTTTATTGAGCCCCAGAAGACAGAATTTACATTGACACAGCCAGACAAGAGTAACATTAGAAAGGGAAGATGAAATTAAAAAAAAAATTCAAATAGAAACACAATCAAAAAGATAAAAATATGAGCATTATTATTACATATAATCTATGTATTTATAGTAAAAACACAAATGTACAATAAATTCAATCTCCTTCATGAAATGTTGGATGGAGGCCGCTGTGGCATTGTGCAATCAACAGCTAACACACCCAAGTGCTGTGAGACTCATGGCATTCTTGAGTTCAGTTGAAGCTAATGCGTGACTCAAGCAGTTGGAGTTTGGCAGTGTGCACTGATATATTTGTCCTAGTTACTGAGCACGCTCAAAAAAATTATTTGTTCAATGTACTTAATATAGTTATGTCAACAATTTCCACAAAACTGTGTTGTGTTCAAACTAATTTAATACTACTATTACAGAGAAAATAATAACCTTATGTGAAACCAACAAGACTGTATTAAGTAATTTCAATATTATCTGGTCAAGTTAGCCTTAATTGATCAGGCAATGTTCAGCTAACTAAACAGGTATTCATAACACTGACCTAACTCACTAATGTAAATGTAACTCAGCTGCATTGAGTAAGACTAATTGAACAACCCCTTGTAGTTCCAACTTAACTAACTTGAATAATCCGTACTTAAACAGTTTTCATTGTTATCAAGTTACTGAATAGCGTTGGACTTACTAAACCTAGTTATGTCAACAATTTCCACACAATGTAGTTAAGTAAATTTAAATTACAATGCATTAGTTCTGTAGAAAAATGTTATTTATTGCCAACAAGCACAAACAAACAAATTTAAAACCACAAACTTTGAATTTGCGAGAGTTATACCTTAAAAATGCTCCTGCATATCAAACAAACAATTTTTCAACATGTATAGCTTATTTTTATTTCCCCATTTCTAAATAAAAATGTTTATATTAAAAAATTTTTTATGCTATAAAGTACTCTGTTTTGTTTACAGTTAAATTTGTATAAAAATTAGATACTGATTTTTTAAAGATGAACCATCTACATGAATAGGGTGAACAAATGTCAAGTAAAAATACTTCAAAAATATTTTTTTCCTCCCTGCCGCTTCAGCATTGTAGGGGTTAAAAAAAAAACAAATCAGTGCAGTGTTTTCTAAAATTAAACCACAAAGGGAAAAAAAGGAAAAAAAAAAGTAGTCCAACATACATTTTCAACAGACAGTACCAAATCCTATGAACGGGAACTTGGTCAACATTTGATCACAGCACCATAAACACGATTTCCATTTGTTTCTCTCATCCTCCTTGCTACAACGTTCAATATTCACCTATCACTCTCCATTTCACATTGTTGATGTCCACTTCTGCAACTGACATGAATTCAAACTTCTCGTTTGTGTTTTTCAATTTTGTTATTGTCTCTTCTATTTGTAAACATTATCTTAACTTAACAACTTAACATTCAGTGCATCTGATCCACTCTTCACTGTTCACAGTTCAACATGCAGATCCAAAAATCAGTTTTATGCCAGATGGTCTGAGATGGAGTTTGTCCTCCAAGCTTCATCTGTGCTGCTTAGGAGCACTACACTTGTCTAAAATGTTCCTTCAAGTAGTTTGTTTTTTAGCACTTGGGCCTTTGTTGAGAGTTTCTTGCCATCTAGTTCCATCACAAGTTTTTGCAGAACCTCAAATGTGTACTTCAGGTTTTTTGGATAGCTCAGGTCCAGTGAGTACATGAGGCCAAACAAAATGGCGACTGCATTTGCAATGTTATCAAGGTCATGGAGCACTTCCACACCTTCAATGATCATCCCAACATCTGCCAGGCCATCTGTACACTCTGCACCTTCCATCTTTATGGCAAAGATTCCCAGGACTGTCTGGTCCATAGCCTCCTGGTTGTCTTCAACATCCTCAAACACAAAACAAATACACCTTCAGTTACAACATACACACCATGTATTATCTATCCAGCCTTCAGGCAATCTGATGCTTTTTTCTTGTTGTCCATATATATCATGTTTGGATCCAAGGCACTAAGGAACTGCCAACTAAGAAGTTTTGTATGTGTACCCTAAGCCTGCATGGTATCTTATTCTTCTGTGTGATAGACTTGTCAAAAACTACTAAAATAAGAATCACATTTTCAGTTTCTAGAGAGAAAGTACAGTAGAAATCAAAGGCCAAAATACTCACCATGTACTCTCTTATGAGATTTTCAGGGTCTTCATTGAGGTAAACCATTAGTGCTTTCAGTACACAGGCTCTTCTTGTTTCAACAGCATCATTCTGCAGCAGAGAACAAGGGAAGTGTGTAAGAGAGGTTATATTGGTATTGCATTGTGCAGCAATTACCACTACAGATCATCACTGTTCAGCCAAACTGGTCAGACTACTAATTTTCAGCCCTACAGTAGCCAGCTGGTTAATCTTCATCATAAAAAATAAATAAAATAAAAAGTACCTTATCCAAGTCTGCCATGATAGTCCTCATTTTCCGCCCTGCTACTCCTCCTTTACTTTTGAAGATTGTCATCAGCCGTGTAGAATGATGATCCAGCTGTTGCATGAATTTCGATCTCTGTGGTACAGTGGTGATGCGAGTAAACTCTGCTTCTACCTACAGACATTTAAGAAAGTATAAAAACATCAACACAATACAGGTCAAAGAAAACAATCAAATTACCGGACCAACAAAATGTTGTTGCGACTTCCTAAGATTAAAATGTTGTCACATGATCAGGTACTGTGTGAATCATTTAATTAATGCAATATAGAACTACAACAAGGATATCCCTTAGTTATTTCTCAAAATATCTCAAAAGTTATAATTTTCACAGATATGATTCTGTTGCCCAGTTCCAATGACCACCACATGCTTGCAGTACAACAAATTTGACACAATGATTTTCTTTTAAATTCATAATTCTAATTTTCATCTTTGGGTGAAGATTAAAGCAGCAAATAATCTTGAGATTTTTTTGCAGACAAAAAAATGCCAAAATTGTCCAGTTTCCCTCTTACTCTGAGTGTCTGTGTTGCGAATAAACAGACATTTGAAGACATAATTTTTTATAATCAAATTGATGAAAATAATCTGTTGTTGCAGCCCTAGTGAAGATTCCTTTTAATGTCATCCCTTCACCCCCTAAAATGTAAAAAACTTAGTTATGACTGACCTCATGTTCAGAGAAAAGAGCTGGCCACCTTCTTTTGAATTCAGCAATGAAAGGTTTTTGTTCAATCACTTCATGCCGCCTGTAAGCAAATGTTTTCTCCATTTTCTCCTTAACCACCTGTTGGTTGTTGCTCTTTCTCACTTCGGACAATAATGCCAGTCTCTCTTCCTCAAAGCTCTCTTGGGATTGTCCTGTTGGATAATCTGGACAATAGTTCACCTCTGCTCTTCTAGCTTTCTTCACTTGATTTGGAGATGTGCGTGGATCACCTTGTTTACGCTTGAAGGAATTCACATTCAGCTCAGAACATCCAATATTGCGCAGTTTTGTGCGGTAGTTTGCCATTTTATATTTCAAGCTTATTTTCCACCCATAAAAGCCAGAAACAGAACCTTGCTCCTTTAAACATGGGTGTTTCTTCACGAGTGCTTCAGCTACTGCATCAAATTCAGCATTGTACGGATAAGCTTTATATTTGATTATCTGGGATGCCAAACTTTCAAGAATGTCTGACTTCATTCTTGGACTTGGACTGAAGAGGATACCATTATTTTGAAAGTCAGTATTAGCACGCTGGAGTTGGAGCTCGACATCATAGCCGAACTCAGGCACAGGGAAGACGTCTGGCCATGGCTTACATCTGAGGGACGATGATGATGAGCTAGAAGATGAGAGAATGTCAGTGTCCACAGATGAAATGGAAGCAGTGTCATCCCAACTGGGTTCCACTGAAGACAGGCAAGGGCTAGTAAGAGACGAAGCACTTGGGAGGTAAATCACTTTGAGAGTAGCTTTGTTTTGAATGTCTGAGGTGGACTTCAGGTTTATGAACTCATCAAAGTCACTGTCCTTGTACTGCAGTCTGAAGTCTCCTGACACCTCACATTGTCTCTTTATCTCACTTTTTATTTCCTCAACAGAATCAGGTATTCCTGAAGGCAGGCTTATCTTGGAAGAGTCATTTTGTCCAAGGATGATGCGAAGCACTGCCGATGTAGCCATATTGCTTGACAGGTTATTCTGAAGAAAAGCAGAAAAAAATGATTAAAACGATATGTAACAGAAGTTTGAGCAGACAGCATTCATTGATCATCAGTATGACTATCATGGAGATTAAAAGCATAGGGATAGTGTAAAGAAAGCATCCCTCAGAATGACGCACAAAAGTCAGACACTTGCTTCTAAATTAGCTTACTGTTTATTATGAATCTTGATTTTATATAAATTTACAAAGTCGTCATCAACATTATTTTATGATGCAGTGTAGTGTCATTGTAGTGTTTATTCTGGCTCAAATAACCTCCTCCTGAAGCCACAAAAAGTCTTGTTCTACTTCTGACACATTAAAAGGCACTCATGTTCCTGTGTAAAAATAGCTGTCTTTGAAGAGTTATCTTGTGTATCATTTTAACTGTATTCCCATAAACACGGTCAACATCAAAAATAATCAAGAATAATTACCAGACACGTGTATGTATCTTTTAAGGGTTACCATTCAGCGGGTTCCACACTTGTAGTCAACCAGGGGATAGTCGTCAATTAGTTCACTTAATTCAGCCAACACAATCTCTGTTGCTGAGGATGCTTGTATCTCAAAAGCCCTGTAGTGCTCTCTGTACCATGATGCCAATTTTCTGCATATGAAGATCAATGTGTTTTCCAATATACACATTTGAAGTATCTCCACAAATTCAGGCAATCCACCAACTGATCCATGCACAATAATCATTCCATTTCTATATTGTATGCCATTGGTAGAGACACTCTGTGCTAGAGTAACTGTTGTGAGATCAGGGTATTTTTGACATAGATGAAGCGCCACATCCTCTTTCATGACATCTACAGGAATTGACGAGACATGTGTCACATCAAAGGCTGATCTCGCATAACTCCCTGTATAGATGTGATGGCCAATCATCAGCTGGTGCTTATTTGCCAAAGACAGTGTGATGTTCTTGAAACACTTTGTGTGTCTGACAACCTGTTTGAAAAAACTGTGTTTGGCCTCAAAACGCATTGTCCAAAACATTACTATGGGGCCAAACAGCTTTAGCTTGTTTTGGTAGGAGTCTGTGACCTGGAAATACCTCCTGGTATCGCTGTCTGTGCTCTGAGATTTTATACTCTAAATATGCCACAGACTCATCACAGTGGACAGGAGCAACCACCAGCTCAACAATATCTTTTAAGTCTAGAATCACTTTCCAGGCTGGCTCATCTTCAGGGATCAAATGACCAATCATAAATGGTAACAATCTTAACAAACACCAATTCTCGTGTGCGTTACCACCAATTGTTTTGCGACATGCAAAAGTATGTGGCACCAAGTGAGGGCGATTTTTTTTGTCACCCCACCTGTATTGAAAGTTTTTAATGTGATTATTAAGGTCAACAAGTGAAAACAACTTCTTGGAAATGAGAAGTCCCAAGCACAGTGCAAGCTCAACAGGGACTATGCTCTCAAAAAGATCATGGACAACATCAGGGGGATACCCTGATGTGACACAGAAGTTGGCAAATCTCTCTGTGAAAATACAAGCTTTCTTCACACCAAAAAAAGTACCTCCTTTTGCCTGTGCAGTATTAACATGTAAGTGTTGAAGTTCTTTGTTTCTGAGGGTAAATGCACCTGATTTTACTTCTTTGACTTGAGTTTCTTCCCGCTGAGCCGTGCAAAATCTACAAAAATACTGGCCAGAGAAACTTTCCACAAACCCAGCTATTCCATGTGCTGCAAGGTTGTCTGCTACCACACTCTGAAGTGTCCCCTTCACAAATGTACCCAAATGTGAGACAAAAACACCCTGTTGCTCTAGGGTAACAAGATCTTGGAGTAGTGGCTCAAATATTCTGTGATAGCCAAAGATCTTTACATCATCAGATTTACATAGGAGAGCCAGGTATATTGAGGCCAAAGAGGAATGGCTGCCAGGGGGCAAATTTCCCAAAACCCAATAGACAGCACACAGTTTGTGTGTTTTCCGTGATGTACCGAGGGGGTTACAAACTTCGAAATCATCTATGTATAAACAGAGAGAGATTCTTAGTTCCTCTCCTGTAAGAAATACATTATTCTTCAAGTGCTGGCCATCTTCAAAGAATCTGTAATGCTGCTGGTCACTCACTCTCTGTTGGAGTCTTCTCTTTTCAATAACTTTGCTAAGTACATCCTTTTGATTAAGTAGCTGCTGTAAAACCTTTAGCAAAGGGACATACTGAAAACTTCTATTAGCTTTTGCATCAAGTATAAACTCAACTGGATCAACAATATTAAAATGATTTCTATAATATTGCTTCCGCTTAAATGCAGTGGCTAATGGCCCCTCCTTTCCCAAAGCTTTTGACAAAGGGTTAGATGAAGAAAGTGTGCACTTTAACTCTTTGATGAGTAATTGGTCAACCTGCAAATTACGGTTCCTAAAGAAGTCAGCAAGAATGTTGTTAGCTACAGGCACCAGGGCAGAATTAACTAAATAATGCAACTCATTTAACAGCTCATCAACAGCCGAGGCTGGTACATGGAAACAATTCTCCAACTTTAATAAGACAGATGCCAATTTCTGTTCTATAACTTTGGGCACATCCTCAGGTTCTGGGATCAGTGCATCATCTTCAAGTTCAGCATTGTCAAGTGACTCATTACTATCTGTCAGACATGCTCCTCCAAAAGAACAATTTAATAAATCTGCTGTGGCATTTTTCACAATTCCAGCTTTTAAATCATTCAGTGTATATGTCCTATGTTTTCTGTTCTTGTGAGTTTGATATTTTCTGTAAATATTTGTTTGAAAGGAACAATTCTCAAAAATGCAACATATAGTTTCGTGTTTTTTTAGATGGCTATTAACATGAGTTAAAAATTCTTTCAACGAAGCAATGTGGCTATTTGAACAATGGTGGCAGTTGAATGTTGTGCAATCTACTGATTTTTGAGAGGTCTGATCAAAATGTGATCTACACAGGTGACTTCGCAGTTCTATGTTCTATCACAACATACAGCCACATCGTGGCTGACGTATTTCTCAAACTCTGCTTTCCTCAAAGGCACTGCATAGTATATTTTATCACAAAATGTGGCTCTATACTTACACACAACGCTATATTCCTTTTCAAATGCTGACTCAGCTCTGAGTGAGCAGCGCAGTCTGTCCTGACCAAGCCCTGACTGAACTCCCTCACTCTTGGACGCCCACTCACTCACTCCGCTAGCATAAAAAAAAAAAAAGTCACTCAACTATCTTACCATTAGCTGCTGGCCTGCAGCTAAAACACAAGCTAATGACACTGTTTTTAACCAAGCTGTTTAAAAAACTTATGGTCCCCAACTTGTAAACCGCCAACACAGCTTTTAAGGTCGCCTTACCATGCTACCAGGAGCTCTGCAATGAATTGTAAAAAAAAAAAAAAACGGCATTAAAACTAAACCAATGTGATGTTGCATTTGGTGAGATGCTAAAACTAGAATTCCAGAATTAAATTGTTATTTTAATGTATGTCTGTCATCTGCCATTTTGTTAATTGGCTAGCTTGTTAGCTAGCTAGCATGAGCTAACATGTGCTCATATATGCTAGATTTTAGCAAGACAAGTACAATAGCACCAACAATATCACTCTCTAACCATTCACAAATGTTCCAACATCAAAAAAATATACTTACTCAGACAGAGATAGATGTCAATGGATGAAGGGTAAAAACTTGACCAGAACACAGCCGCCCGCCAATTTGCCCACAGCAACAGTTTGTGGAATCAGCTTCTGAGCATGCGCAGAAAGCCATCTAGAACATTCTTAGTTTGATTGTGCAATTCACTCAACAGTGTTATGTTGAATTTACTTAACTGGCTTCTTTTGCTTTGAGAAGTTTTCATTTTCAAGTTAAGTTAGTTATTAAAGTGGACTTGGTTTTAAAACCAAACACAGAAATGTTAATTAAATGTAATATATGATCATTTATTTAATTCAACAACTCACAGAGTTCACTTTTTTGAGTGCATGTAGGTTCCTTTTAGTGCAATGACTTTGCTTTACAAAGCTGTGACACAGCAGCTCTGCAGTGTCATTGTTTATACCAGTGGTTCCCAAACTTTTTCTGCGCTCCCCTTTGGTTGATGAGAAAACTTTCACACCCCACCCCCCAATGCACAGACAAATGTTTTGTGTCCAAAATCCATCGCAGTTTATTTTACACATTGTAATTAATACAAACTGCTACTTTTTTTTTAAGCAAATAAATGCAATTTGCAATAAATTACAGATTGCAATAAACTACAACCTCTTTTGGAATAAAAAAATAAACAATACAATAAAAAAGCACCTTAACAGTGTAATTATTTTCTTCTTTTTTTTTCTTTAACAAGGTAATAGTATTCAATATTGTTGTGGGTGTATGTTTTTGCCCTGCATCTACAAATTACTTTCATTTGGATTCCAGAAAGCCATCACTGAGGAATGTAAGCTTCATGAGGAACTTGTTACAGTTAAACTTGCGAGAAAGATCACTGCCCTCTTTCTCCAAAAATATGGGTTAGGGCTAGGGTTGCGTTTTGATGTAGTTGACTATGGCAATGACAAAAGTCAATACATTGTTCAGCTCAGGACATAGCTTCACAGTGTATCACCCTAACCCGTCCTGCAATGGCTTTGCGCCCCCACTTTGGGAACCACTGGTTTATAAGAAGGACCATCTGAACACTGAAGGCAGCTGATGTAGCGATCAGAAATTGGGACATCCCCTAACACACACGTAGGATGCAGAGGAACATGGTGGGACGAAGCACAAGAGAGACTTATCCTTTCTGTCTTGATAACTAACATGAGATCACTGAACAGCAGAGGTGACAAGTAACAAAGTACAAATACTTTGTAACTGTACTTAAGTTGAGTTTTCAAGTGTCTGTACTTTACTTGAGTATTTATTTTTTTGATGTGTTTTTGACATATGTACTTTCTACCCATTGCATTGTAAAAACAGTCTCATTACAGGTAACAGGTAACTTTTTTTAGTACTGCCACCTACAGTACATGCAGTAGTACATGCCCTAATGTGGATCTTTGTGTCTTGTCTAGTCACTATGTATTTAAGACCTGTTTTATAAAGAGTTTGGTCTAGACCTGCTCTATATGTAAAGTGCCTTGATGTAACTTTGTTATGATTTGGCGCTATACAAATAAATCTGATTTGATTTGATTTGATTTGATTTGATTTGATTTGATTTTCTGTTTAGTCCGCATCAGATCCTTGTCCCTTGTTCACTTGGTGGTGTTTGTCTCGTTTCACCTGCCGGCCCTCTTTCCTGACTCTTGCCTGTCTCTTTGCTTGTGGTTGCTTCTCTCTGCCCCCCTGCTTGTCTCTCAGTCTCTCTACCTGTCAGCCTGTTGTCTCGGCCCGTTGTCTGTGTTTGTCTACCTGTCGTCCCTCAGTCTCAGTTTTGTAGTTTTGCTTCCATGCTTCTTCACAGTGTCTCAGTTATTATGTAGTTTATGGTTTCCTTTGCTATTACGTATACTTATTATATTTTTCACCTCCATACCCAGTCTGGCTCCTGCATTTGGGTCCTCATTCCACCACCATTCCCTCACACAACACCACCAACCCTGTGACAGATACAGCTCCAGGAAGAAACTCAAGATCCTGTCAGCTCCATCCTAGCCAATATAGTACTAGACTACCAGAGGTGAAGTGGACCTTGGACCTGATTTGTGCTAATGTTACGGAGGGCTTTTTGCGCTCCCACATGCATGACATGTGCCTTGGTTGTCTTCATTTTCAGGACCAAAACGATATCTGTCTTTCCACAACAGGTGGTGATGGTAGGGATGTGTCCTGAACTTCATACACTCTGCAGTGAAGATGGACTCCTGAACAGAGACAGTTCCTCACCCGCTACACTGTGAGTTTTACATCTGTTTAAGTCTATGTAATAGTAAAGTTCACATGAGGTCATTCAAATCAAATCAGATTTATTTGTATAGCTCCAAATCATAACAAAGTTACATCAAGGCACTTTACATATAGAGCAAGTCTAGACCAAACTCTTTGTAAATTTATTTAAAGAGACCCAACAGATCCCCCAATGAGCAAGCACTTGGCAACAGTGGCAAGGAAAAACTTCCTTTAAGAGGCAGAAACCTCGAACAGCACCAGGCTCAGGGGGTCGGCCATCTGCCTCGACCGATTGGGTTGAGAGTGGGAGAGAGAGAGAGAGAGAGAGAGAGAGAGAGAGAGAGAGAGAGTGAGATAGGCATTGGAGGGGGGTGTAGGCAGGAACATGTTGCTGCATGAAGTTCATGGAGTTGAGCTGTAATACAGAATTCATGAAATATGGGACCAGCAGGTGTTGCAGGAACATGGGATGGCGATGAGTCACCACCTGCAGGATGAGGACAGGGAGAGAGAGAGGAGAGAGAGGAGAGGAACTGGGAGAGACAGATACTTTGGCAGAACATGGTTAGTAAATGCAGTATAAATGCTTAGAACTGGGTGAAACTGTGTTTTTTAAGAAGGATGGTTCTTATCAGCGCAATCAAGGGGGGAGGAAAGGAGAGTGAGCGAGAGCAGCATAGCTAAAGAGTAGAGGACTTTAACTTTTTAACTATAAGCTCTGTCATACAGGAAAGTTTTAAGCCTGGTCTTGAAAATGACTAAAGAGTCCGCTCCCCGGACCGATACTGGAAGTTGGTTCCATAGAAGAGGAGCCTGATAACTGAACGATCTGCCTCCAGATTTACTCTTGGAGACTCCAGGAACCACAAGTAAACCTCCATCTAGAGAGTGGAGTGGCCTGCTAGGACAGTAAGGAACTATTTATATGTTAAAAGAAGGATTTTGAATTCTACTCTATATTTTACTGGCAGACCATGAAGAGCAGCTAACACAGGAGAGATATGATCTCTTTTCCTAGTTCCTGTTAATATTCCCGCAGCAGCGTTCTGAATTAACTGAAGGCCTTTTAGAGATTTGTTTGGACATCCAGATAGTAATGAGTTACAGTAGTCCAGCCTAGAAGTTACAAATACATGGACTAGTTTTTCTGCATCATCCTGAGAAAGGATGTTTCTGATTTTCCTAATGTTTCTCAGGTGGAAGAAAGCTGACCTACTAACTAACTATCTGATAAATAGGATTTGAACTGCCTTAGTGCAGTTCCTTTAATCCCAATTTCATGTTCCTGTGTCTGTACTAAAATATTATGATCTATGGTGTCGAATGCAGCACTAAGATCTAGAAGGAGAAGTATGGAAGCTGAGCCATTGTCTGAAGCCATTAGAATATCATTGGAGACTTTAACCAGCGCTGTTTCGGTGCTATGATGGACTCTAAATCCTTACTGACACTCTTCAAACACACTATTCCCATCCAGGTGGTTGTGTAATTGTTTTGCTATGGCTTACTTAATGATTTTAGAAATGAATCGAAGGTTCAATATGGGTCTATAGTTTGCCAAAACATCTGGCTCAAGATTCGGCCTTTTTAAGCTGGGTTTTGATGGGTTAGGTCTTAAGACTCTGAGGTACATAACCCAGAAATAAAGTCAAATAAATCAAATCTAGAATGAACGGCTCAATTAAATAAATTATCTCTTTAAAGAAGCTAGTTGGTACTGGGTCAAATAGACAGGTTGACTGTCTGGATGATGAAACTATGGAAGCTAGCTTTGAGAGATTCAGAGGTGAGAATGATTCCAGATGTACAATAGGCATTGCAGTTGATTCAGGAGTTGCTGTATTTCATAGAAGATTATTGTCTAATGTAGGTAAGACCTGATGAATTTTCTTCTCTGATTACGAGAATTTTATCTGTAAAAAAGTCCATAAAATCATTACTGTTGAGAGCTCAGGGTATCACAGGATCAATTGAGCTATGACCCTCTGTCAGCCTGGCTAAAGAGCTGAAGAGAAACCTGGGGTTGTTCTTGTTTTCTTCTATTAGTGCTGAGTAATATGATCTTCTAGCACTACTGAGAGCTTTTTTATTTGTTTTTAAGCTATCTTTCCAGGCTCTGTGAGACTCTTCTGACTTACTGGAATGCCAATTTCTTTCTAATTTCCTTGATGTCTGCTTTAAGGCACGGATTTGGGAATGACACTAGGGAGCCAACCTCCTCTGTTTGAATACTTTCTTTTTGAGAGGGGTGGCATTGTCAAGATTTGAACATAGTGTGGCCATAGTGCTAATAACAAGGTCACCAACCTCAAACATAATGAGGTAATGGTTGGTCAGAAGAGTGTTTTGAGGAAAAATTGTTAACTTGTCAACTTGAATGCCATATGTTAGAACAAGATCAAGGATATGATTATAGCAGTGAGTGGCTTCATTCACATGCTGGGAACTAAGGCTGTCACTTTCAACATTAAGATGTATATTGAAATCTCCCAGGATAATGATTTTATCTGTGCTGAGTACTAACTGATATAAACTCAGAAAACTCTGATACGAATTCTGAGTACGGACCAGGTGGACGGTATACTGTAACTAACAACTGGTTTTTCATCTTTCCAGTTTGAGTGGGAAAGAGAAAGAATGAGGCTTTCAAAAGAGCCTAACCCTAACCCTGGGTTGATTAAGAGGCTTGATTGAAATATCGCAGCCACCCCTCCTCCTTGACCTGTGGTACGAGGAATATGAAAATGAACATGAGTGGGGTGTGTAACTTCATCAACTAACATACTCATCCTGCTGCAGCCAGGTTTCTGCTATACAAAATAAATCAATACGATGATCAGCTATGAGATCATTTACTACTAGAGATTTTGATGATAGTGATTGAATATTTAACAGTCCACATTTAATGGCAGTGTTATTTGAGACCAAATTTGTGGCTGTTTTGATTTCAGTTAAGTTTTTGTTTTTAGCTCCTCTTCTGTTTAATTTTGGGTTGAGTAACTTTTCTAAATGTAGGTGGTCGGGGGACAGACACAGTTTCTATTGACCTAAAAATAGACAGAGACTCTGTTCTGTTCTAGGCAGGTGACTGCTCTGACTGAGGTGCAGAGGAGCATGCTAAACTGCGGCTCTTCCTCCTGGTCTCGACACGGGATTGTCAGGGTTTTGGATTTCTAATGAAATCGGCCAAATTCCTAGAAATGAGAGCGGCCCAGTCCACAGTGGGATGGACACCATCTCTCCTCATTAGACCAGCCCAGGTTATTTTCGGGACTCTGCACAGAAAGGCCCCACGCCCGAGAACCGAACCCATGACTTTCTTGTTGTGAGGCAAAAGTACTAACCACTATGCTACTGTGCTGCCCGGCAATAATTCAAGTTTGGAAAAAAATAAGAGTGTCTATCTACTGATGAGTTTTCTTTTGTGTGCTGTGTTGGAGGACCAAATGTGTAGAGTGGAAATCAGTATGATGCGAGGGAATATGAAAGAGAAGAATATGTTTTATCTTCCTCCATGTTGAGGTTGAATATAAAGTGAAACAATAATTAATATTGTAATAATGAAAAGAAGATAGTTAGATAAGATAAATTAGATGAGATGAATTTATATAATCAGAGAGGGGTTCCCACAGTGGGGTCCAAAAGTCTAAGGCACCCTCTTTACATGCACATGTAGTGGGTCCTAGTTTAATTTAGTCAGATTCACACATGATTCTCGTGTGAGTCATGCTTACATTTTTTTAGTGAAGGAGTAATTTTCCTCGGAAGCTGCGAGCCCAAAGCCCAATTGATCACAAATAATAATTGTTTTTCATTTTGTGCGGGCAAAAAAGCTCATGAAAGAAGGCAATATATAAATCCTTAACATGTGTTTATTTAAACTGAAGAGCAGATGTGGACTCCAGATTGCAATATATAATGTAAGAACAAAACAAAACAAAACAAAAAACAACCACATCATATTTAGAAACCAGTATTTCTTTCTTTAACCCTTTTTTTTTTTGGGGGGGGGGGGGGGTAAACAAATATCCACATTAATGATGATTGATGTATCGATTACATAAATAAAGTCTCAATACTAATTCATAAATTTGAAATAAATTTACATGTGTCACTTCAGAATTTTTTCCTGTAACTTACTCCAAGGTTTTGTGCCTTCTCCAAGGGACAATCCTGGATACCAATGCTCGGGCGTGCTCTGTACTGCCGGCTGCCATCTTGGACAGCGACTCACGGCAACTCTGCTAACCCACAGTTTCCTCACTGCCTGATATGTCTAACCAGAGATGTTTTTGTTTTCTTTTTTCAGGTTTTTGAGAAGCGTTAATTGTGTTAAAAAAATAAAAAAGGGAATGAATGTGTTCATGTAAGGGCAGCAAGGCAGCATGGTTGTTAGCACTGTTGCCTCAAAACAAGAAGGTTGTGGATTTGATTCCCAGGCCCTGGGGACTGTCTTTGTTTGCATGTTCTCCCTGTGCCAAAATGGGTTTACTCCCGGTACTCTTGTTTCCTCCCACAGTCCAAAGATATGTATGCCTAGTTTAATTGGTGACTCTAAATTGTGCATAGGCGAGAGTGTGAGTGCTTGTCTGTCTCTGTCTGTCTCTATGTGTTGGCCCTGCAATAGAGTGGCACCCTGTCCAAAGTGTACTCCGCCCTCACCTGGAGCACTCGCTGGGATTGGCTTCAGTATCCCCCATGATCCAGAAACATACAAGCGAGACAAAATGATTGAGAGGCTTCACCTACGTGTAAGCCCTCGTGTAGCCTACCTTGTGTTAAGACCAATATCGGTCTACAGTGGGTCGTAGTTGAATTTGGTCAGATTCACACAGGATTCTGACGTGAGTCTCATGTCTTTTTAGTGGATGAGGAATTGTGTTTTCTTCTGCAATGTACCCAAACAACTAACAGGGGGCATCTGTGAGTAGGAGGACACCAATGAAATAGAACAATGCAAGTGTTCCGTATTCAGAAGTCTCAGGTGGAGTTGCAGGGTTGAGTGGTTAATTTGTCCTAACCCCCAATTTGACCAGTTAGCCATTGGAGGTCCTACCAGGAGCATAAAGCTCATTGTCCATGGCAATGCTTTTTGCAGACAATACGGTGCTGTTTGCACCATTGGTCTGTGATCTTCAGCTCTCACTGGATCACCACCTCTAAATCAGAGGCCATGGTTCTCAGCAGGAAACTGGTGAGTTGTCTACTCTGAGTTAGTAATGAGTCCTTATACCCAAGTGAAGGAGTTCAAGCACCTTGGGGTCTTGTTCGCGAGTGGGGGGACTTTAGAAAGTGAGATTGGCCAGAGAATCAGAGCAGAAAGAAAGCTCAACCAGAAAGCTTAAACTTTGTTCCTATGGTCATGAGTACAAGCAGCCAAAATGAGCTTACTCAGAAGGGTGGCTGGCTTCTCCCTTCAGGATAGGGTGAAGAGCTTGGTCATCTGAGAGGATCTCACAGTAGAGCCACTGCTCCTTTGCATTGAGAGGAGCCGGCTGAGGTGGTTTGGGCATCTGGTTAAGATGCCTTCTGGGCGCCACCCTTAGGAGGCATTCCAGGTATGTTCAGCTGGGAGGAGGCCTCGGGGCAGACCGAGAACCAGGTGGAGAGATTATAACTCCACTCTGGCCTGGGAATGCCTTGGGATCCCCCAGTCAGAGACCTTACAGATCTCATGTCCTAGTTCCCTCTGCCACCTTCCTGCTCATCTAGTATCAGTCCTTTTACAACTCTTATTTATGATGAAACAATCTGCTATCACAAATTATTTTCTACTACTTGTATTTTCCACTTCCACCAATGGACAGAAATTTCTGAGCAGATATCTTTGCTTCCCTTTATCTCAAAAAATTCTCAAAAAATTTTACTTGCAGGAGTACATGTCCCAGGTCAAGGATGTCTCATTTCTTTCACTCTCCCAGGATCAATGTTCCTGCATTGTGGTCACCAGCATGTTAAACCCCAAACTGGATGCAAGCCATATGTCATTGTGCCAACAATCATCTGGTTAATATTTTAGTAACTGTTCAAGCAGGCTCAGGTAACTGGTATTCAAAAGACTTTCACTCAGTCCATTTCAAATTGAGAGGGTTTGCCTACTATAAATTTGTTTTCTTATTTATGGGTGTCAACTGTACAGTTTTCTAACCTGTACTAATCCTCTCATGGAATGACTTTGATCCAGCTTGATTGGGGTCTAAAAGTGAATTCCATTAAAATTGCTCTTTTCTATGACAAAAGCCCTCAGGGTTAGTAGAGTAGCAGCCTCTTCCCTAGGTCTTATCTTGCTGAGCCGATAAACATCTTATGAGGAGGTGAACCACCATGTTTCTGCTATTGTCTCCACTTTCTGAAGCCCGATCATTTTTTTCAGGTTTATCCTATCTTCGTGTCCCTCTCTCAACCCAATTGGTCAAGGCAGATGGCTGCCCTCCCTGAGCATGGCTGCCTTGTAGAAGAAATTTTTCCATGCCACTGTTGTCAAGTGCTTGCTCTTGGAGGGAGATGTTGGGTCTCTTTACCAAGTCCATAATGATTTGGCTGAAACCTGCTATATGTAAAGTGCCTTGATGTAACTGTTTTATGTTTTCCCACTAGATAAATAAATCTGATTTGATTTGGTTTGGTTAGTGCTGTTGCCCCACAATAAGAAGGTTGTGGGTTCGGTTCCCAGCATGGGGCATTTCTGTATGTCGATTATCACATGTCGACAATGGACAGACATCATATCCCACACAGGAACTAATCTAATTTTAAACAACATTAAAACTACACATTTTTCTTTTTTTCAAGTTGGCTATAAATTTACAAACATTACATGCATTCACCCTTGGCCTTTGGATTGTACATTTGATATTTCAATTTTGAAACTGACAGAAATTTATACAACATAGAATAAAGAAGGGTGTGATCACCCAGTTGCTTAAAGTCTCATGAATATGCTAATGCTAGTTTCTTGCAGGTTGACTCAACTTATTTACATTTTTTTTAACTATTGCAGAATTAGGCTGACTTGTCAGTGCATCTTATTGGCTTATTCCCAGACAGGATTTGCAGGTAACGACTGGCCTTCCAGTTGTACTCTTCTGTTAATTGCTGTGTGAATTAGCTGAAAACACAAAGACAAAACCCATCCAACCTAAATGCACTGCTCTCCTCAGTTTCCCAGACAAAAGTGATGTCAGAGTGAGTTGCAAAGCCCATGTGATGACATGTACTAGTAAAGTCACATTGTGTGAACCAGGGGCGATTCTAGGCTCAGCGCTTTAGGGGTGCTGAGCACTCAGAGCACTGGCTGGCCAGGAAAGATAAATTTCACTGTAATGTACATTTTATCGAAATTTTGGGCCATCATTCCCACAATTGTGAAAGAAAAGCATCACACATTTTGGGTAGAGGAAACACTGTGAATAAACCAACAAATCTAAGAAAAGTTCTTTAAATGCTGAGCGACAGCAAAAGAGGAATGGATTGGAACATGTACATATACACATAAACATAAACAGTATATATGCATGTTTCTGGAGTAAAACAGCCCCCTATAGTGAGTACCAAAAATACCAAAATTGGACCTTTGTCTTATTTTTGGACTTTTATTTGAAATGCAATGCACAACATGTAAAACACATTAACAGATTTTGTGTCTCTGCCTTTTTCCTTCTTGTCTTTATTATATAATACAAATACATACATAAATATCAACTTCTAAAAAAAAGGAAAGTGCTTGAAATATCCACAATACTAATACTAATAATGAATAATAAAATAATAAAAGAGAGGCCACCCTGCCTAAGGTACAATGTTGACTGACCACCTGTTGCGATCTACTCAATGCAGCAGAAATAAGGACTGCTGATAATAATGTGTTGGTATTGACTGGTAGAAGTAAAGAAATATGTCACTTATCCTGGTTTAGGCTATGTACTTACACATCACACTCTCGAAGGGCATTGTTAACGCTCTCTGCAGATGAAGCACTCAGGGCCGGGGATTGGCTTGATCAAACCATTTTCGATAGATGTGGGGTGCTGCTGTATTTTTGTTTTTAAAATATTACGTTTAAACCACATACTGTATATGTTTCTGACATTTCTTCCGCTTATTAAACATGGAAATACAGTAAAAAAATACAAAATAAAAAATCTGGGTGCTGGGTTTCAATTTAGGGGTGCACCACTGAAAACGGGCTAGAAACACCTATGGTGTGAACTTAACAGAAATCATAATCAAAACGATTCCATACTAAAACTATTACTAATAATTTTGGTTTCAGCAGAGCTTCCATGGAGACTAGTTACCCTAGCAGCTCTGTTACAGGAACTGATCTCAGAAGGATTTATCAGCACTGACGCACTGATATGGTATTCATCGCAGATAAGAACATCTAATTCCATATTTTCTAAATTGGAACTTTTTGACGAACATAGAACTTCCTCTATATTTGTCTTTGCATGTAAGCAAATCAATTCATTTATGTGGAATAAATGCTTTGAATTATGAAGGGTGCTTGTTAGAATCCACATCCCTGCCTGTGTGCCTTTTGTTGCTGTGTGATAGCACATGTCTCAACTAAATGCGTGTTGTTATCCTTTGTTCCCCAGATTGTCTGTTGGAGAAGTGAGACGTGGAGGCTGTGATTAACGGGCTGAGCCAATGAGTGAACCTATAGCCATGAGACAGCACAATGCAGGTAAGAAGGGCCAGAAACATAGAGGGACAAACTGTGTCCAACAAAACAGAACCAACTAGAAGAACATATCTGTGGTGGGAGCCTTCTATTGCAGAGCCTTGAACACTATGATAATCTGAAGCTGCAACAGTGGGGAGAGGTACAAGACTGGTAGACAACTCAGGAATTCAAACTGATGATGAGCCCGTGGCATTGATATTTCAGAGATAAGCTAAGCTAATATAGGCTGCTAAATTAATGCTAAAATTGGTATGCTGGGATTCCCAAAATGACAATGCTGACATCTTTCACATACTCGGGCCAGTCCCAATACACCCACTACCCCTAAATTTTGCACGTTCCTGTGAGGGCAGTGGCGTCCCAATTCCTTTTTTCATATAAGGGTAGTGGGCTATGAATCTAGCCCAAGGGCCGGCAACCCACGGCTCCAGAGCTGCATGTTGCCCTTCCAACCCTCTCCTGCAGCTCCCTTTGGCTTTGGAAAATAAATAATGAATATTTTATTTTTATTTATTTTATTTTAGTATGTTTTTTTTATGTAATTCTCAATTTAAAGTCCATGGTGATCTTTTATTATTAAAATAAAACATGGTTGTTTTTTTGTTGCCCAAAATTTGCATCACAACTGCCAAGGTGCGACACAGATGACGACGATAAAAGGATGAGGGCTCATAGGCGGTAGTTTTGATTTGGTGCAGGTGCATAATTTAAGTTCAGCTTTTTATTTCAGAAATACGAGGAGGACTCAAATAGACATTGAGTATTTTATTTGGAAGTAACCTTCAAACCTAGTGTCTTTCAGTTCAAAACATTTTTGGTGCCTGCAAAAATAAAATGTCACTTTCTTTGTTGCATGTATTTCATTTCATAAATGCAATAAATGTAAGCATAGAGGCAAAAAAAAAAATTAAATAAATATATATATATATATATATATATATCTTCATTTTAGGTGTCAAAATTATTTTATGGCTCCCAGTGATCTCTTTTCTGTGAAAAACAGGTCCATATGGCTCTTTGAGTGTGTAAGGTTGCCGACCTCCAATCTAGCCCTTCAGATCGAGGGTTTTCCGATGTTGACTTCCCGAGGAAGGGCGAGTGAAAATTTACCTGAATGCTTTACGCCTTCATTTGCATACTGAATCAAACAATGGCCACCCCCAGAGAGCAAGAGGATGTGGAGAAGTCAGAGAAGAAAAACCACAAAAAATTCAAAAGAGACAACAGACATCAATAGTGTATTTATTAACCAAAGCAAGATGAATGCCAAAAATACGATCGCAACCGTAGCCTACATGTTGCTGCTGGGACTATGCAGTTGCTTGCATGAAGGGGTAGTGGGTGAGGGCTAGTGGTTGTGAGTAAAGGCTAATGGTAGTGAGAGGGGTGAACATTGGGAGCAGGATTCATCAATTTTTCATGATGTGACCCAACACGAGCTGGCAAGTAAAAACCCGACACGTGATTGGGCACTCCCTAAATATGAGTGAGACCATCACCAGGGACCAGGATTGGATCACAGGCCCAGGCTCCCCATGCCCACCAACCCGTGTCTGGGAGCGCATGAGGTACCAAGCCCAGAGAGCCACCACAGCTATGTGACGCACCGGAGGCACCTTACCGGCCGAAGACCGACCGCAGGCAGACAGTGGTGAAGCACCCAAAGGGGGAAGGGCTGCAGGGGCATGGACCAAAGAGACTACAGGAGGAGGAAAACCCTCAAGTACAGGGAGGAGCCCCCGAAGAACAGAAGAACAGAAGAACAGAAGAACTCGGGTACCCAGCCAAACCGTCTGCCATCGGGCCCCTAGGCCGCCGACCCTATGTGCCACCCCACCGTGGAGGACCAGACACCCACAAGCCATGCTACGACTCGTGAACAGAGACAGAGGGCTGCAGCCCATCTCTATCCTGTCCTCTATCCTTGAAATCTTGTGTCGGGTGTTTGTAGTATACCTAACTGTGGCTATGAGAAGTAACGTAATGGAAAGTGTGTGTGATTCCTTAGATTAAGGGCATTTAGTTGTCAAAGCACTTATACATACCCTGGAAAAAGAATTGCTGCTGGGAGCTGCCAGCACCAGGGTCTGACTGAATACACCCTTGTATCCCCTCCATGATCGGCCGCCCCTTATTGTTTGCAAGGGCCAGCTCCCCTGAGGCTGTGTAATCTGCTGGAGCGGGCCCCCTCCTGTTTTTCTCCCCTCATTTTTCTTCTTGTTTGCTTCAGATAATATTAACACGTAATATGTTAGTAGTGTATCATCCACATTATACTAAAAGAGTGATGAATACATACCACTTTGGATGATACTCTTGTGCTTGGTCCAGATTTGCTGCCAAGACCGTTTTGCACTGCTGGCACTACAACTAATAGAACGGCAGTTAGAAAAATAGTTTAGACTTTATCACAAATAAGACAAATCAAATAAAATTCACTTTGATTTGGCCCTAATCTAAGTGATTTCCATGTATCCTTCATTGTGAGACAATGTCAATGAGGGAATTAAACATATGATATACATATATTTATAAAGAGTTTGGTCTAGACCTGCTCTATATGTAAAGTGCCTTGATGTAACTTTGTTATGATTTGGCGCTATACAAATAAATCTGATTTGATTTGATTTGATATATCATATACATATGATATTATATCGGCTATATTAACTTACACATTTACATGATCTGCAATTTTTTGCCAGGCTTCCTCTCTTGCCTTGTTTGAAGCAACAGTGTTGCTTTTAGCTGTTATTATTGGTTTGAACTCTTCATAGTTCCCACATTATCATTATCTGCTCCACGCACTCCACTGATATATGCGGCCTGTAATCAGTGGCATAAAATTATGCCCAAATGCCCCTTTTTATGTGAACACGCACAGAGCCTGATGAGGCAAGCCTGGGTCGACAAATCAAGTTGACAACCACCATCGTGATACTCATTATCTGTAGTTGGAGCTTACGGCTTTGTTGAGCCAGCTCACCCAAAGTAAGCCCGGCTCTGTTGAGCTTCCTTTGTAGTATACCCCTAGGGTCTTTTCCCAATCAGAAACCATGGATGTCTGCAGAAGACTGCTGAAAAAGCACAACTCTGCTTTCTGGTCCAGGTACAAGGAGAAATCTAGCTTGGTGAGAGCGTAACTGCAGACAGATATCACCAAAGCAAAGGCGGCCTACAAGAGGAGGATGGAAGGACATCTCACAGACAACAACACAGGGCAGGGGTTAAAACATATCACAGACTACAAAGACAGTTTTGAGGTAAAGAGAACTGCTACGGCCTGGCCTCCTCCACTTCCTTTCTCCAACATCAAACCTCCCATTGGGCAGGAACATGAGGTGAGGCGTGAATTGAAATTAGTCAACCCAAGGAAAGCTGTCGGTCCTGACGAGATATCAAGCAAGTTTCTTCAGTCCTGCAATAGTCAGCTCGTTAGGGTCTTAACTACGATTTTTAACACCTCCCTGTCTCAGAACAGGCTCGAACTGAATTCAAGTAACGGCAGAGACTATAACATGTAACTATGACAGCATTTATGTAAGTAGCTCTAAAGTTATATCAGGATGTCCTTCAAAAGACACTGCACTACTAATTATTAAACAGGAATTCTGTGTAGGCCACTGCAGCTCTAACATTCTATTATTTCTAAGGATATACAGTCCCTCACAAAAGGAATCACAAAAGGAATGACCAATTGGAATCAGAAATGGCTTATATGAAAGGCAAAGGCCTCTAGATTATATTTATTATACCAAAATAAAGTTGTGTATCAGTCATTGAGTTTACCTGAATGCTTTACGCCATTATTTGCATACTGAATCAAACAACAATGGCAAACCCCAGAGAGCGAGAGAATGTGTAGAAGTCTGAGAAGATAAACCACCAAAAATTCACAAGCGCATTCTTATCCGTGTACCTCTTGGTTTTAATTATCAACCAAAGCAAGATGAATGCTGAAAAACTGATCGTAACAGTCGACTCCATGTTGCTGCTGGGACTACGCAGTTGCTTGCGTGCCCAAACATAAATTACGCAGGGACGTCTAAGTGGTGTCCAAATTCCTAGGGAAGATTACAAAGTCCTACACCTTGTGGCTTCCGTTCAAGGGTGAAGGGGTAGTGGGTGAGGGCTAGGGGTCTCTGTCTCTCCCAGTTCCTCTCCTCTCTTTCCCTGTCCTCATCCGGCAGGTGATGAGTCATCACCATCCCATGTTCCTGCAACGCCTGCTGCTCCCTTATCGTAATGAACTTCATGCAGCATCAAGTTCCTGCCTACACTTGTTTTGAATATCCCCTCCTCCTGCTCTCATTCTCTCCCTACTCTAACCAGCTTTGCCCCCTACCCACCGTGCCTTTCTCTCTGCTCTCTCAACCCAACAAGTCGAGACAGATGGCTGCCCCCACTCAACCCGGTTCTGCCCAAGATTTCTGCCTCTTAAAGGAAGTTTTTCCTTGCCACTATCGCCTAGTGCTTGCTCATCGGGGGATCTGTTGGGTGTAAATAATTTTATAATAAGTTTGGTCTAGACTTGCTCTATACATAAAGTGCATTGATGTGACTTTGTTTTGATTTGTAAAGCATATGGAGCCAATACATTTATGGTATCTCCACCTCACCTGAGTTTTAAACAGTGGAAAAGAACCCTGTTTGATACAAAATTTGATGATGTATGAGTTTGTCACACAACATTGCAAGCTATTACTGGCCAGTGAATCCAGACATGATGAGTGAGTCAAGTAATGACCATTCAGACCAGAAAATTTATTTAACACAAACCAATAACTGAATCATGAAACAGTTTAATAATGAGTTACTACACGTGCAAATTGGACTGATCACAGAGAAAGACATGAACACTAATCCACAGGCTTTAATTTTGCCAACAGACTAAGGTACGAAGAAACATAAGAGTAAGTGGTGCCGATATATTCTCCACCTAGGCATTATGAGTGGAGGTCTGCAATTAAAAATATCATGGCTTTTCCATGGTCAACTATACCATCTGTTCTCACACATCAACAATGCTGTTTTCATAACATCATTCATTTATGCAACGATGGAGAACAGAAAATTGTGTCTGTGAATGAACAGTACACTCTAGAAAATTCATGCCTCTTCAAGCTCCTCTCTTTTACCTTGTGTTTGTCAAAGATGCAAACTGCAGTTACCCCTAAGGATAAAGATCCTTTTACGGGACTTACTTTGACTGAACAAAGTATAAGACAAGGAATATACACCCACATTAATATTCCATTGTGCTTTAGTCTCTCTCATTACTTTAAGATTACTCTGGTTCTGGTGATAGATTATTCAGAGGTAATAAACCTACTGTCTTACAGTAAGTAGCCCGGTTGTAGGGGCCTGAGTACACCGCTTGAACCCTCCTCATGAAGCATCTTAACAACAGCAAACTCAACAAACGTTAAACAGTGTAAAGTGGGTCAGAAGCTCTGCACCATTTATGGAGCACAAAAGACTGGATCCCTGCAGAGGATTGCATTTACATAAGTCTTCATGCTGGTTTACTGACAGAACAGAGAGAAATGCAAAAAAGCAGTTCAAAATGGTTTGTGCCAGGCCTTATTGTATTTAAATGCCATTTGAGGTTGTAGGGAGTGCTGTGGCTGCAGTGCATTCAGCTCAGGTGATAATATATATTAAAAAAGTCAAAATTGTGTTAAGTGGGAATTCAAAAATTTTCATTTTTTTCTTTGGCTTGTTTGAAATTTCATAGGCACAAAAAAGAGTCTTGATTATATATATATGATTATTTTTATTAACATTTTTGCAAAGCAGATAACAGATTACATACAATAATAAAAGAATCAGAGCTTGAGGGTTCAGGTAGGAACATACACAGTGGATGAAAAGTTACACCAAACTATGCTTCTAGATCCTGATTCCAAGCCAGTTCTATGAGTCCCGACTTAATACTTTGAGCCTTGGTGGCCCCAGATAATCGATAAAAGGGTCCCACATCTGGTAAAATAAGAAAGGTCTATCCTTCAAGGCAGTGGAGAAGGCTTCAAAAGGGATAATTCTTGTTACAGTCTGCAGCCATTGATTTGAAATGGGAGCCTTCTCAGATAGCCACATTAGTAGAATACACTTTTGAGCATAATGTAAGAGGATATGCAAAAGGTCTCCTGAAGTCAGCTGGCAGCTCATCCTTCAGTCCCAGCAGGCGCCAAGGTGTAAAAGGCAGAATCTTAAATTGCCTTTCCCATATTGAATTAGATGTAAGAATGCTAGTGGATTGGCTGCAGAGGGTGTGCCAAGCTTCCAAATCAATTACACTACCCAGATCGATAGCATACATTTTGTTTTACTGTGTATTTTGTTTATTTGGGATTCAGTTTTGTTTGTTTGCTTTGCATTGTTTTATTTCCCTTAAATCCCATAAGTTGCAAAATTGATTGGTACTACAGCTCTCATGCCGGCTGTCACCGTGATCACTGATTGACCAGTATCACTAGTTAAAGGACCAATACCCAACCTGTGAACTCAGTTCGCCGGTTTGGCTATTATGTAGTGATATTGTAATAATCCGCTTTGGTGACCTCATCTGCAATCTCTTTCTCCTTCTCTTTTCTTCCCCACACACACATTCACACGCGGCAATCAGTCGCCATCTTGGCTCTGACGGGTGTGTAGCCAATGTCACTCCATCACCATCTTGGCCATTGAAGATGTCACTCACGTGACTCTCCGGCCATCTTTACTGCTCACACATACACACACACACCAACACTCCCACACGCATATACACACGCACACCCACTCACACACACATACATACATACTGATTTCATCAATTTGGACATTGGTCCCTGGTAACAGGGTGGTGCCCAGAAATTTACTACTTATAATTGCTAATTGCTCCTACTGGTGCACAACAATGGATTGATGAAGACATTGTTTAAATTTTTTTGTATACAGTTCTTCACCTCAGCCAGTGTTAAGGCCTACATAGATCCTCTTTCTGCTGAGTATTAACTTTTGGGCAAATCAACTTTTGCAAAAAAATCTGGCATGTCTTGATTGGAGCTAGCATTAAATTGTGAGGTATATAGCTGTTTTTAATACATTTTAAAAATATAATTACTTTATTTATTATTGTACTTAAGGGTGCCCTTTGAGTCTTTAATATATGCAATGCTCTGCGTATAGGATTTATTGTAAAGGAGATTAGCCAAATAATGATTAGGTTTATTACACCCTCTGCCTTTCAAAGAAAAGAGACTTCTCAGCCTTTTTTAAGGTAAGGTTTCTAATGAAGTTTTAGCTATCTGGATTTTGCTTATAAGTTTGTCACAGGTGGAGGAGTTATACTTTATTTGGAGTTCATGGAACTCCAGCTCTAGCTTTCTTTTCTCCCTCATTTTCTTCTTTATAAGCCCGGCTGTATATGAAATAACTAGGCCCCGAATATATGCCTTTGCAGTATCCCACAACAGACCAGGAGATATGCCATGAGTTTTATTCCCTCGAAAAAAAAAAAAAAAAATAGCTTGCTGATCCCTCAAAAACTTTTCAAAATTAGGATTGTGATTTAAAATGGAACTATATCTCCAGGGCCCGATCGGGCAGTCAAGCCCAGAACTGCTCAAACTTATAAAAATTGGAGCGTGATCTAAAAAGATTAAATCTTTCTAACATCTATCTTTTTATATTGCTCAAGGAAATTTTAGGGACAAAAAAAGAATCGATTCAGCTACTTGTTTTATGCACTATTGAATAATATGTAAATTCTTTATTAGTAAGTTGTAGATACCGCCAGGTGTTGGCTAGGCCAAATTCAGAGCAAGTGTCTGAAATGGCTCTGGCCCTTTTAGACATTAAACTGTTTGTTGGTGGGGATCTATCCATCATGGACAAGAAGTAAGAGTTAAAGTCTCCCACTACCTGTGTTATCACAGAGCCAATCAGTAAATTTTGAGAAAACATGAGAGATGAAATCAATAAATTGGACAGGTGGAAATATATACTCATTACTGTTATTATATTATAGCCTTATGTATCCACCATGTTTATCGGAAATTATTTGAACGTCAGACGAAGGCAGGTGCTTACGGATTAGAATAGTCACCCTTCTACCCACCACCCAGTCATTCTTGAAATTAGTGTAACGTTGGTGTAGTGCTAGCGTTACTTATTTCGTCTACATATATATATATATATATATATATATATAGGATGGTAGCGTGGGTAAGAACAACACTGGGACAACTTCCTCCGATGAGAATGCTCGAGGTTCTCTTTTTTTAATCTCCATTCTTTTTTTTCTTTTTTTTTAACCACACCGAAAAAGTAGGTCTGCTCAGCATCACTGCACACCTCACTGGGCGGCATACCCCTCCAGCAACACCAAACCAACATTGAAGATACTCTTCCCCCTCCATTGAGAAATACAAACAACACATTCGTCAACCACAAGACACAAATTCTCATACTTACATTAGCATGTTCATTACCAGCCACTTGGGTTTACCGAAGTAGGGCTATGTGGACATGTTCCTTTTTTTGAAAAACTGATTTTTTTTTTTCCTTTTAAGAGGTTTATGTATCCCTCTCACATTCCAGCTACAGATTTATAACCCTCCTGTTGTATTCGGGTCAAATCTGACTGATTTACAACTTAAAACACTTAGTTAAAAATATTGTGTTTTACATCTAATTGCCTCAAGGTTTTATGATATCCTCCACACTATGCACTTGAACATATAAAAGGGATGATCACCTCTTTCATTGAATTTTGAGTGTTGTAATCAACCTCGTTACACCTATGGTGTTCCCGGTCAAAAGTGACCGCCATAGGAAATTAATGGGTATCCAGACTATATTCATCCATCAGACACACCACCCCAACTCACTCACTCACTCGCACACACATTTCAGACTGAACAATGTCTTTTACGGGTACACATCTCTTTCCCGCGCTTATGTGCCGATTCTCCCATGTGAACCAACTTCCCGATTGAAACAATGTATCATATCTTCACACAGACTAGACAGGTGTCTGTTATGTGAACCATCTCTTTCCCACGCTTTTGTGCCTATCCCCCACGTGAACCACACCTTCCAGACTAATCAATGTATCATCTTCACACTGACCCCATATATATATAGCATGATGTTTGCCTTGCACTCCTTTTACTCTGAGCACAATGAGTAGGCCACTGACCAAGCGGTTCTCTGTCAAAGAGGTTCTGGTCCAGCTTTTTGGACATGATGAAGAGGGCACTGAAAATGAACCAGAGATAGAGGTGGATGTCTCGGAAGTGGAAGACAACCTAGATTTTGATCCAGACATTCCAGCCCAAGAGTGGACACTTGCTCTGGATGCAGAGTCTGGGAGGCCTATATTCCGGGCAACCTTACAAGAGTTTCATGTCCTTTCAAGAATTATTCGATTTGATAACAGAGATCCGCTGGCGAAATGACAAACTGACTACCATCAGGAACATTTGGGACAGGTGGGTGGCGCGCCTACCACTTATGTACAATCCAGGCCCTGACGTGACAGTTGATGAGCGCCTGGTTCCTTTCAGAGGTCGCTGTTCCTTCAAGGTGTACATTCCATTATGATCCAGGACTACAACAAAGGAACAAAAAGAACAAAGGAGCCAAAAATAGCATGTGTATGAAAATCTAGGAGGCACCTAGAGCTCACAGGGATAAGATTTCCACACTTTTAACCACAGCTGAATTTGTGGGAATCAACTCTCAGCTGCCAGTCCACAGCACTATATGAATCAGTATGATTGTGCATAATTCAGTAAGTGAACAGTATCATGGCTGTAGAGATATTCAAAACCCAGAAAGAACATGTGAGCTGTACAAACAATGAGCCCACAGTATCACAAAAAAAAACAATCTCTATAGGACATAACTGAGAGGACTGGAGCAACAGCAACAAACACACCAGGAGAATAAGTGTCAGGGTATTAGTCCATGTGCTCACCATCTCGCAGTCCATGTCCAGTAAAATTCACAAGTGTACACCATCCTGAACTTGGAGGAGATTCCTCAGTTTGGGGAGGATATTAACATATCCTTGGGCTGTTTAAAGAACCTTTCCTGCCCATTATGCCCCACTCTGAGGTCAGCTGGGTACAGCATTGCATAGATGATTCCACTCTCCTTGAGCTGCTGTTTAGCCTGAGTAAATTCTTGTCGCTTTTTAACAACAGCTGCTGAGAAGTTCCCATTCCTGTCTTCAGTTGTAAGAGTAAAAGCAGCAACACCATTCATAAGAACACACATACATACAGAAACACAGATTCAGACACAAAAAGACACACACAAACCCAAACAGGTGATGAACACAATGACTATGACTAATTCTGCCAAGGAATTTTCTAATTCCCTTAGATCTGTCAGTAGATGTCCCTCTTGGGAGGTAGCATGAGCTGTCTCCAAAGCTTTAAATTATTTTGTTTAACTTTGTTTCAAGAGTTTTATCCTGTTCTTTTTCTTATATGAAGAATAAGATATTATTTTGCCTCGCATGACTGCTGTTGCTGCCTGCCATTGGACGCAGGCTGAGATATCAGGCTGGTCATTTATTTCACAGAATATCGTCCATTCCCCTTTTTAATAAAATTGGGGTCCTTGAGCAATGATGTATTAAATATCCATTGTTTTCACAGTGGTGTTTTAGTTGTTGTTTTTTTTTTTGTTGTTTTTTTTTTTGTTTTTTGAGTATCAGAATGACTGGTGTGTTGTCACTGATGGCAATCGGGTGAATTTTGGTGTCAGAGACATCCTTCATAATTGAATTATGAATCAAAAAGTGGTCTAAATGGGAATAAGAGTGGTGGATTGGTGTAGATGTATTCCTTCAGCGTGGGGTAACATGAGTGCCAAGCATCGCAAAAGACCAAAATCACTCATATACTTGATTATCTTGGATGATTGGTATTTGAGTTGACTAACTGCCCTACTGGTTCTGTCCACTTGTGGGCTGAATACCAGGTTGAAGTTGCCTCTTACTACACTACTACGTTTAACATGTTTTAGATGAAAATTTTAAATTTTCCTATGGCCACCACTGGAATATGTCAACACCATCTCTCTGTTATGATACTTTTTTCAAACCATAGTGGAATCAATTAAAGCATCATTATCATCATCTTCATCTGCTTATCTGGGGCTGGGTTGAGGAGGTAGTAGCCAGCAGACGATTGGTGACAGGAACACCTCCCTTGGGAGCCATCCCTGTGGCATCCTTATCAGATGCCCAAACCACCTCAACTGGCTCCTTTCCACGTTGATGAGCAGCAGGAAACCCATTTCGGCCCCTAACCCTAGCTAGAGAGCTTTGCCTTCTGGCTCAGCTCCCTCCTCATCACAACAGTGCGGTAGAGCGAACGCAACACTGCCACTGCTGCTCCGATTCTCCGGCCAATCTCATGCGCCATCTTACCCTCACTCGTGAACATGACCCCAAGATACTTGAACTCCCACTTGGGGTAAGGACTCATTTCTTACACGGAGTATGCATGCCACCTTCTAAGAACCATGGCCTCAGATTTAGAGGTACTGATCCTCATCGCAGCCGCTTCGCACTAGGCTGCAAACGTGTCCAGTGAGCACTGGAGGTCACAGACCGATGGAGTCAATAGGACCACATCATCTGCAAAAAGCAGGGATTGGATGGCCCTCAGCAGAGAGCCCCTCACCCTATACTCCCGCAGCACCTCTGACATATCTCGGGGAACCCGGTCATACGCCTTCTCCAAGTCCACAAAACACATGTAGACTGGATAGGCATACTCCCAGGCCCCCTCCAGGATACGTGCAAGTGTAAAGATCTGGTCCATTGTTCCACAACAAGGATGGAATCCATATTGCTCCCCTTCAATCTGAGGTTTGGCTATCGGCCAGACCCTCCTTTCTAGCACCTTGGAGTAGACTTTCCCAGGGAGGCTGAGGAGTATGATGCCCTGATAATTGGCACAAATCCTTCCCCTTTTTAAACAAGGGCACCATCATCCCGGTCTGCCACTCCTTTGGTTCCAAACTTCCACGCAATATTGAAAAGGCGTGTCAACCACAGCAGCCCCCCTTCAACATTTCCGGACAGATCTCATCAATCCCTGGGGCTTTGCCACTGTGGAGTTGTTCAACTACCTGAGTGACTTCCTCCTGGGAGATCGACACTGATCCTCCATCATCCTCCAGCTCTGCCTCCACCCCAGAGGACATGCAAGTTGGATTCAGGAGTTCCTCAAAGTGCTCTTTCCACCTTCTGACTACCTCCTCAGTAGAGGTCAACATTGAACCATCCTTGCCATAGATGGCTTGGATGTTCCCCCACTTTCCCCTCCTGAGATGCTGAACGGTTTTCCAGAAACACCTTTGTGCCTCCCTCAATTAAAGCATTTTATTGACATTATGGAGACAGCTAGCAATAGCCAAAAAACTAGTTGCCAGTTGCTAGCCAGTTGCTAGTTTCATCAACTCTGTCAGGTTTTATGTCTGACGGAGCTTATATATTATATTTTATTTCATATTACAGAAACTAAAGTAACTAAATGCTGTTACTAATACATCAGAACTTAAGATTCTATTATTGTTATTATTATATAATTATATACTTTTAGTGTGTCTGAAGGAGTTGACACAACTCTTTAAGGTAAGCATGTGAATTTGTTGAAAATGTTTTTTAACCTCCAGCCTGCACCGTTGCATGTTTAACTAGCACAAATCTTTATCTATATGAATATATAACCCTAATCAATATAGTGTAAATTTTCAAAAAGTTTTTCTGAAAGTGTTTTTGTCCCGACTCTCAAGAATTAGTGATATTACTTATAGGCTATAGGCTAATTATTCATATTAGATATTATTATATACTTATATTTAAGCAACATCCAATCAGGTCATGATATAGGCTCACATGGGCATTGGGAGACAATCACACCCCACAAGTGAAGTGACCATTTTCAGAACCATCTGTAACTAAAACAATCCCAAAGGTTTCACAAACTATTTTTGTCTCTGTAAATGGCAATACAGTAGGGAAAGGAGGGAGGGAGGGGGGCATATGGGCAGGCTTTGATTAGAATGCTTGCAAATAAAATTAAAGAAAGTTTCCCAAAGTGACAAGGCTGAAGAGACACAAAATATGTTTCCTCACTGCTCATTTACTCAATCGAATCACAACTTTTGGGGCAATTCAATCACACTTTGATCCATCATATTGACATTTAGGCAGAATGTCCTGTGACATAGACTGCAGCATAGAGCAAACTCTGTAACCACTACACAAGAAGTGTAAACATACATGTGCATACTGCCAAGTTTTCTCCTGGTGATGCATGGGACCTGGAATTTCAACTTTCCAAAAGTTGTACAAAATTACTTCTCTGTGAGAAATATTACTAAACATTAAGTCTCCAAAATTACAAGCTATGAAGTGTTTTGACAAATGAAGCAAAAGCAAAAATAGGCAATTTAAATAGAATAGGTCTGGACTAAACTCTTGATAAAATTATTTAGAGACCCAACAAAACCTTCCATGTGTGAACGCTTTGAAACAGTGGAAAGAAAATCTTTCTTTAATTGACAGTATCAGACAAAACCAAGCTCAGAGAGGGAGGAGCCATCTGCTTCAACTGGTTTGGTTGAGAAAGAGAGAAAGGAGGTGACAGAGAGGGACGGAAAGAGAGAAGGAGCAAGATGAACGAGCAAAATAAAGTAGATGAGTATTAATGTATTAATTAATGTGAGTATTAGTGTGTTATGAGTGTTGATGACTCATGCTACTAAAGGTACATTACAATAGAAAAGGTGAATACAAAGTGTTGTTGAAAAGTGATCAAAAGGCAATATGTAAACAGATGAAAGGTAGGGGCCACCAAAAGGAGGATTGAAATAAAATACAGTTATGGAGTGATGAATAAGGACAACAGCATACACAATACACACACACACACACAGACGAATCCTTGTTGAAATAACAGTCACCTCTAGATTTAAGACTCAAATTTAGAATAAACCTAAGGATTTAGTCAGATTTGGAGTTAATAATTCTATTATCTCAACTGCTCTTTGAAATTTACCACTACAATCTTAGAGTCGATTCAAAAGGAAGCCAATAAAGTTAGCCAGAAACCACATTCATGTTGTAAAAAGAGGTGACTTATGGTTTATTGCAGAAAAGATGTAATCTATCTGTCCAACAATGTTAACAGATGTGAAAGTACAGAGCCATGCTGCGTTGCATTTATCCCGCCATTCTGCACTCATTCATATGGGGCCCCTAAAGTGTTAACAGTAGGTTAACAGTAGGCTAAAAGCGTGATAAGCTTATGCTTTGAAAACCCACGGGTAAGTTACATTTATAGCTTTTAACAGTTTGTTGATTTCTCAGGTTTGTTTTAAACATGGTGGCACTCATTGCTTTATTGGAATAGTAAATTTTTTTGGTGGGTGAGAAAGTTGAAGATTACGGAGCCCATAAAGTCCTAAAGTAGTTGTGATTTTTTTTTTTTTTTATGATTTGCACACAAGGGAGGGAACAGAATATTAAGTTGTGTACACAAGATAAAAAAAATACCACCTTTTCGGACTTTAGGGGCTCCATACATTCATCTACTAAAGTGCAAACTCAATTTAACATCTTGCAGACTCAGCAGTCTTCTAAAGATGATAGGCAAATTTCTATTGTATCGAAATTTTGGTTATCATGATAACATTGATAACACATTTTCAAGTCCATCTACAGTTACAATACTGGCCTGCCTCTGTGCAGATAAGTGCTGCTGGGAAATGATTCTCCAGCAACTGGGGTCTGACAGTTGAAGCCTGGCGTCCCCAGGGTCACCAAGTGCCACAAGAGCCCCTGTGAGCAATGTTAACATTGAGGCCCTCCACTGACAACTGCTCTTCTGTCTCAGCTCAAAATTTGGACGGACAACTTCAACAAACAACACATCCTTCCTGTTGATTTTGTTGATTGTTGTTGTTTGTATGGAGAGTATGAGTACGTGTTTCGCCGTAAATGTAACACTGCTGCAGCAGCGAAGGAGAGAGAAACGGCATAACAAAAATTTGCTACCCGAATCAACGCGTAAGTTTGATTGTACTCTTCCATTAATTTTACATTTAACTGTAAAAGATCGTAGCTTAGTTATAAATATAAATGGGAATAAAATCAGATTATCATTTAGGTGCAATGCATCAGAGGAGAAGCATACTTCGAAGTAGTTAGAAATTCCATATAAAAACATATTTCAAAAAGTTAAGGCATATTTAGCTGGGCTATGATTGTACCTCACTTTGATTTTCATTTTATTTATTTTTTTTTTTAATTGACTTAAGCTATTAAAGTGAATTTTAATTCAAGTAGTAATTTAAACCCCTAACACAACGGTGTTTTAACGTCATCTCATGTAATACCCCACCTAGTAGATTAACACATCATACAATGTTTGGACATGTCCTTTGTCCCTCACATAAAACAAGTCAGTAGGGCAGCTTTCTTCCACCTGAGAAACATGGACTCTTTAGCAATTTTCAAGAACAGGCTTAAAACTTTTCTATATGGCAGAGCTTATAGTTAAAGTCCATCTACTCTTTAGGTATGCTGCTATAGGCCTAGGCTGCTGGGGAAAGTACTGAGCATGCTTCTCAGAAATCCCCATTTCTCCCAGTTCTAAGCATGTGTACTGCATTCACTAACCATGTTTTCTCAAAGTCTCTGTCTCTCCCAGTTCCTCTCCTGTCTCTCTGTATCCTCATCCTGCAGGATGACTCATCATGACTGTGGAGAAAAAAGTTGGGACAATAATATTGTTTCACAATGGCTGTTAAGTTCTACAATGGCCACGAAGGACCACACTTTTATTGACCACATCCTCCAGATAATGCAGCCCCCAAGATGCTAATTTCTGATTTGCATTTGGCTGCTTCAATAATAGTTCACCACCAGCAGCCTGTCTACCTGATTTAAATAATCTCCACAGATCAGTGTATAGCTGTATAATCAGAATTTTCAACATGAAACTGTGTTGCCTCTGACCTCTCATGTTTTTCCTCTTTATTTCTTGCACAGGTTCTGATGTATGATACTACCATGGACCACATCATCTGTTGCCTGGTGCTCCTGGTAGCCACAGCAATGATCACTGATGCATGCCCCAAGCATTGTGTATGCCAGAATCTGTCTGAGTCCCTGGGGACACTGTGTCCTTCTAAAGGTCTCCTGTTTGTGCCTCCGGATATAGACCGGAGCACAGTCGAGCTCCGGCTGGGAGGCAATTCCATCCTCCGCATCACGCAGCAGGACTTTGCCAATATGACTGACCTGGTGGACCTGACCCTCTCCCGGAACACCATCAGCTACATTCAGCCCTTTTCCTTTGGTGACTTGGAAACACTCCGTTCGCTTCACCTGGACAACAACAGGTTAATGGAGCTTGGTCCTGATGATTTGCGAGGTCTGGTCAATCTGCAGCACTTCATTGTTAACAACAATCAACTGGGACACATTCATGACAAGGCCTTGGAGGACCTGGCATCAGCCTTGGAGGATCTGGATCTCTCCTACAACAACCTGATGTCTCTGCCTTGGGACACAGTACGGCAAATGATTAACCTGCACCAGCTTAGTTTGGACCACAACCTACTTGAGTTTATTCCAGAGGGCACCTTCATTGAATTAGAACGACTGGCAAGACTGGACCTAACCTCAAACCGCTTACAAAAGCTACCCCCAGACCCTATCTTTGCTCGTGCCCAAGACTCAATGATACTGACTACCCCCTATTCTCCTCAGCTGTCCTTAAGTCTGGGCGGGAACCCTCTACACTGCAACTGTGAGATGCTATGGCTACGCAGGCTTGAAAGAGATGATGACCTAGAGACTTGTGCCTCCCCTCCTACCCTAAAGGGTCGTTATTTTTGGAATATAAAGGAGGAGGAGTTTGTGTGTCAGCCTCCCCTCATTACCCAGCACACGCACAGGATGCTGGTGCTGGAGGGGCAGACAGCCAGCCTAAGATGTGAAGCTACTGGAGACCCTTCCCCTACTATCCACTGGCTCTCTCCTGATGATCGGCTACTTGGCAACTCCTCCCGAACCGCAGTGTACAACAACGGAACCCTGAGTATCACCATCACCACCTCCAAGGATTATGGTCCCTTCACTTGCATTGCTGCTAATGTGGCTGGGGAATCCACAGCATCTGTTGAGGTGTCAGTTGTTCAGCTTCCCCACCTAAGCAATGGGACCTTGCTGCCAGTGCATCCTAAGTTACGCCTCTCTGATATCACAGGCACCACCAGGATCAGCAAGGGGACTTCCAAGGGCCAACAAGAAAGAGCTGTGTCTGTCTCTGAGGTGACAGCTGTTTCAGCGTTGGTTCAGTGGATGGTGACCAAGTCAGCTCCCAAGGTGAAGATGTACCAGCTTCAGTACAACTGCTCTGATGATGAAGTTCTGATCTACAGGTAAATATTGAATGAATTAATATTTCAGCATCAAATAACTATAACTTATGTGAACAGTTTGACGTGTGAGCAGTGAGCAACTCACAGCTGTATATCACAAATTCTTCTCTTCCCTTCAGCTTTTCCAAAACCTTTTAGCAGTTCAGATTTCACTCAATTTAGCAGCAGCAGGCAACTCCTCGTGGTGACGAGCTGAACTTGATCAAGCTCAGCCATTCTTTTTTCTTTTTTCTGGTCTGCATTGTTATAGTTAAGCACCACAGGGTGTCAACATTGTATGACCCAGGAAATGCCATCATCATTAGCCATTCTAAACCTCAGATGTATTTCTGCTCAGGGCAAGGGTTTCTGTATTACGTATGTATTATTTGATGAGTGAAGCAATATTAGTTGAGCTTTGTATTTTACCACCACAGCCTCTAAAATAAACATGAAAGCAGCAGAAAAATCCAGTTGCTTGGTGCTATTTGCTTGAAATCAATTCATCCTATTAAAATCAGGGATACAGTCTCAGGACTGAGCCCTTGCTGTCATTTCCCTTCATTGTGAAGCTTATTTTTATACTTTACTATACTTTATTTTTATATGCTCCTTGATTATAATTTAGCAGTGTGAACTCTAGCAAAAGCTAAAGTAAAAGCTTAATTCTAGTCAGCATCTTTTTTTTTTGCATAAAACATTTTAAAGTGAATATAAATATGTGGAAGATTTTACAATGCAATGGGCAGCATACATTCATACAAATTTAAATTGAATATGCACCATGCATAGCTCTTACATAGAAATGGCAGATTTTGTTGTGTTAATTCCTCCATTCATCATACATGCAAAAAGCCTGCATACCATAGAAATAATTGTTATTATATTTATACTAGGCAGGACAATTTTTTTTTTCCCTGGACTGGTTGTTTAGCCTTAGAGAGAGTAGATTGGAGTTCCTTTGACGATTTCGATCAATTCAGTAGACATGGAGACACATTCTGTTTCCAGCTGCAACAGTGTTGTTTTATAAGTAGGAATGCTTTCAGCCCTTTGCCACGTTAGACTGACATACCTGATTCAGAAACAAACCCCTATGTTTCTCTGGTGAGGAGACCAGCAGAAGGTCTGACTTTTAAAAATGTGATTGTCTGCCTAAAATAATAATAATAATAATAATTTCTTAAGAATGTGGCTACTGTTTTGAGTTCTTCCAAAGTTTGTGACAGTGATATGATCAAAGGTGGGTACCGAATCCAAATTTGTACTCAAGTAGAAGTTAGTAGTCATTAGAATAACAGTTTGATTACGTAAATTCAAGAATGTTGTTGGGTAGAAAATGAAGAGAACTAAGTAGTATATTTTGTCTAACATGGTTTAACCAGCTTTTGATCTTACTTTGTTTGAGGTAAAGAATTAAACCCATATCTGATAAATCAAATTCAGTCAGGGCAGAGTACACCCTGGACAGGTCGCCAATCCATTGAAGGGCCAACACACAGAGACAGACAGAGACAAATAACTCTTTCAGTAAGTTAAGATGTATGTGTTAAGCACAAAGAGTTAAATGGATCAGAAATGTCTCAGCCTGCTCAATAATTATAATATAATAATTATATTATAATAATTATAATCATGGTTGCCATGTTATAAGACTATTGATTTACTGGGAATGGGACTGGAGCTGAAATGGTTACTAGTTTTTTTCTAAAGCGCTGTTGAAATGCCGGAAATATATATATATATATATATATATATATATATATATATATATATATATATATAGAGAGAGAGAGAGAGAGAGAGAGAGAGAGGTTAATTGCTGTACCTGATTTAACTGAATCTAGCTACTGTACAGCCTCAAATATAGACATATGCAAGTAGCAAAATGGGTTTATTTTCTTTCAGTCATAGCATGGGGGCCATTCTGTCCACTGGTTCCTGTGCAAAATAACTCTCTGCACAGGCACTGTAATGTGTTCATTGAGTTGCTGCCACTGCTACATTGAAAGCACAGGTTTAGCTTTCACATCTGCACATGTGAGTTTGAGTAATATAAATGATCACAGAACGGTAGAAGTTTGATGGAACTTAGTACAGATAGCGTAGCACTATTCAAAGATTTAGATGTCAATATAAACACTCTAATGAAGCTGCTTTTTGTAAATGATGCTACAGTCAAGGCGGATATAAACAGTGAGCTGATCACAGTTCATGGTATAATGGGACAGATATGTCATAGATATAATTGCAGCTGCAGACAGCTGAATCTACAGTGCAACTTCTCAAAAGGCTTGAAGAGTTGCTATCCTGGACTGGATCTCTCCTACAGCAACCTGATAAAGATAAAATTTGCCAAGTCCTGCAGCCCCTCAATCCACAAGGGCAAACAATTAGGCTAAGTCTCCTTCCAAGTAGCTGGAGAGAGAATCCCAGTGCTTGTCGAATAATCAATCAGGAGCCTCGGCAGAGACTTTACAGCTGATCTCACAGTTAGGCACATGGTAAATGCTGTCACAAAGCAACTAAATTAGTTCCTGGAGAGGATTGATCAGAACTACCTTCCTGGCAAATATAAAGTCTGGTGTTCATACTCTACCCATGCCTTATGTGGCCACTGAAGATGACAGCAACAACAGTGAAAAAACTGGATGCCAAAGCCTTTCGGCTATCACTGAAGTGCATTTCAACAGAGTACAGGCTGTAGAAGAATAGCCTGGTGCTTGAGCTCAGACAGTCACCACTTGGTCAGGACTGCTGGAGCTAAGACCTGAACAGGCAGTGCATGGAAGGCAGAAGAGTGTGTGGACATAGATATTCCCACAGATAGATAGTGTTTGTCTTTGTGTCAAACATACAATGAAATTAGCAGCGCTGCTCTGCTTTGTGCTGTTCAATCAAGGTAATCATGGGAGACATTCCGACCAGGACATATGAGGAAATGCAAGTGACCTGAAATGAGAGGAGAGCTATTTTTCAAAATAAAACAGGAAGTCACGAGACACAAACAAAACTCAACATGGTATGACAAGTCCTGAGCCCAGTTGCTTTCAATTCAGTTTTTGGCTGGATATGACTATGACCTGGGTGAATGAGAATATACACAGATATATTGCTGGAACTTTTGGGTTGGATACCCTTAAAATTGTGCGAGAATATGAAAGGTTGGCTCTAGAAAAAAAAATACAAAAATTTGGGGGACCACAGGAACCATTTACGGTTTAACCTGAGATGAAGGCAAAACAGGCTAATAGCTTTCAGTTGCGTGCCACAGTGAAAGGACAGAAAGCTAACATTAATACTAGAAAGGGTATTCCTCCACATCCAACACAAAAATTCTAACTAAACTGAAATTTTGAATGGGAGTCCAAAGACAAACCAACAAAAAAAGGGAACTGCAACACAGATGGGTAAAGAATTTGTCAGACAGGGAACTTACCCACTCTAAGAAGCAGGTCTTAACCAAAGGACTGAATTTTTCTGTAACACTAAATCATGTTCCTATAGTTGAACCCATAGCAGAGTCTGCTATAAGGAAAAACATTCTCTGTGTAGCGCATGTAGGCCTCACCTTAAAACCTTACCAACCATGAAAGAAAAGCCATGGTATCTCTGAGCAAAGATGAAAACATCACTATCCTTCCAGCTGACAAAGGGAGATGCACAGTAATTCTGAACACTAGCAACTACCACACTAAGGTCTCCACACTACTCAGCGATACCAACACCTGCCCTAAGATGAGACCCATCCGGCGGGTATAATAAAAAAAGTGATGAAATGCTTGCAAAAGTTACAAAAAGAAGGAGCCCTGGGCCGACCGCAGTCCCTACGGCTCTACCCCCCAGACACTATGCCATGCTTATATGGACTCCCCAAGATCCATAAAGAAGGGGTACCGGTACTGGTTGGTAGGTGATCAAATACTAGCACCATACTAGCATCATTCAATAAAATGCAAATTAATTATTTAAAAGTCATACACTGAATTTCTGGATGTTTGTTTTAGATTCTGTCACTCACAGTTGAAGAGCACCTATGCTAGAAATTGCAGACCAGGTTCAATAAACTCTGAGCCCATCCCTGAACTCTGAGTTCAGGGTTATTTTCCCTGAAATCCCCCAAAGACTTTTCACTGTGGTCTTTGCCCTCTTTTCTCTGGCCATGGCATTTTTCTTCTCTCGCTTCAGACTTTCCACTCTTGCCAAGGCTTCATTGAGTCTTGTCTTAAGAGCAGCAGGAGAAGCAGGCTAGGAATAGCCATGAGCCTTAGAAAGAGGGACACATGCACACACACAGATTATCCGCATCCAGTAATGCGGAATAACGTGAACAGTCACTTTACTGGAACTTTCTGGCTGAAAAATACAAACAATTCAAGTGGTTGAGACAAAAAAATACAAACCACTAGCATGAGGCACAGAGCTCTCAGGCAAAGGCAAAACTACAACCAGGCATGGCTTCAAAAAGGTAGGGAAAGAGACAATCAGGAGCACAGGTTACAATCTGGCAAACAACAAAGGCAACTGACTGGCTTAAATGCAGACAGGTAAATGGGACAACCAGCCACAGGTGTGGCAAATGAGAAGGAGGCATTATCATGGGCGTGGGAGGTGCAATGGAAGGAAACAGTTGGCAGAAGCTGACTGGAGGCTGAGCAGAGGGGCGTGTGCAGGAGAAGCTGAAGCAGGGAGGGATTAAGAGGAGCAGGAAGCTCCAGCAGGGTCCATGACAGGGATAACTATCTCACCCTCTGCTGTGATTGATAATAGAATATTTAAATTTATGAATGCTAATAGCCTTATTATGACACACCTACTCTTTGGAAGCTGAAGATGGATGGAATCAGACCATCTGTGAGTCAAATTAACCAAAATTGCTGAAATTATGAATAAGCTTGTCTGCAAACTATTCTACAGTCAGATTTTCTGTTGCCTGCATTTTTAAGTGGGGTGGGTGTGAGGCATGCAAGGTATCTTACTTTTGTTAGGGAGAATTACATGTGAATAATACAGTCTGTGCCACCTTCACTGGTTAGTGTTATACCAGCCATATTTGTTTAATTTCTAAATTAGCATTCTTGTGTCCATTGTAATTTAAGTCTGTGTCATGGAATAGGACTTATAAAGTCTCAGTTAATAGCCAGGTGAACACCAACGCTAAACATAGCCTAGCTAGCTGGCTACAAATCCGCTGGTGGACATAAATACAGTATTCAATCTTACTTGTGAAAAGTAATCCCCCGAGCCCTGTTTTCAATGCTTTGGTGCACACATCAAAACAGACAAAGCTAAATACAAACTACCTGAGGTAGTTAGTGAAGGCATCTTAATATTCACTTAGTTTGACCTTCAGGATTTCACTTCACCCTTGAGGTCTCACTAGATTGTGCTCACATTAGTTTAGACCACTCAGTGAAACAACTCAGAGAATCTAAGCTTGGAATATGTAAACCCAAAAAAATTTTGCAGTTGTATATTTACAAAGAATGTAATAGAAACAGTAAATCTGAATGATAATATAATATTTTTTATCCCTTATAAGGACTAAGTATGAATTGAAAGGGGTTGTGTAAAATCCAGCAGAAGACTAAATCCAAACAAGACAGAAATGTGCACCATGTTCTGCTTTCCTTCTAACATCACAATAAATGTTTCATCACTCATCATCTCTTATGGACAGACAAAATATAGTCACTTTAATAAACTATGAAACGGCCAGTGTTATTTTTGATTCGATCTCATGTAGCATTTTTTTTTTCCTAAAAAATGCCTCCCGTGTGTAAAATGGGGGGTTTTTGTGTTGTTGTTTTATTTGTTTGTTTGTTTATTTTTTGCTTTTGTTGTTTTCATTTTTTACATGACAGAATGTGCTAATCTGGTTACTGCTGAAAACAGTGATAAACATAAACACTATCTCAAATATGTTCGCAGGGATAAACCACTTACATGTTTTTGACACAAAAAAGGCCCCCTTATACTATATATTTGTACATTGTTTAAGTTTCCTGGGAGCTGTGCTGTCAGATGCAATTTAATCCATTCATCTTCTGCCGCTTATGGCTGATCGCAGCTCACATTGGGCGCTTAGCAAGATGCACCCTGGACAGGTCCCCAGTCCACTGCAGGCCAACATAGAGAGACAGACAGAGACAAACAAGCGCTCATACCACTGGGCAATTTAAAGACGACAATTAATATGCATGTCTTTGGACAGGGGGAGGAAACTGGAGTACCCAGAGGAAACCTGTTATGGTTTCACAGGGGTGATGACCCAAGTACAAGAGCAGGAGGCAGCGATGAAGGTGGAAACTAACACTTTAATGTGAACCAAGGACTGAACTGATACAAAAATTGTGACAAGCACTGCACTACACTGGAACGACTGAACACGAGAGAACCTGAATGCATCAGAACGCTACAGGATAATACAGAACTAAAGAACAATACAGAATAACACAGGATCTGGCAAGGGGTGAACAGAAACCAAGACTTAAATACAAACTGAACTAACGAGACAAAAGGCAGCAGGTCTGGAGACAGGGGCAGGCAGGGAGCGGATTGGTTGTGAAGACACAAGGAGGAGGGAGACAGCACACAGGCGGGAAACTAGAGGACTTCAAAATAAAACAGGAAATGACAAGACAAAACATGGAAACAGGACAAAAACCCAACAATTACATGTTTGTGCATGGTGACTAAGCTCAAACAGGTTAAACTAATCTGAAATTGATCTACATTGCATGCTAGCTGCGAGGACTCAGATGCAGGAAAAGTTTAAACATAGATCCAACAAATGTAGACTCCTTTCTATAGAAACAAATTCACTGGTGTCAGAAACAGATAATCCCCTCTAACTTGGCACAAGGACTGGAGAACATGCAACCTCCCACGCTTGGGAACTTTTTGTGGGGCGACAGCACTAACCACTATGCCGCTGTGCTGCCCCAACAATGGCCTAAATGAAGATGTTGTCTAGGAGCTGCAGCAACTCACCAACAGCAACCCAGGTTCTCTTCTTTCCTCATACAGTTAAAGCAAGCAGGAGAAAGAAAAATATCACAGCCACAATGTACAGTCATTGTGGAACAAATGGTGACAGGCCATAGCCTTTTTCTTATGCAAGCATAATTAAATTTCCCAGATGCAACCCAACGTTTAAATAGAATCAATAGAGCATGAACCAATTTGCCGTGGCCTTGTTAGTGTTTTGCCCAGAGATCAAGCTTAAGCAAATTAATGACGATTATAAATAATTTTTTTAGAGAGAATCCTGCGCCATGAAATTAGGTAATTGTTGATGCAGCCTGTGGTAATGATACATTTGTTTTGGCCACTCTGTCTTTGAACTGAGAAAACGTGTAGATTTTTAAAACTGTAACTGACATATCAGATGCGATAGAGCTTTTTTCTCCCTATGATAAGCATGGGCATGTCTTCCTTTGGATTAGGGTGTCTGTTCCGTATGAATTAAAATGAATTACCCAGTCAATTCAGACAACCTCAAATTAACTGGACCCAGATATATAGGCAAGAAGTATACAGAAAAGCACAACAAGGCTAAAGAATTTCTCTGCCAGGCTGAGCAGCCAATTATAACAGTGTAATTAACTGTGGTACAAATTGTTGAAGAAGTGGAACTTTTTTATTGGAAAACAGCTTAATTAGTTTGAGCTCTGGAGACTGACTTCAGAAGACAAAAACTGATGTGATGGTTTTGGTCATGGATTCAGCTTAATGTAATATGTATTATTTTTTGTTTACTGTGATGCAAATTACCTGAAAAAATGGGCAAACATTCAGTTCCTGCATGGAGCACATCTGGAAAATACTTCAGTCATTTTTTTTTTTTAAAGACATTATGAAATTACTGCCAATGCTAGTTAATTTAAATAATCGACAGCAACAATGACTAAGTAGCAATCTCAGCTAAATGTGAAGGTAGCCAATTCCCTTTAGAGCCTCGGTTCTAGGTAGAGGCAGAGTGAAGTGGGCATTAAAGGCATTTTTAGTTTTGTGTAGCCATGTCTATCGTTTGTAGGTTGGTAAGGTAGGTAAGGTTTTTGCACATGATAAATGTTAAACAGAAATTTTACCAAACTACAACCCAGTCTTCAGTATACTGTCATCCAAGTCAGTGCCCCATGCATCCCCTCTATACTACTCCTCCCTTTGCAGAGGAGAGTGAGTTGTGCCACCCAATTCTGTGTGATTTGAAATTGCAATGTAAAGTTCCTTGATGCAACTTTGGTGTGATTTGGTGCTATACAAATAAATCTGATTTGATTTGATTTGATATTAATGAAATTATTACGTCAAGAGGTTTAGTTATAAACTCACCTTCTTCTTCTATGAATAAAGGTACATTGTTCCTTGTATTCCTACCCACAACTTCATTAAGTGTACTCCATAGTTTCTAATTTTTACATTCCATTACTTTACTTACTTACTTTTCAACCCTTTTTTTGGTAATTTATTAGACATTTTGGAAAAATGATCACATTTGGGTAACACTTAATTGATAGATGTAAACACAATGAGGTTAAGCACCTCATCATCAGATGGAAGAATGGCCTCAAGCTATTTACAAAATCTTTTTTATTATATGATAAAGAAAAATGTGGAGAGACACTTTTCTTTAATAGACTGAATTACACTTTTAGAATGAAACCCTCAATTTCTTTTTTAGTTTCTTATTGTTTTTTTTTTTTTTTCAATATGTTGTGCTGTGGAAAGCTGAGGGGGCGGCCCTGCTAGTGCTTAGCGCTGTTGCTCCACAATTAGAAGGTCGCAACTTCGGTTCCCTTTCTGTGTGGCGTTTGCATGTTCTCCCCAGGGTTATGTAGGTTTCCTCTGGGTACTCTGGTTTCCTCCCACCGTCCAAAGGCTTTCATGTCCACATTATTTGGTGACTCAAAATTGCCCATAGGTCTGAGTGTGACAGTGAGTGGTTGTTCATCTTTGTCTGTCTTTATGTGTTGGCCCTGTGATGGACTGGCAACCTGTCCAGGGTGACCCTGCCCTCACCCAATGTAAGCTGGGATTGGCTCCAGCACCCCCTGTGAACCGGAACCAGGTAAGCAGTAGAGGATGAATGAATGACTGGAAAGCTTATTAAATTTTTTTAGTTGTTTTACACTGAAATTTGGAAGTGTTGAAAGAATTTTGAAAATACACTAATTAAAGTTTAACCACATAAAGAGTTTGGTCAAGACCTGCTCTATATATAAAGTGCCTGGATGTAACTTTGTTATCATTTGGCACTATATAAATAAATTTGATTTTATTTGATTTTAAATGTGCCTTGAATGTTTGTAATGTCATGTAATCCCAGCTCACACTGGGCAAGGGCGAGGTCACGCTGGACTCCACAGAAAGACCCCAGGCTGGGAACCAAACCCAAGATCTTCTTAATGTGGGGCAACAGTGCTAACCACTATGTCACTGTGCTGCCCCTTTTTATACTCAAACTCAGCAAATACCATTTGGTTTAAGACTATCATTCAAGTAGTATTCTAATAGGTGACTTTCACTTTTCCATTCAGGTAACTGTAATTTTATTCAAATATCACTTGGATACAAGACTGACATACGTACACACACACACACACACACACACACACACACACGCACACACACAATGTACACGAGTTTCACATACTGAAGCTTAATGTGCCAGCACCTCACTCCCTAGTATTGTTGCTTGTCACGTGCCAGGTCTGAGTAGTCCAAATTCTCTGTGGATTGGCCATTAAAAATGTGCTCCACTCTTCTGTCTACTAACTACTAGGAACTACTATCACTACTCCAGCGCTCCAACATCAAATGGACCGTCTGTTCACTGCAGCAAGACAGATGGCTCTGAGAGATAAAGCCAATTACTGTTGGCTGTTAGTTAAGGCAGTAAGCATTGATATTTAGATGTTGATTGCTCAATTATTTACAGCATGCACTGCTTCAACCCTTTAGGTTTCTACACAGGCCTTGGCACCTTTAAAGGAGATATCAGGCTGGCACAGAAGATTACCTCTATCCCCATGCATTAATTAACCTGCAGGCTTTAATAGTTTTTTTCTGTGTGTTAAGGATGATTCCAGCCTCCAGCAAAGCTTTCCTGGTGACGAATCTGGTGTCAGGGACTCGCTATGACCTGTGTGTGCTGGCAGCCTGGGATGACACCGCCACCATGCTTACAGCCACCAGTGTTGTGGGCTGCACATACTTCTTCACGCAGGATGACTACCCTCAGTGCCAGTCTCTACCCAGTCAGCTCCTGGGGGGCACCATGATCCTGGTGGTTGGGGGCATCATCATTGCTACATTGATGGTGTTCATTGTCATCCTCATGGTACGGTACAAAGGTGTCGTTTCTGAACCCCCTGTGGGAAAACTGACCAGTGTCAGTGAGACACACTCTCAGACCAATGGGGGACGACTTGGGCAAAATGGACTTTTCATGTCCCAGTCTCAGCCACACCCTAAGCCTGCGCCAAAGGTCAAGGCCAAAGTAACTTTGCAGGATGAAGTAGTTGATTTCAAGTGTGGCTCCCTTCAAAGCAGCCTTACCTCTTCCTCCTCTTCCTCTGGCTCCATGGCTGGGGCATGCCCCAACAGTACACTTGCCAACATTTGGAGGTCAGCGCCCTCCAAGCCCCATTCCAACCTGGACCACCTCCTGGGGGTCTTCAACTCACTTGACCTGCGGGGTCCACAGGGTCATGACCTGGGAATCCCCAGTAGCACTCCAACGACAACAGCAAAGCCACACACGGACAGGGAGCCACTGCTGGGCCGGACACTAGACTCTAGCCTCAGCCGTCTGCTCATGCTACCTCTGGACTCCAAGCTGAAAAGAAGCCAGTCCTTCAACATGGGAGACGCAACAGGTGCTGGCACCTCTCAACTGCGTAACAAGCCATGCAGGATCAACAGTATCTGGACTAAGAGGAGTATGTCCGTAAATGGCATGCTGCTGCAGTATGAAGAGGAGGGGGATACAGTGGGGAGCAAGGGAACAATAGACAGCACTGACTGGGTGATGGAGAGTACTGTCTAGAACAGGAGCAGGGGTCGGCAACCTTCCACATTAAAAGAGCCATTTGGGCGTGGTTCTCACCAAATAAAGCCCACCTGGAACCACAAAGCCGTCTTAGCTTACTGGGGGTCAAGACCTCAAAATAAGTCACCAGCCTCTTGGCAACAGGTGACACAGACAAGGTGGGATGCATATTTTGATTAACAAAATATATTATAAATAAATATATCTTATTTCGATATTGCAAGATCACCTAAATCTCTAGAATAAAATTCATTTAAATTAAACAGCTATTATTTATTCAGATTTTTTTCTCAAAGCCACAGGGAGCCACGACAGAGGGATGAAACAGCCGTGGGTTGCCAACCCTGGTCTCCAACAATCAAAGATACTCAATCTGTCAAATACTGCCGAAATTGATGACCAACAGCCATGCAAAGACCGACCTCCTGGTCTAAGCTCTTTTGTCCTGCATGAAGCACAATAATTTATCTTTGCACAGCTCAGACTCTGTCTGACAGAAATTGGGGTTTTCACCTTTGGAGCCAAAGACAGATGTTTGGAGAGAAAGTGAGGTAAATCACACTTTGTACGCATTAAGATGCTTGAACTGGCAGGAACCGACAGAGCAACGATGTCTATTAAAATTTTGTGGCCATGCTTATGGACTACTATGATACTCCATAAATTTTAAGTATGAGTGAGAATAAAGTTTTATAATTTTTATTTGCTGGTCAAACACAAATAATGCATTAGTGGTCTCTGTTACACTGTAAAATCTTCTGCTGTAAATTGATCCTTATTTCAGTTACAAACTGATGATGATGCAGTTTAACCTCTTCTCACTAAATGGTGCAGTATATTTATCTGTAAAGCTTTTGATTACTTCAGATTTTAGAAAAAAAAAACTGAGTTCTGTGTGAGTATATTTACTTTTATACAGAGTATAAATTTACAGAGTATATATTTGAGGAGTCACTCAAATTATTCTGAATGCTATTTATATCAAATACCATGCAAATTTAAAGATTATAAACGCCACATCTCTTAAACTATGGCTGTACTAAATATGCCAAATTATTGAAGAGGAACAATGAACAATGAAGCCTCTTTAAGTTGTGTACATTAGATTAGTTGCCAGTTTAGTCCAGTGTATAAACTCATGTTGTAATTTTTCATCTGTTGTCTCAATTACTTTTGTGATATTTCTTATACAAATGCACGTTTTTGTACCATACTCCAGCACAAACGTGGGCGTTAGCAGCAGTTTCACTTTGCTGTTTCAGTGCAGATCTGCACATTTTGTATGGTCAAATTTGTTGTTTTTGCTACGACAATAAACTAAAACTCTCCTGAGACACCCATGAGTATTTTTCTTCTGTTACTGCATGATTTGGGCTATAACGGAAGATACACAGTCATGGGAACACTGAGAGGTACGAAAGAGGACCAGTTAAATACTTGAGAGTGTTCCATGGACTAAAGATTATGGTTCTGGTGTGGATGTGGATCAAGATCATTATGTCAGTGGCACTAGCAACTGCAGAGATTTCCAGATGCAGAAGCACTGAGTGAAGAAGATTGGTCCAAGTACGAAGCCCTGTGGGACTCCATAATTGGCGATAGAGCGTGAGGAGGCGCTATTGTTAACATGAACAAACTGATGTCTGTGTGATTTATAGGATTTGAACCACCTTAGTGCAGTTCCTTTAATTACAATTTCATGTTCTGAGTAATATGAGCTTCTAGGACTGTGGGGAGCTTTTATAAACATTTAAGCTTTTTTCCAGGCTTGATGAGACTGAGGTTGTTGGAACTTCTTTCTAATTTCCGTGATGTCTGCTTTAAGGTACAAATTTGAGGACTATACCACGGAGCAAGCCTCCTCCTGATTAATAAGCTTGAATGAAATATCGCAGCCACCCCCCCCTCCTCAACCTGTGGTATGAGGGACATGGAAATTAACATGAGTGGGGGGGTGTAGTTTCATTAAGACTCCTGCTGCAGCCAGGTTTCTGCTACACAAAATAAATCAATACGATGATCAGTGATGAGATCATTAACTAGTAGAGATTTTGATGATCATGATCAAATATTCAACAGTACACATTTAACTGCAGTATTATTTGAGACCAAATTTGTTGTTTAGATGATGTTTAGATGTTTGGATTTCAGTCAAGTTATTGTTTTTAGCTCATCTTCTGTTTAATTTAGGTTTTGTAACTTTTCAAAATTTAGGTGGTCGGGGGACAGACAGTTTCTATTGACCTAGACATAGACAGAGACTCTATTCTATTCTCGGCAGGTAACTGAGGTGCAGAGGAGCGTTTTAAACCGCAGCTCTGCCTCCTGGTCTCGACTCGGGGTTGTCAGGGATTTAGCTTTCTAATAAACTCGGCCATTTTCCTAGATATAAGAGCAGCCCCAACCACGGTGGGATGACACCATCTCTCCAAATTGGACCAGGCCTTTCCCAGAAAGTCTTCCAATTATCTATGTAGCTCACATTGTTTTTGGGACACCACCTTGACAGCCGGTGGTTAAATGACGGCATACAGCTGTACATGTCACAGTGAGATGGACACCATATTTTCTAATGATGATGAAGCCAATTATCTTCAGCTGACAGTCTACTTGCTGAAATTCATGTTCTCTGTCATAATGAAAGTACAGAGAAAACAGTAACAGCTGAACAGTGTCATTCAATGATCAGACACAAGGAACCTTTCTACTGCTCTTGCCGCAGAGTGTCAATCAGAAAATCAGAGTGTGTAATTGCTATATGAGCATGATACAGCCTGATCTGCTGTTCTGGTTCTTGACACTAAACTGCAATACCAAAAAGTATTTATAAGTCCAGGTTTACTAGCTACAGGTAAATATTGAGGTTTAGAGACGGTTGTGGTCTGAGGCAGTACTTCTGATATGTGAGGACCACAGTGCTCGTCAATGATGTCTCTCAATGTTGCCTTTTACTGATAATTTCAACAGTTTTTTTGATTCACAATCATTTTGATCAGCCCAGACCCTGTGACTGCTGTTGCCACCTGTTAGCTTATATTCTTTGTCCTGAATGTAAACCTGTCCTGTTCATCAGCTGGGGCAGGCAGTATGAATGCTCCTTGTGCCATGTTGTGCTGAAACATTTTTAATCTGCCAAGAAAGAGTCTGACGTACTCCTGTTGTCATTTAACTTTATTGGCAATGGTACTGTTTGATGGTAAAACTACCAGGCTGAGGCTCAGGAGTGCATAGAAAGAGAGAACAGGAAGAGGACAGGGAAGACATGAGGGGGAGGGGCTAAAAAACCACAACAACAACAGCAGAAACACTATTTACATGGGGAAGACGGGCTCACAGAAACGACAAAAAAAGCAACAACAATATCAACATAAACCATGCAATGTGAGTTGTGCACCTTGTATATATGTGTGTGTATGTGTAAGTTACGGTTTGTCATTGGATGTTGTGGGTAGCTGACTGTAGCTGATGTGGGGGGCTGGAACAATATGCCCCCGGCCCCGGATAGCAGGCAAGTCGGAAACAAGCAACCAGGGCACCCAGCTACCCCAGGCCACCGCCAGCAGACAGAGCTGCCCTCCCACTCCCCCATCCATCCTGGCCAACCCTCCACCCCAAAGGCAAATAAAAAAAAAAAAGGAAAAAGAAACGCCCCAATCATCCTCCACCCAAACAGGGACCAAGCTCTTGTCAGGCACAGATTTAGTCCAGGGTAACCCAGACCCAGTAAGACCACCAGCCAGGGTCCTACCGCACAAGGCAACCAACTTCAGGCCAACCACCACAACCCCCCCCCCACCCCGAAGAACGATGAACGCCTGGATTGAAGCCCCCCCCACCTGCCAGGTGTCAGAGCCCCAGCCCAGTACTGGTGCAAATGGCGACAGGCAGCAGTTGGCCCATGTCCTGCCCCAGCCACCTCCTCCATGCTACCATGGGTGTAAGTACATGTTATGCATGGGCGTGTAGATTTGATGGTGTGGATGCCTATGGTGTAGTTAAAATTGGGGAGGCAGGTGGCAGAGTCTCCCAGTGCACCCCCATGCACTCCCCCAAGCCCTTGCTGTCTATGTTGTGATTAAAGTTGAGGGGTTGACGAATGCCTTCCGCCTGGCTGTAGCCTACCTCTGGTGAATCTGTATAAGTTTGGCGACATTACATGTGTAGACCCAAACCAATTGAATGTGCATACAAATGATTTTCTGGGCAGTGGGGCTCCATCAATGTTGATTTGTGTGTGTGTGTGTGTGTGTGTGTGTGTGTGTGTGTGTGTGTGTGTGTGTGTGAAAATGTGATGGCTGTACTTGTCACTTGGAACGACTGAATAACAGTGTCTATTCCCTCAGTGTTTTCGGAGATTTAAATAAAGTGGCTGAACAACTGAATGTCTCATGCTAACACTCTGACAGCAATCAAAACCCAAACCTGAACACTACAAGCGAGAACCCTCATACAGCTATTGCAAGGTGTCTCAGATCATTCAAAAATCTTCAGTATTTTTGTTCCTCACTATGTAGCATTTACAAGAACAGACACAGACATTTCTCCACTGATTCAGTACAATGTAGCTACTGTGTTTTCAAACCAACCTTCCTTTTATTAAGGAAATGGTTGGTGTGTTATGAAAATTTACAGTGATAACAATCTTTTTCTAACAAAGTATAAAAGAGACATGGTGTTTCATCTTCCCAAAAGTGTGGAGTGCTAGATTCTGCTGTTTCTTACTTCTCTCACACGGTACAGTAAAATTCTACATGTTGACATCCACAGACTACACAACATTTGATTCAATCCCAAAACTGGTTGAATAGATGGTGTAATTGAAATGTATATTTCTGGTCAAGTGATAAACCCACTGGGTATCTGGACTCAGTTTCATCATACACATTTATTTTACTGATATAAAACACTATCTGGTAGTGTTGAATGTAATGGCTACACAAGTACTTTTTAATGAAAGGGGAATTGAAGGGGAAATTAATGTTTACGGGGCAGACAAGGCATAGGGCAAGTAAAGTCAGACAAGGCAAGTGTACTGTTCTCTTTCTTTGTTATGTACTTCCAAAGTGACATCGATAAACAGCCAGCCAAACTCCTTTTCAAGAGCCAGGAAAGGGAGGGTGCTTGCTCCTTTATTCACTTCTTTCACAGCAGGTAAGTTGAGATGACAACATTAATTGGAGTGAAACTAAAAAAGAGAATACAAAAACTAGACTTAATAAACTGCTATGTCAGCAATAGGTAAGTATGAATGACTTGCAGGACATTAATATAATAAACAACCAGGTGAGTAGCAGGAACTATATGATGGCATTGCTAGCTCACAGGCAGAAACACATCACGCTAATATATTCATACAAACTTAGAAAATGTCCACAAAAGCATTACTATCAAACATCAAACACATGAGACTTACAGCCATTGCTTTCTGAGCAATACACATGGATTGGCTTGGATTAGATGTGACAATCTGCAGATGAAACCATGCTTGTCTTCAGTTTACAGAGCTTTCCTGTTTTCTTTTTTCTCCACAGTTGCTAGTATCAAAATAAAACCCTGACAAATATTTGTGTATATATGTGTATATGTGTACAAAACACGTTGGGCTCCAAGGGCTGCTTGCCTTTGATGATGGACACAGCACCGCAAACCCCATCATGTGAGCCACAGACTCACTATTTGGAGCGATGTTCCCAGAGAGAGAGAGATTCACCTGTGCATCTCAAGGACTTTGTTAGAGTGAGATTGTTCCAGGAATAGAGCAACAATGTGCTCTGGATCTCACTGGATGAATCTTCCTTCCTAGTAAAGTTATAAAGTAAAGGGTATTTAAAAAAGACAAAAAACTGAAGGTTCTGTGTTGATGTTTATGTATTATTTGGCATATACACATACATTTTTTGTTGAGAACAAGTTGCTGAGGGGGAGGAGCTGTGGCATTACAGATAATTATTTATGTTGTTTATATATTTACACTAATTATTTACATATTTACATATCTATATTGGTTGCAGTTGATACTCTCTGCAGAGAGAATTAATAGTCCTTCAGTGTTACATTGCAGTATCTAGGAGTCCAGTAGAGGGCAAAATGCAGTGGTTAGAGTTGCTAAGGTCAATGTTAAGCATGCTGAAGAAGTAGACTGTAGAAGGCACAAAGCCAGAGTGAGTGTATGATGCTATGTTAAGTAAAGACCTATGAAACAGACTCCACTTGTGGACCTTGTATTATTCTAAAGATGCAACAAATAGTCAGTATAATAACTGTTATATACTCATTTATGTATGGAATGAATGTATTTAAAAACTATAGAGGAGAAACTTAACATAGACCACAAATAAACAACAAAGTTCTACAGTCTCAGAAAACAAAAATGGCAAAGTTAAATTTTTGCATGTGTCAGTTCCAGGCCATTTGACCAGTGCATGCTGGGCCAGAAGAAAATAATGTGGCCCACATGTGAGCATGATATAGTTTGCTGTTTCTCCACTGCCACTAAAAGACAGAAAAGGGAGTAATGGGTTAAAATTCACACCGGACATTATAGTAGTTTGCAATATGCAAAATAAAAGGACATCACACTTGCCCCCCATGCCTCTCTTGCTCTCTCTCTCTCTCTCCTATTCTCAACCCAACCGGTCGAGGCAGATGGCTGCCCCCCCTGAGTCTGGTTCTGCCCGAGGTTTCTGCCTCTTAAAGGAATTTTTTCGTTGCCACTGTCACCAAGTGCTTGCTTATTGGGGGATCTGTTGGGTCTCTTTAAATAATTTTATAAAGAGTTTGGTCTGGACCTGCTCTTTATGTAAAGCGCCTTGATGTAACTTTGTTATGATTTGGCGCTATACAAATAAATCTGATTTGATTTTGTGATGTGTGGATGTGAACCCTGTGTGCCAACTTGAACCAACTCAGATCAGCTGTTCTGGAACCGGATACTCAAAGTTTTCCATCTCAGAGTAAGTCAACTCAGAGTATTTTGAACCTCCTGCCTGAAATACCCCCCTGAGTTGGTTCAATCAACTCTGAGTATGTTCACTTTGAGTTGCGCGCATGCACAACCTCTATAAAAAGCCATCATCAATGGAGCCCCGATACCACAAGTCCCCATGACAACCGAGAAAAAAAAATCCAGTTATTTCACCCCAATGGAGTTGGAGGTCTCACTGCAGGCCTATGGAGAGTATGAACATGTGTTTTGCCATAAATGTAACACTGCTGTCAATGTGTAAGTTTGAATGTACTCTTCCATTAATTTTACATTTAACTGTAAAAGATCGTAGCTTAGTTATAAATATAAATGGGAATAAAATCTGATTTTCCTTCAGGTGCAATCCATCAGAGGAGAAGCATTGGAAGTAGTTAAAAATTACATATAAAAACATATTTCAAAAAGTTAAGGCATATTTTGCTGGGATATGATTGTACCTCACTTTGATTTTCATTTTATTTATTTTTTTTTATTGACTTAAGCTATTAAAGTAAATATTAATTCAAGTGATAATTTAAACCCCTAACACAACGGTGTTTTAACATCATCTCATGTAATGCCCCACTTAGTAGATTAACACATCATACAATGTTTGACCTTTGTCCCTCACATAAAACAAGTTAGTCGGGCAGCGCTCTTCAACCTGAGAAACATTAGAAAAATCAGAAACATCCTTTCTCAGGATGATGCTGAAAAATTGCTCCATGCATTTGTAACTTCTAGGCTGGACTACTGTAACTCATTACTATCTGGATGTCCAAACAAATCTCTAAAAGGCCTTCAGTTGATTCAGAACGCTGCTGCACCAATATTAACAGGAACCAGGAAAAGAGATCATATCTCTCCTGTGTTAGCTGCTCTTCATTGGCTGACAGTAAAATATAGAGTAGAATACAAAATCCTTCTTTTAACATATAAAGCTCTCAATGGCCAAGCTCCATCATATCTCAGAGAGCTCATAGTTCCTTACTGTCCTAGTAGACCACTCCACTCTCTAGATGGAGGTTAACTTGTGGTTCCTAGAGTCTCCAAGAGTAAATCTGGAGGCAGATCTTTCAGTTATCAGGCTCCTTTTCTATGGAACCAACTTCCAGTATCGGTCCGGGGGCAGACTCTTTAGCAAGACCAGGCTTAAAACTTTCCTGTATGACAGAGCTTATAGTTAAAAAGTTAAAGTCCTCTACTCTTTAGCTATGCTGCTGTAGGCCTAGACTACTGGGGGAAGGACTGAGCTTCTCTCTCTCTCTCTCTCTCTCTCCCTCCCTCTCGCTCGCTCTCCCTTCCTCCCCCCTTGCATGCGCTGATAAGAACCATCCTTCTTAAAAAACACAGTTTCTCACAGTTCTATGCATTTATACTGCATTTACTAACCATGTTCTGCCAAAGTCTCTGTCTCTCCCAGCTCCTCTTCTCTCTCTCCCTGTCCTCATCCAGCAGGTGGTGATTCATCGCCATCCCATGTTCCTGCAACATCTGCTGGGCCCATATCTTCATGAATTCTGTACTACAGCTCAACTCCATGAACTTCATGCAGTAACATGTTCCTGCCTATGAGGAGGACATCCCGGGGGTAAGCCCATCGAAGCCTTTTCACCCCATAGGACACCCCACAGATGTTAGTATACACTTGTGTCTTAAAAATTAAAACTGATATATAACATTCTTATATATTAAAATCTATATATTTATATTATATATTAATCTATATTAAAACCTCCAACCCCCACCCCCTCCAACAGTTGTGGATGGTGTCATCTGCCTCGATCAGCCTCTGACTGAAACCATTGAACACCCGGCACCTATAAGTATTCCATACTCAGATCTTGCCTCAGATGGCTGTTCAAAGTACTCTGAAACAGAATCTTTTCCAGCATCACAGGAGGAGGAGGAGGATAGTGATGATGAAGAAGAAATGGCTGTGTGCTGCCACAAGTAGACCAGCAGAATGTATGTAATTAAAAATAATATATGGCTTCTAAATCAGTCACCTGCAATCCTGTGGAATTCCTCTTTGATGTTTCTTCTAGGTTTGTGTCCCGCGAACACTACCTGCTTTGTTAACAGCCGTTTCAGTGCAAGAGTTACTTTTCTCACAGCCTACACACTGTTGCCTTTCCATAGTGCTCTACATCACTGATGCTATGACTAAACTAATGTTTGCAAAAAAAATTGCACTATGCATAAAATTTGCTGTGATGTGCATGTCCATGGTGTGTGAGGTTGGTGATGTATGGTCGGAAAATGTTATTGAGATAAATGATACTGTAGCGTTCGAACTGATACTCCTCTGGAAACGCCAGGACATCTAATCTCTGTCAGAAGATTCTCTTGCCACGTAAGGCCTTTTGAATTAGCTGGGCTTCAATATCAATTGGATTGGGAATGAATGGGCAATCCATGTCTAACAGCTGTCCTTGTCTGGGAGGAGACAGGCAGAAACTTAGGGTTTCTTAAAGAAAACCCACCAGTGAGTAGGTTATGTTCACAGAGTCTGTTACCATGGTGATTGACTTAGAGTTTCAGATACCCAGCTTTCTGGAATAGATAACTCAGAGTCTCCCTCATCTCAGGGTTAACATACTCAGTTTTCACATAACCCGCTTTCTGGAAACCCCGCCTGGCTTGACATATACGGGCCGTTTCATCCTAGCTCGGCAGACGTGCAACCAAGTAAACGGGGATGAGCCGACCAGACTAGATCAAAGCCGCGCCTGCTCAATTATCCCGGATTTCTTTTTTCTACGTTTGTGCAATACCCCCATTGAATCATTTCTCAGGAGCCTGATCAATGTTTTTGGTGTTGTTGTTGTTGTTGTTGCTGTTTGGTTTGTTTTTGTTTGGGGGTAAATACAAGTTTTATCCCTGGATGTTAATATTCATTAATAGTTTACATTCAGGCACATGCTGCCAGAAGCATTGGCTGGAGCCTGGATCCCAACTGAACATTATTCAATAATGAGGGTTTTTCTGTTTACAGACTAATGGAATAAAATTGTACCAATGTTTGTCAATAAAGTTTCCGAGACACTTCGTGCGCATGCGCATTAGTTCTCTAATGCAGAGAGGAGTGCTGCAGCTGCCAGAGACGCGGAGGAATGTTTAGTCTGTCGAGTCACTCATCACTTTAAAAATTAACCTGTGCAGCTGTGTCTTTTGTCCTGTTTCCCGTGTCCAAACAGAATCCCTCTGTGATCCGTCTCGCGTGAATGGCTCAGCAAAAATGAAGGGCACTGTGTAAACCGCTGAATGCAGAAGATAATTGGGTCGCCATGGCTTCTCTAACCGTCACCTTGGCAGGTCGGAGCATCGAGAAGCATCGAAAGTCCTTCTCGCTGCTCTTCTACAGCGCTGTGAGGGACCTGAAGCCGGTCTGGTTGTTAGAGGACATGCGCACGATGGAGACGTTTTACCAGGAAGAAGACGCCAGTTTTAGGATTTACACCCCGTCGGAGGCATTGCTCTACGCTATTGTTCACGATCATCAGGCATATGCCCAGTACCTGCTTAGTCGGTATACCGATGAAGCGTTAGACATGCCCGGGGAACGCTTCTGCTGCTGCCCTTCCTCCGCCCCACACTTGGCTATGGCTGTCCGCTACGACAGGCGCTACATCCTCGGCCTCATCTTACAGGAGACTCGCCGCATACCCAGCACGCCCCCCTACACGGACCGATCCGGCTGTTTCCACCGAGAAGACGGCAGAACCCCTTTACATCTAGCCTGTGAGCTCCTCCGGCCGGAGGCAGTCATCATGCTGCTGGGGAGCGGAGCGTCACCGCACGCCCTGGACCACAGCGGCTTGACCCCGCTGGATGTCGTTCTGGAGAAACTAAGGGAGTCCGAGGAGGTGAACGGCGGGGAGAGGAGACAGTGCTTGGACAACCTGCTAATGTTCATGCCAAAGGTTCACTTTAAAATGAAAGGAGCTTTGGACAGAGAGCCGGAACGCTGGGGCAAGGTATTGGGTGAGGAGACGTACAAGTACCTGGCAGGACGGAGCCCGGCACCGCTCGTGCTCAGCGCAATGCAGACCGTCCTACAACAGCTGAGCCCGGTAGGCTTCCCTGACAGGCTACACGAGCTGCCCATCCCCTCCTCCCTCAAACCGCCAGGGCTGCGTCTGAGCCAGCGCGACAGGCATAGGGTGGTGTAGCATCGCGACACGATGCCTGCTCGACTGTGGACTGTTTTAGCATGGTGGGTGTGTGTGTTGGGGGGGGGGGGGGGGGGGGGGTTCAGAGCCTGTGACGCTATCAACACTTGGTAATGGGGTTGCATTGATAAATACAACCAGTCAGGGAACAGCTGAATGACCGTATCTGATGGTGAGATCAACTGGACTGCAGAGACAGTTTTGGGGCAGACAGTGGGCAGATGAGGGAATATACAGCCATAATTTACACACTAATTAGAATCAGGATTTAACAATTAGTTTATCTGTCTAACCTAATTTTTAATTATTGCTGATACTACTACAATTGAAATACCAGAGGACACTTAAGGCAAGTCTAGGTGATGTGTGTAACTGGTGCATTTTATTTACTTTGGTTGTATTTAACTGTAATGTTGCAAAACATGTTTGAAACTCTTTGGATGACTGATTATTTCTAAATAAATAGAAATCCAAATGGTATTACGATTTCCTGTTTCCTGTAGTCAACCATTCAAGCCATTCAAAAATCAAATCAAATCAAATCAGATTTATTTGTATAGCGCCAAATCATAACAAAGTTACATCAAGGCACTTTACATATAGAGCAGGTCTAGACCAAACTCTTTATAAATTTATTTAAAGAGACCCAACAGATCCCCCGATGAGCAAGCACTTGGCAACAGTGGCAAGGAAAAACTTCCTTTAAGAGGCAGAAACCTCGAGCAGAACCAGGCTCAGGGGGGGCGGCCATCTGCCTCGACCGGTTGGGTTGAGAGAGAGAGAGAGAGAGACAAGACAAGACAAGACAATTCAAGACAAAGGAATCCAGTGTGGGTATGCAGGTCTAAACTTGTTGACCGTAATGTTTTTCTGGAGTTTTGCAAACCAACACATCTCACAGTCTTCTAAATAAAGCTGAATCTGCATGGATGGATGTACTACAGGACGTGAATTAAGTCTATTACTTTGTTTTTTGGGGAAACTCACTTTATTTATAGATGGAAGATTTCTATGTATTTGGACATTTAGCAAAAACCAGTAACGTTAACTCAAATTAGTCTGACATAAAGGGACATCAGGGTTTTATACTCAGTGGACCTGAAGCATATAGCGTGGAATGATCTGAGAAACTGCTTTGTTGTGAACTGAATATTGTATGAAAGAACTAGAATGAACATCCATGTTTTTGACACAATGCCCTGTCTATAAAGATTATATTTGAGCTACAAACAGAGGTGAAATCAGAGGCTGTCCAGCCAAACATATGTGTAAAATGTAAAAACAAACTATTAAAGAATATCCTTCAGCTGTATAGTAACACATATTATATTTAAACCCCATATATTGGATATCTGGAGTCACTGCAGCTTTTTGCAGACACATATTAAAAAGCAGACTTCAGCCGTTTGCAGTGACAGTATGTTTATGGGATTGAGATTTTCTTTTTTTGTTTGGTTGTTAGTTTTTTGTTTTTTGGCTCACATTTTCATAAATCAATCCCAGCATAAATACTTCTGAGTTTAAGAGCTGGTCCTGCTTATCTCTTCCCATCTTGTTTAAATATTGAACATGGTCAACGGGGATGGATAGCATTGTCAAGGAAAAGACAATCATCAGAAGAAAGGACTTTAGGATTGTACTAAGAAAATTTTGCCATTTCTTCATTATGGTGATATAATTTATTGAAATTTCAAAGGTGCCTGATAACTTTTAATGATTGTCAAAAATAATCAAAAATTAATTTTAAGAAGTACTGCTCTGAGCTCTACTGAGTACTGCTTTACTCCAATGAGTACTACTCTTCTTTCTACTAAGGATTGCTCGACTCACTACTGAATATAGCTCTTTACTTCTGAGTAGGGCTCTCCTCTCCACTAAGCACTGCTCTACTCTACTGAGTATTGCTTGACTCTGCTGTATGTATTAAATGTATTTAATGTGGACCCCAGGAAGACTAGCTCTGCTTTAGGGCACAGCTAATGGGAATCCTTATAAATAAAAAAAAATATATATATATATAGAAATACTGAATACTGCTGTAATCTCTGGTGATCAATGCTCTACTCTAGTACTGTAAGTACTGCTTTAGTCTAACAGTAATAACAGTAATAACATAACATAGACGTGAGTGATGAGGATACAGAGGTGAGGTGAACTACTTTTTCTCTAACATCAAAACAGTTGTGTTACAGTGCTGAGGCAGCCACTTACTTTTGGCTAATATAGGGATAATCTGGTTTAAAACTACTCCCACTATAGCTCCCACTACATGTGAACCTTGAACTCTCCTTCTTAAAAGAGCAGCAGACTTCAGTGAATGTTTTCTAAATGTGCATCACAACTCAGGCCCCCCAGGGGAGGAGGTAGAGCTGGAGCCTGAAGGGGTAGGCGATAGAACTAGGAGACTGGGGGCATGGCTGGCTGTAAACCAGTTCAGTAAAAGAGGACTGGAGGTTCTACTTAGAGGCAGTGTGAAAGCTAGGATACAGTTTGACTCAGTGGCTGTACATGAGGTGGGCTGAAGAGCGTCTTTCATTGCCCTGTGGGTTGTACACCTAGTCATGGCAGCATAGTTAACCACCAGTCTGCAAGTAAGGTTTGAACATCTGTGCTACCCCATTGAGGCTAAATGGCATCAGCAGGAAGTCAAAATGGTGTGATAACTAATGTCTTGATGGTTACCTATTGGTGAAGCAGCATCTGGTGCTAGATGGTGGCAGATCCATCCATCTTCTACTGCTTTTCGGTTTCTGGGTCGTGGGATGGTGGTCGATGAAAGTATCAAATTTAGTGGCAGTGTTCGTCCTTGGCCCCAAACCTGCTATGTTAAAAGCTCAGCCTACTGTCACATTGATGGCAGGCAGCCACAACTACAGCAGTGCCTGTTTTGTCCTTTAGAAGTGAGGGTGAGGTCTGTGCAGGGAACAGTGAATGGGCAAACCTTTAAATGCTGTGAGAGAGAGGATTTTCCTTGCCAAATGACAGTGTATGGCAGTCCATGGTAGAGGACAAGAAGCGCTTGCTAGCACAGTGTGTACAGGTACTGAGAGCTGTCATCGAAAAATATGGGTGTAGAGAACAGATGGGTCCAATGAGCCTAAATTAGCCAAGATCGTCCCCATTAAGTCAGAAAGCTTGCTATTGCCGAGGCTGTTACAGAAATCCTCACTTTTATGAACTCACCATTCAACCTCAACAAACACATTAAAATTAAGTTACAACCATTAGCTATGACTGTGATGTTAGCATTAGTTACATTATTTAGTTAACTGAATGCTAAAGATTTTGAGAACCAAAACTTGTTCAAGATAAACCGTGGATTTTTCAAAGATTAAGTGTTAATTTGATTGTGAGTTAGTGAATATGTGTGTGTGTGTGTGTACTGAGGGCAAACTGAGTCCCACCCAACAGAGCTGCACTGTCCCTGTACTGAATCCTACAGGCACCAAGCCCAAAATAAATGATAACCTTGTTTTCTTGGCTGAAACGGTACCAACCTCTCTTGGTAAGAAACAACCAAGAAAGGTTGGTTGTTGGTTGTTCATTGGTTTTTAAAAATATGCAAATTGTTCATGATAATAATAATAATAAATTGTTAATAATTTTTGAAAACCTGTCTTTTTTGCTGGCATGTATACTTGTTTAAAATACTGAATACTTTCAGTAATTAAGTACATTTAATATCAAATACATTTTGACACCCAAGTACAGTACAGAGCCTGTAATTTAAACTTAAGCTAACTGTGCTTTTAATCAAGGAGGGCTTTTGAAAGTAAGTGACATGCACATACTCCTTCATGGGTTGCCCATGTCTTTGCATGTGTGGCCATAAATTGCCAGCAGAGATCAGCATTGTACAGCGTCCATCCCAACTGTTCCACATGATGATCATTCTGAGGCTGTTAATTCTAACTTCACACGTCACACCAGTACTTATACAACCAGGTGGAACAGCATGTTTCTAACACATATCTGATATGACGTACAGTCACTATATGCTTGTAAACCACAGTAATCCTTTTTTTGAGAGATTAATTCATGCAAAGTCGGGCTAATCAATTAAAAAAACAAACAAACATGTATTTATTATTTATTATTAATGTATTATTTTAAATGTCACTTCTTAGGGGGTTTGTTGTGTGTGACACTTCCTGTTTTATTTTGAAGTCCCGTGCTATCTTGCCTTCGGTTCTTTTACTTCCTGTTTTTGTCCTTCCCTGATTACTGTCCCTGCCCTAATGTCATTCACAGGTGTCTCGTTTTATATATATATATACCCGGTGTCTTCTGTCTGCATCCTTCGTGAGTAGCTTTCCAGTGTTACAGCCTTGCGTTTGATACCCAGTGTTCGACCAGTTTTGTGTCTGTCTAAAGAGCTCTTTTTGCCTCTAGCGTCTCTGTGCCTTTGCCTGTGTTTTTGATCTGTCGATTTTGACGCTCACCTGATTTTTGCCCCATGTCTTTGTACTGCCGCTTATTTTTATTGCCTGCCTGTGTACTGAACCTAGACTGATAATAAACTACTTCTTCTTTTTAAATTTTATTTATCTTTTATTATTTTCTGTCAGGGCCGACAGACAAACTGGGACCCACAGAGCAGACCAGAGGCAGCGAGTAGCGAGAAGTAAACTGCACTAAGTGGTCAACAAATGCCTTTGCAATGACTATTATTTATATATATATATTATTATTATTATTTTATTATTTTTTTTAATTGTCTTCTTAATTTTGGTTACAAAATACATTCCCAACATCAAATATTTTTAATTATCTCATTCACCCACACAGACACAGGGAGAACATGCAAACTCTGCACAAAAAGGACCCAGGCTGGGAACCAAACCCAAAAAACTTCTTATTGTGGGGTGACAGCACAAACCACTACGCTGCCATGCTGCCCCAGTTTCTTCTTCTTGTTATTGTTATCATTAATGATAATAATAATGCATTTTATGTATGTGGCACCTTTGAGGTCACCAAACAGAGAATAAAAACAAAACAATAAACCAAAAATAGGAACCTAATGGAACCTAAAATATATTCAAAACATTGGAGTAAAAACACTATTTTGTGGAATGGCAGTGCAAGGCCCCCATGGGGTTGGAGTGGCGGGGAGTCCTGTGGTGGTTGAGTGGGGAGTCCTAGAGTGGTCAGTTAGAACAACATTTATATTCTATTCAGGATGTGACAAATGTGTGAACCAGGATTTTAGTGCTGAGTTGGGACAGTGATGAGTCTGGAGATATTATGGAGTTGGAAGAATGCAGCCTGGGTCATCTTTTTACTGTGTGGTACAAATGAGAGACTGCTGTTGAGAATTTTGCCAAGGTTTTTGACATGAGGTTATGAGGTTATGTACCTTAACCTCTTAAGACTGCAGTCATCAAACCCCAGCTTAAAAAGCAAAATCTTGATCCAGATGCTTTGGCCAACTATAGACCCATATCGAACCTTCAATTCATTTGTAAAATAATTGAGAAAACATGTCCATCTGGATGGGAACGGTTTGCTTGAAGAGTTTCAGTCAGGATTCATCATAGCACAGAAGCACTCACTCATCTTCATCCACTTTATCCGTATCCAGGTCGCGTGGCTGCTGGAGCCATTCCCAGCTCACATTGGGCGAGGGGCAGGGTACACCCTGCATAGGTCGCCAGATATTCAAATGGCTTCAGACAATGGATCAGCCTCCATACTACCCCTCTTAGATCTCAGTGCTGCATTTAACAGCATAGATCATACATTTTTGTACAGAGACTGGAACATGAAATTTAAAGGAACTGCACTAAGGTGGTTCCAAACCTATCTATCAGATAGACATCAGTTTGTTTGTGTTAACAACAGCTCCTCCTCATGAACTGCTCTTTATCTGCTTCCTCTAGGCAATATTATCAGGAAAGACAGCATCAACTTTCAGTGTTATGCAGACGACACTCAGGTGTACTTATCAATGAAGCCAAATGAAGTCAGTCAGATAGTCAAACTGCAGACATGTCTTGAAGATATGAAAGTCTGGATGACCCAATTTTTTTCATTCCTGAACTCTGACAAAACTGAAGTTATTGTACTCAGCCCTAAGTACTTCAGAGAAATGCTATCTAATTATCTAATCAGTCTGGACAGCATTAGTTTGGCTTCCAGCTCCACTGTAAGAAACCTTGGAGTAACTTTTGACCAGGACATTTCCTTTGTCCCTCACATAAAACAAGTCAAAACAAGTCGCGCAGCTTTCGTCCACCTGAGAAACATTAGTAAAATCAGAAACATCCTCTGTCAAGATGATGCAGAAAAACTAGTCCATGCATTTGTAACTTCTAGGCTGGACTACTGTAACTCATTACTATCTGGATGTTCAAACAAATTTCTGAAAGGCCTTCAATTGATTCAGAATGCTGCTGTACAAATATTACAGGGACTAGGAAAAGAGATCACATCTCTCCTGTGTTAGCAGCTTTTCATTGACTGCCAGTAAAATACAGAATAGAATTTTAAATCCTTCTGTTAACATAATAAGTTATTAATGGCCAAGCTCCATCATATCTCAGAGAGCTCATAGTTCCTTATTGTCCTAGTAGGCTACTCCACTCCCTAGATGGAGGTTTATTTGTGGTTCCTAGAGTCTCCAAGAGTTAATTGGCACTAAAGGAACAACACTAAGGTGGTTCAAATCCTCTATTAACAATTGCTCCTCCTCACACACTATAGCCAATTATGGGGGCCCAAAGGGCTCAGTACTTGGACCAATCCTCTTCATACTATACCTGCTTCCTTTAGGAAACATTATCGGGAAACACAGCTAAATTTTTCACTGTTATGCAGGTGATACTCAGCGGTTCCCAGAGTCTCCAAGAGGAAATGTGGAGGTAGATCTTTCAGTTATCAGGCTCCCCTTCTATGGAACCAACTTCCAGTATCGGACTGGGAGCGGATTCTTTAGTAATTTTCAAGACCATGCTTTAAGCCTTTCTGTATGACAGCGCTTATAGTTAAAACGTGAAAGAATATCTACTCTCTAGCCCCCCCCCCCCCCCGACCCTTTGTGCCCCTCTCTCTCCCTCTCCCAACCCAAAGAGTTGCCTGGTTCACCAAATCATAACATCGTAACAAATTACATCAAGGCACTTTACACATAGAGCAAGTCTAGACCCAACTCTTTATAAAATTATCCCCCTATGAGCTAGCACTTGGTGACAGTGGCAAGGAAAAACTTCCTTTAAGAGGCAGGAACCTTGGGAAGAACCAGGCTCGGTGGGGGGTGGCCATCTGCCTCGACAGGTTGGATTGAGAGAGAAAGAGAGAGACACACACAGGGCGGAGGGGAGCAAAGTTGGGTAGAGTATGGAGAGAATGAGAGCAGGAGGAGGTGATATTCCATACAGGTGGAGCAGGAACACATAATGCTCCATGAACTTCATGGAAATGATACAGAATGGAGTTCATGAAGTTCATGAAGAAGCAGCAGACATTGCAGGGACATGGGGTGATTGGCGATGATTCACCACCTGATATGAGGACAGGAAGCGAGGGACTGGGAGAGACAGGCTTCGGGAAAACATGGTTAGTAAATAGCTACACATGATTAGAAGTGTGAGAAGCAGGACTTCGGGGAAACATCACAGCTAAGTAGAAGAATGAATTGTTGGGGTGTGGCTCGGGTTTTTCCAGTTCATTAGTACCAACCAAACAGGTTAGCTGTGAAAGTTATGTGTAGTCTTCCCTAACCCTAACCCTCCACAAATGGTGATAACCTCTTCCTTACATTCCAGATTTAGATGAGGAGAAACCAGGAGTCTACATAATCTGTGAAAGACACACAGCAGTTATCTTCACAGGATCAAAAGTCTGGATCTGATATATATATATATATATGTAGAGAGAGAGAGAGAGAGAGAGAGAGAGAGAGAGAGACCAGAAAAGGATTTCAGCAGCTAATTACCCCGATCTAAAACAGACTTAAGATAATCCTGAGTGAGCTAACAGGAAAAGCACAGGATCCTTCACTCCACTAGTCCCTACCAGCACCACCTGCTTCCCTTTACCCGTCCATCCTCCCACACCTTCTCTGTCCTATATTCCTCCATGTATTCACTGAGGTGTAGCACTGCCCTCCCTGCCTACACAAAGATCCTTTCACTCAATAAAGATCAACAAACTAGCTTCAATGGAGGGCTGGCGATGGTCACATACATGCCCTGAAATAATAAAATATTTTGCTGCATAATTTTATAAAATATAAAAAATATTTATCTGCATAATTTTGCAAATATTTAAGTCATTTATTTCAGAAAAAGTTGACTCACCTTGTGGTGTTAAACTTTGAGGACAAATGCAGGCAAAAAAACAACAACAGACTTAAGAAACATTTGTCTTGCACTTTACTGTTCAAATTCCATTTACTCCAGCAATGTTGAGCAACCACTGTGTGATCAGAGTTGGTAAAAACCTGATGGTGTTCGATATAGTCACGGTAATAAAGATCACAGGCACCGGGCCCAGTCTTCCTCTCCACTGAGTTTCCATTCCTCCCATTAGAGAGGAACCACACCAAGCCCATATTTGAGTCATTTGTGACAAACTGCAAACAGCTACAATTAGCAAATTTTGATGGAGTCGCATCTTACTGTAACTTATAAATCCAAAGCAGGATAAATAGATTTATGTCTTTTTTGTGCTGTTTTCTTTTATTCATGTTAAGTACTTATAGTGTTGATTACAATTACAAGAGCTATTATGAACCAATTCTTCTAGTAATGACTAGCAGGACACAAATAGAAGGAATTGATATAAAGCATTTGATTATAAGGTGTGAAGTTTCTCAGCAGTCTGAGAAATTCCTCACCATGCATGGTGCTTGAGATTTGATCTATGAAGCATTCTTTCAGCTTCTGCCTTAAACTGGTTTGCTGTAGATGCCGTGTCTAGCCCCTCCCAAATTCCATGACAGAGATCAAATAGTCCCTGTGATTCCCTGCTGTGGTTACTGGTCTATCAACATGCTGATGTTCGGATGGCTGTGCAGCCTTGTCTTAGCCCTGATAATGACTCCATGTGTGGATGGGTGTGATGGTGTTCAGCCTATTTGTGGGGCGTATTCACCTGGGAATATTATCATTGGTATAATGTTGCCATGTCACCAAAAAGTGAAGAGAATCAATGAACGGATTAAACCTGACAACTTCCTCTGTTCAGAGTGAGTATAACATTTTTGCTTTTTTTACTTTTTTTTACATCAAAGTTAGCAGCAATAAGAAGGTTTTTTTATTATTATTATTTTGTTGTACCAGCTGCAACCTCGCTTACACTATCAAGCAAGTTGAGCTTTATGGTTAGAGTGACGACCACAAACACAAACAGTGACCCTGCATACATCACTTCCTGCACATTAATCATTATTAAGCCAGACTGTGGTACTGTGATTGCCTTAAATATCTTTCACACTCTAGATTGTCCGTATGTCTGAGTGTGAGTATGAGTGGTTGTTTGTCTCTGTCTGTCCCTGTATGTTGGCCCTGCAATGGACTGATGACCTGTCCAGGGTGACCCTGCCCTCGCCCATATTGAGCTGGGATTGGCACCAGCACCACCCGCAACCCGGAAACAGAAAAGTGTTAGAAGTTGGATGGATGGAGTTTAATGTGTCTGGCCCCAGGAAAGCCGTAGCTCGCTCTGTCATCTCAGCTCAGTATAGTGGATGTGTTGCTTTTTTTGTCTGCATTTGTGCTCAAAGTTTAACGACACATGGTGTCAACATTATATGAGATTGATGCAAGTTAATAGTCTTGCAGCAAAATATTACTGTGTAGATCTCTGGAGAGATGGGAGTCCAGATAGGTGAAGGTGTCCCAACAGAGGAGCCAAAGATAGGATACATAGTGATTGAACTAAAGAGCAGCTCAGGCCATTTTAGGCAGAATTCATCAATTCTTCATGATGTGACCCAACATGAGCTGGCAAGTGAAACCACAACATGCTAGTGGGCATTCCCTAAATATGAGTGAGCCCATCACCAGGGCCCAGAGCTGGGTCAGGGGCCCAGGCTCCCTGGCCTGTCACCTTGTCTGCAAGAGCACAAGAGGCACCAAACCCAAAAAGCAGCCACAACTCGTGGTGTGCCAGGTGGGCGATGGTGAGGACCACTGAACCGCCTAAGCAAGCGCAAGAGTGGTACAGGAGGGCCCCATGCCCCTACACCGGCCTGCGTCGGACCGACAGAGAACACCAGAGAGCCACCACAGATCCAGCACCACACAGTGCCAGAAGGCAAAGCCCAGCCACCAGGACATAGAAGAACCCAGGCACCCGACCGACCGTCCACTGTAGGGCCCCCAGGCCACCTGACCAATGTGCCACCCAATCGTGGAGGATCGGGCTCCCCGAATGATGCCATGATTAATTACAAGTGAAAGTGTGCCTTTTCCTGCACATCTTCAATCCCCGTCGAGGAAGCATTGCCGTACATCGTGACCCTGTGACCCTGGATGTGGTGTGATACATCAAGATTGGGAGAGAGGAGAGGAGGGTGGGGTAAACAGCACAACTAGTTGCTGTGTTTCTGATGTAACAGCACTGTGTAGGATATGTCAGAGAGGTGATTACAGTAAGAAATATACCATTCATTCATCTTCTACCGCTTGTTTGTTTTCAATCCCAGCTCACATTGTGAAAGGGCAGGGTACACCCTGGACAGGTCACCAGTCCATTGCAGGTCCAATATACAGAGACAGAGAAGACCAACCACTCACACTGACAGTAATACCTCCAGGCAAATTACAGTTGAGATATTCCAGCAGGAAAATGAATAGATGAAAAAATTATATTGCAATTGCCTTGTGGGCACAATGTCATGCTGCTTCTGGCACATGTAGATATATATGTATATATACATATATGTATACTGTGTGTGTGTGGGTGTGTGTATATATATATATATATATATATTGCGTTTGTCTTAATGGGTGTACAAAAATGTTTGAACAATACATCATTTCAAAGCACTACTTTTAATTTAACCAGCTTTCTTTTCAACATTGTCTATTTTCAGTTTTGATCTGCAATCATTTCTGAAGTCGTTGGCTACAATTCATGAAATCGAGGAGATAAATGCAGCTGGTTTCCTCCCAGGAGTGCATCTTGGATATTTGATGTGTGACACATGCTCTGATGCAAGCAAAGCTCTGCGAGATGTGGGGCACATGCTTGCAGTAAACAACTCTCTAAATGTACAGTGCAACTACACCGATTTAAGGCCCACAGTCAAAATTATATTAGGAGCACTGTACTCTGAAGTGTCCATTGCTTTGGCCAGACTGCTTAATGTGTACATGGTCCCTCTAGTAAGTATCAAATCAATGTATGTTTTTATTCTGATGGGTGATTCGAAAACCAGCCATTTTTCAGCCGTTAGATATAGGTGGCTGGATCGTTGTGTTGTCATTGTTTCTGCTGCATTCCTAAGCATTCTTAAGCATAAATATGTAAATATAAATATATGTGTAATTATTCTAAAATTATGTAGAAGGTAATACTGATAATATAAATTATATTTTCTATAGTTATATAAATCCTATTAAGACATACCCTTTATTTTGTTGTTTAAATTCAAAACACTCTTGTGTGCGGTGCGATTTTTGGTGCTTTAGGTAATACTAGCAGTGTGAATGAAAAGTCTGCAATAATTAAGCATGCATCCGCACTTCCTCATTATGACATTATAATTTAAGCTATTACACTGGGTGGCTTCATGTAATAGGCTAGCACTCCTAATAAAGTGTTCAGTGATTGTGAGCGTATTCTATATTTGGATGTGTGTGATTGTTTGTGGGTGTATATATTTAGGTCATTTTAGCAATATATACATATGTATATCATGGAGGAAAAAAACATTATAGTTAGTGTCAGAAATGCTTCAAAATGTATTTATTAGATAGTCTGGGAGAAACCTAGCAAATAGTCTGGCTATTTAGGAGTCAAACCTGACGTCTGCTGCTCAGGACATCAGAGCCCATATTGTACACTCAATCATGCCCTTCACTGCTCCTTGTCATTAATTTACTGTAGGGATGACCAACATTCTTCCAAAAGATATTCTCTCTGTTGGTCTTTTCCTATATTCTTCAAAGTAAAATTCTTACCCTTTTTCTCAAAATTTTCACCAATATCATGTGTGACTATTTTTCTACATATAAAATTCAGCTTTGTTTCATCCTAACAGCTGAGCAGCACATCATCTTCACCAGAGCTGAGTGATAAGCTGCGCTATCCAGTCTTCCTACGCACTGTTCCTAGTGATTATCATCAGACAAAAGCAGTTGCTAAACTGATGCATCACTATAACTGGAACTGGGTCGGGGTTGTGTATGGAGACGATGAATATGGAAAAGCAGCTTTCCAGAGTTTTCTTGAGGATGCTACGGCCAATGCTGTGTGCATGGCCTACCATGAGATGTTATCTCATGACCTTAATGATTCACACAGCAGGGAACGTATCAAGCATATCGCTCTGCAGATCCGTTCCTCAAGTGCCAAGGTAGTCCTGCTTATCCTCAAGGCAGAGTTGGTGGAGGCCCTCTTTGAGGAAATGATAAGGACCAATACATCTAGGATCTGGATTGCCAGTGATGTGTGGTCAAGGAGTTGGTCCCTTGCCCAGATGCATGACATCAACAGGGTTGGGGACATCTTGGGTTTCACATTTGTTGCCAGCAAGAGTGAAAAATTTGATAGGTATCTGCAGAATCTTACAGTGACCCCAGGAGGTTACAATTTTTTCATTGAAGAATACAAGAACCTGAGGTTCAACTGTTCCTCTGAGTGCTCCTCAAACCAGCACCCACCCAACTGTGGCTCACCTAATGTAATGAAAATGAAATCTTCAATAGCTTGCAATATCAAGGATCCCCATGAGCAAAATGATGACTATCTTGTGACAGCTGTGGATACAAACGAAACCTTCCTGAATAGAGTTGCAGTGTGGGCTGTAGCAAATGCTCTTAAGAAACTATTGAACTGCAACAGCTCCTCCTGCTCTGGTGAAATGGACTTTCCACCATGGCAGGTGAGAATTAATGTCATCTTTGCATAAAGTGTAACTTCTTCATATTCAAAGAACTGAAATTTGATGAGCACTTCTCAAATATTTTTTAACTGATCAGTTCCAGTGATTCATATTAGGAAGGCCCAGTCAATATTGAAATTCTGCCCTATGCTTTGCAGCTTCTAAAACAATTGAAGGAGGTCAGTTTCACGCTTGACAACCAGAACTTCCAGTTTGACAAGAATGGTGATTTTGTAAATGGGTATGATCTGATCTTCTGGGAAAAATATGAACACCACAGAAGATTTCGAAGTATTGGAAAATACCATGCCCATTATGAACGAATCGATGTGGAAAGTTTCACCTGGTTTTCATCAGGCAATGAGACGGTAAGAAAAACAATTTATTCACAGGTTTGAGCACTGCATAATCAGAGGATTCCCATGGTTATCAATGGGGTTTGTTTCAACTACTGATGCTAGCTAACACATAGAATGTCTTAGGCAAAGTAGTACTGAAGTAGGCCAGGCGGTCACCAAAGGCCTTTAAGTGTGGCCATTGAAAACTTGGCCTGTAGATGTGATTGGATGTATGTGCAACTTACTGTGGTATGTGTCAACTTCTGATTTTATTCAATCATTCATTCATCTTCAACCACTTTATCTATTTCCGGGTTGCGGTGCTGCTGGAGCCAATCCCAGCTCAAATTGGGCAAAGGCGGGGTGCAACTTGGACAGGTCTCCAGTCCATCACAGGGCCAATAACACAAAGACAGAGACAGAGAACCACTCACACTCACACTCAGACCTATGGACAATTTAGAGTCATCAGTTAATCCAAACATGCATGTCTTTGCACAGTGGCAGGAAACCCATGCAGGCAAACATGCAAACTCAACACAGAAAGGCCCCAGGCTGGGAACCAAACATGTGACCTTCTTATTGTGGGGCAACAGCACTAACCACTATATTGCCATGCTGCCTGCTGGGCCATATTAAGCGTAAATTGTTCCATCTTTAGTAGAATTAACTGAAAATAAAGTGTCAAACTGTCATGATTTCATGAAACTGTCAGTCGTCCTTGAACAAGTAGGTAGATGTTTGGAGCCTGGTATCAAGGAAATAGATTTCCCCAGACAAGTGAAAACACATTGGCCCATAATTATCATGAAAACATATGCCAGAAAAGAGGTGTAATTTGAAAAATTAAAATACCAGTTCATTTAATGTAACAATATATATAATTATTTCATGGTCCTGTTGACTGGTAGTGCAGTGTTGTAAAATCTGTGTGTAAATTAGATAGTTAGAAACAATTCAGATTGACAGATTTCAAGACAGTATTATTATTATTATTTATCAGTCGTATTAATTTCAAGTGCAGCAACCCACTTTTTGTGGAAATTTTCAAATCATGCCATTTTGTTTTCACCTAAGTGTAAAGAAATGTGATGTAGGCTATTGGCCCAATAGCTTTTGTTTACATTAGTGTAATTAACATGGTATTCTGTGACTCCATGTCATCGGTTGCAAACATTTTATAAAGCATCACAAAGATCGAGTGTTGATGTGTGAAAATGTGTGCTGAAAACAATTCAGCAATTGTGGTGTAAATATCAGGCCCAAAAATGTCCTCAGTTCAGTTCATGGAATCACAGAATAAAAGCAAGCACAAAATCTTTGCTGAAGTGGAACTTGAAATAATAATGAGGTCCAAGGGAACAAAGTGGCTCTATTTGGCAGCCTGTGTCACGGATGTGTGAGTGCTGGGGTGAGGACCCAGGTGCAGGAGCAAGCAGAAGTGGGTTGAAGGGAGTGGAAATATATATATTCAATAAACAAAACCAAGACTAGCAACAGACATAAACATACTCAAAATCAAGGCAGGGCTCTCAAGAAACAGAGGTGTACAGAGCAAGGAGAACAAGACAAAGGACAAGGATAGTCAGGATAGCAGGAGGCCAACAGGACAAAGAATCCAACACAGACTAGACAAACACCCAGACTTAAATACAAACTGAACTTAACAAGACACAGGTGAAACACATTAGGCCAGGGAAGTCAATCAAACAGCTGAGGTGGAAAACAGAACACAGAAGGGAAGTAAGCTGACAAAACTGAGGGGAGACAAGACTTTCAAAATAAAATTGGAAGTGGCAAACAAACTAAAACTGAGTTAACAGAAGCTAACTAACAGACTGACCTTGACAGCCTGAAAAGATTTGTCAAAGACTGCCAGAAGGAAGGTCAACAGCATTGATGGTGATTTTTTGCAACTGGGTCTTGACCTGTTTCTACACTTGAATAAATGAGGGCTGATGACTTTTTGACTTCAAAATTAAGAAAAATCTTAATTTGACTCACTTGCTTGGACTTCTGTGGGAGTGTAACTATTGATATCAATGGGTTATGTGAGGTCTGGACCTTAAGCAAGTAGTTTCATTTACAAACTGTTACATTACAAACTATACGAGAGGGAAATGTCAATGAAAAACACAATGGTTTCTCTTTAATTAATCCTCTGGATATCAAGTATATCTGGCTTGAATATCGAAATTTGGCTATTAAAAACCTACAATGGCAAAGTTTCATATGTTTCAGCCTGCCTTTTTGTTTTGCTCCCACAGACACCTGAATCCAGATGCTCCGCAAGCTGCCCCATTGGCTGGGTAAAGAAGATCTTGAATGTATCCTGCTGTTACAAGTGCACCCAGTGTGTGGAGGGGACCTACTCAGACAGCCCAGGTATGATTGTTTGAGTGACTGATTTTATGCACAGTGCCACATGTTAATCTTCTTGTAATATTGATGCTATTACAGATGGCCAAGGTTTTAAAAGTGAAGTCAGTCTGTTCATGTGCAACTTTGGTGTCCGGTTGCAGACCTAAAAAAATTTGAATGGGCTTGATGCATATACCTACATCTTCTTTGACAGATCTTGATAACTGCAAAAAATGCCCCAATGGAACTTGGTCTCTCAAGGGATGGGATCACTGTGAACCAAGATGGGAGTCTTTCATGCAATGGAGCGATCCTCATCCTATTGCCCTGCTGGCAGCTTCAGCATTTGGTATTTTGCTTTTGCTAGTTATGCTCATTATCTTTTTAGTCTACAGAGATTCCCCACCCATGAAAAGAGCTGAAGTGAGATTATCCTGTGTGATTATGGCTGGTCTGGCAGTAAGCTTTGCAAGTGTGATTTGTTTCATGGGCAGGCCAACTGTACATCTCTGTCGGGCCCGCCAGGTCATGTATGCCATGGGCTTCACCTTGTGTGTGTCCTGCATCCTAGTCAAGGCTTATCGTACCTTCCTGGCTTTCCTTCCCTTTGGTCAGATAACAAACAGACATCTACATAAATTATACAGGCCATCTGTAATTGTCACTGTGATAACTTCTCTCCAGGGGATCATTTGTCTTCTCTGGCTGATCTTAGATTCTCCTCATATTGATGACACAGAACCACCCCCACAAACCATGAAACACATAATCCAGTGTACTGAAGGTGATAGAAACATAGGCTTTACCATTATGTTGAGCTACATTGCTCTACTGGCATTGATTGGCTTCCTCTTGGCCTTCAAAGGCAGAAAGGTTCCACAGAAGTTTAGTGAAACAGGTTATATCATTTTTAGCATGCTTATGTACCTGTTTGTGTGGGTGTGTTTTATACCAGTTTACATTACCAACAAGGAAAAGGGTAGTCCTGTTCAGGCCTCAGCCATTCTAGTATCCAGCTATGGCATTATCTTTTGCCATTTTTTACCCAAGTGTTACGAAGCACTTTGCAGGCCAAAGGATGATCCACTGGAGAGGATTCTGAGGAGATGGCAAGTTATATCCGGTCCAAATCCAGATTCTGAAACATGCTCAGAGACCTACATACACAACACAACCTCACAAAATAGTAGCAGGTTTTCTATATCAAGTACAACAACTATACTGGAAAATGAAGTTGGTCCCATTGATTCTGTGATAATGCCTACACCTGAGAAAAGAAGCAATTTAAATCCACTCTCTAATACATCGGGAACAAGAATAATGAGGAGGTGTAGAAGTGTATCTGTCTAAAATGTGATACATTTTTCCACTGTCCCTAAGATGTTTTTGTAAGGTCATATGCTATGAATTGTAAAGTAAAATTTCTTCCAAATATCTTTCTATTCTTTAATACTCAGATGACTAAAGTTGACTTGTTGTTTTGTAGTGTTCTGAGACCACAGTGCCAATAAAACAAAAATGCTTTTTAAGTGTTTGTTGTTGTGGATTCCTGGATTCCTGAACTGCCTTCCCATTAATATTATTTACATTTACATGCATTTGCGTTTAATCATTTGGTGCAGACGCTTTTATCCAAAGAAACAAATTATAAAGATGAAATCAAGTACAGTAGATGGCCTTAGTCTAAGTGTTAAATGTTGCATGTATTTAAGGTGTATGGAGAGAGTACAGGGATGTGCAGTGACAAGCATAAGTGAGTGTTAGACATTTTCTGGTTGTAGGAGAGGAGATGGTCTTGGAATAGAATTTAGCTTCTCACCTTCTGCTCTACAAGAATTTAAACATTTGCTCAACCATTACAGAACCACTGACCAGTATTGTCTGGACTCAGAAGGTCTTGTGTGCAGGGATGGTGATGCTAGAGACTATTCTGTGAAGAAAGAACACAGCTAAGAAGGACCATAGGCTGAATGATCGAGTAAGAGTAGCACAACCAGGGGTCACAAGACAAACATTGGTGATCAATTTTGATTCAGTTTAAGGTAAAAGTGACATATGACAGTTTGGGCTGATTTAAGGTCAAATATACTGCTGTACTGATTGAGGTAAGACCTGATTTTTCTAATGATGGGTCACACATGTCAGTGGCCAAGGCATAATTTTTTTAGTAGGGTAACAATGACCTGTCGAGATCTATTGACAGCATGGCACTGGAGGGGGGAAAAGAGCACAACAGAAAATATCCAGTAACTAAACATATATTGTGCTCTGCAATGAACTGGCAACCTGTCCAACTTGTGCAATTTATCTACTTTTGTCGTGCAACTCTGAAACAAAAAAAGCTGACAGAAATAGCAATTTGAGACTGCTACACAAGTGTCATCCAATCACTGCTGATCCACCTCAAGGGTATTAATCCCGCTTTTCCCATAAAAATTTCATTTAGGCTCATTTAGCCTAAATTGTCAAAATAAAAATCAGATATTGGCCAGAGCAGAGAAATGTGATTGTCAGCTTTCATAGAAAAGGTCGAAAACTTCCTTGTAAAAGAAGATACCATTATGTTATTTCCAGCTTCCTGTAATTCATGACTGAATGAACTGATTTTATCAAGTGTTGATGTGCAGGAATTCTCCATTAGTAAGATAGATAATACCTGTGCAGAGGGTTGAGAAAAGGTGAGCCATTTCTCACATGAGCACCTGCCCCCTCAAAATGTCAAATGTCATGTAGCCCTTGGAGCATTGTATAAAGTAACACATTAAATACCTCATGCTAAGAGACAAAAACAGACTTTCAGCAGCTTAAGTTCCTTCTGCTGTGTTGGCCAATAACTTGCTCAATTTGTGTTAGTGATATACACCTGGGTGTGGGTGGCATGGATTACAGAGATGCTTTGAGTCAGACTTACTAGTATGTGATTAGACTTTTTGTGACTACCTATTTCCTGAAAGTCTATAAATATTCAGTTAATTCACTTGAAAACATTCATGTATTTGCCAAACTACACCTAAATTTATACATCTTACATCTCAAATAATTTTTTGTGTCAGTCAGTATTTTTGAAAGCTTGGTCACCATATTAGGTCCATGGGCTTTTATTATGGTCTTATTATAGTATTTTTCAATTGATTTCAATATTTTCAGACTCAGCTCATGGTCCCAATTCCACTACTGTAAAATGCTGGCTGTATCTAATGTAATTTCAGTTGCTTCAGATCCTGATTGGTGATCATATATTTACATCGGGTATACATGCTGGCATTTAAATGGTATTTATTACTAGTATGTATGTGTGTATTTTTAATTGCTTATAATAGATTTAAAAAAAAATTTACACAATTATTACCTAGTAATAAAGTCCAAATGGAACTATGATAATGTTAAACTTTCTCTCTCTAGTTCAGCTAGATTACCACCTCCATTCAGTCTTCCATATTGCTATTTTTCCCTCTCTTTCTCTCTCGCTGCCTGTGTGTGTGTGTGTGTGTGTGTGGATATGCTTGAAAGACAAAATTATAAATGCAAAGGCCAAAATGCGCATGCAACCAAATAGTTGCAGCACAGCTGTGGATAAAGCTTAAAACACCACCTGACAAACTGGGCTCTGATTAACCTGATGAGCTTAAAGTCTTAAATGTAAATGCCTGTGTGTGTGTATGTGTGTGTGTGTGTGTGTGTACGTGGATGTTTGAACAATCCTGTGTACTGTATGTGTTGAAGCACTTTACATGACCATCTGTGCTTGCTGAAGAAGAGAGAGAATATCTCTCCCTCCTGCAATCAGTTTTATCCATTCAACTACTCACAGTTGCGAGCCCTGGTAGTCAGTTCACTCGACAAGTTGTTGGTATCTTTCCCACAACACTTGGAGGATTACACGGAAAGTAACGATCAAGTAAGGACCAACAGAAAGCCATTGTTTTAGGATCCAAGAGGACCTGATCTCCCAATATTATTGGCAGCAACTCAGGATTTACACTTATTTTTCTCCAAACTCCTTTTTTTCCAAAGATTTTTACACTTTTCTTGAATCAGTTCAGATTAAAAAATGGGCTGCTCTCCATCCAAAGGAAAGTTATTTTCAAAACCAGGACTAACTGATGGTGACCCTCACAAGGCTCTGCTGAATGACTCATCACAGGACAGTGTTGATTTTAGACCTGTAGAAGAGGAGAATACATGCTTGGAGACCAATGAGAAGGATGAGGACCAACCATTACCCACTGAAGAACATCCTTCAAAAGCCACTGCATGGTCTCAGCTGACCTGCGACACAACAGCCCAAAATACAGAGAACATTACCGAAAAAGGGGACAATGTAATGTCCCAAGAAGAAGTCAGACAGTGTGTACAGACAGATGCAATTAAAAAGATAGAGAAAAGAAAGAAAAATAAGAGTAAAAGAAGGTCTACTGAAAAGTATAGGAAGTCCTCTATCATTCAGACAAAGTTTGACCTCCAACCACACATGGTGAGGGCTCATCAAGCAGGTTATGACTTTCTGAAACTGAATATCTCTAGATATGAGACCTTGTTGCATCTCCTGGACAGTGCTGCACAGACACAGTTGACCCTTCAGCCCATGATGTCTGCTTTAGTGTTGCACTTTGAGGAGATCAACCAAGCACTAGAGGAGATGGCTGAGGAGGGGGAGCTGATGTTGAAGGAGCATGGAGACTACATGGCCTTTCCTTCTGGGATGATGTCTATTATCTCAACTAAACATAGCTCTGACACACCAAATTCCACCGATCCACCACCAGATCTTCTACAGCAACTGCTCCAGCACGCAATAGAGAAAATGAAGCTTATAGGTGGTTCAGTTAAGGCACTGGGTGACACAACACTTGAGGAAGTCATGGGATACATTTCTTTCTTCTCTAAGCAACTGGTTGAAAAACTGCAGGCCAAGCAGGCAGTAGAGCAGAGGTTGGCTCATGTGGTGGCACACATAGAGGGAGCTGCCATTAGGAAGTCTTACCCTGAGGATTCAGCTCTGCACAGTGAAGACAGTGGTATTGGGGGAGAGAATGAAAGTCTGACAGGATCTGAGAGGCACCGCCGCCGCCGTGGGAGCGCTGGATCTGGAAGTTGTGGGTCTGGAGTCAACATTCAACAACACAGTGTGTTTGATAGTCTCCCGAATAATGTAGCCAGCCTAATAGGCCATAACAAAGAAGATGAAGAGGATGAGGAGAAGGATGATAACGATGAAGAAAAAGATTACAATGATGATGAAGTTGATAGGCTTGGAAGAAAGAGGTCAGGTTCTTCCCCACCTGATCCCAGTCAGCCTCTTCTTTACATGCATGCAAATTGCAAGAAGGAGCAACAGCCTACAGTTAAACGACCCCTGACTGCTAATGCCAGAACACATCCTGAACACACCTCATCTTCTAGATATATGAACATAATGATGGAGCAGCAAAAGAATCAGAGAGACTTGGATCAGCGAATGAAAAAAATGGCTGAAATACACGGAAATAGAACATCAGTAGGCCCTCATTATAATCTTTATAGAGCTGGACTAAGACGGCATTCAATAAGTGCATCAGAATGTGCACAAAAAGGGCCCTTGAGAGCAAATCACTTACCGTATTGCTTACCATCATTACCACCCCAGCCACCTAAGTGCCATTCTGTTAGAAGGCTAATAAATACCTTTAGCCAAAGGGTTGATGGTAGCCCAGAGCATAGCCTTGCTAATGTTACAACTCATATCAGGAAGCTTGGGAAAAGCAGGATCATTCTATCATCCAACATGGGAGATAGTAATGAAGGGGGTCCAGTTATCAATGACAACAATAACAGCAATGGCTGGCATGACTGCAGGGATGGTCTTGATGTGGACAACCTACCACCTCCACCTCCAGAGGTCCTGATGGACAACTCTTTCCAGAGCACTGAGGATATACCAGGTGATGAGGAAGGGGTGCAGGGAGATTCAGCACAGACTCTCCCGACGATAAACCTAAAAGCTGGAGTTTCCCAGCGCTTGAAGGTATCTGTACAGAATGTTGAAGTGCAGCCGAACCATGTGAGGCCAAAGTCAATCAGTCAATCACTTGTCCGTCCTGTCAGACAGGATGCTGTTATGGGGGCACAAGAAACAGAGCAGCTGCCAAAAAGTGATCTTGATCCAGACATTGAGAAGGCTAACTGTCTCCACCAACAAGCACACAAGATCATTCATCCATGTAATGCTGCAGAATCTCTTGACAAGAGAAAGAATGCTGAACTGACTGGCCTAGGACCATTACCCCTTCAAGACAGAATGAGTCAAAGGTGTGAAAGCAATGAATTGTATGATGGTGAAATACAATCTTGGAGCCTGCCTGTGACTGCACCACCTGTCTCTAGAGTACGCCTACCACCATCTTGCCCCTCTGTGTGCCATAGATTTCCAAGCCCTCCTGTGTGCAGACCTCAGTCCACCTCTAAACTTTCATCTAATCCTAATTCTCCAAGAACTATGACACGTGCCACAGGTAGCCACACTGAATTCTTCATCCCATCTGTGTCTTTTCACGATGCCCGTTCAGTCTTCTGTCAAAATGACCCTCAGTGGAGCCTTTCATCCAGAGGTTCTGCTGTTCCCATACTATGGGGAGAGATACCCCGAGGCAGGCTACCCACAAGAGGGATGGAAAACCCAACACGTCGCACCCAATCGGAGCAGAGACCTAGTATGTCCTCCCACTCTGAATATTCTAAAGACGGCAGCTCATCTTCAACTCAAGGAAGTAAGCTAGTTTCAACGACATATAGGTAATATCACAAAGTATAAAATATATATTATAATATATATTATTAATAATATATTTATTATAGTATTATTTCATCTATATTATTTCATAAAGTCAGATACACGTTTTGTATATTTCTCCAAAACATCCATGTAACGAAAGGTCTGCTACTCTTTAAAACATTGGCAGGATTGTTTTTTTTTTCTTTACAGAAACAAAGCAAAACGGTTAGAATGACCTTTGGGGTTGTTTACTATTAATCCTCACAGATGGCTTTTGATTCAATTAGCTGTCTGGCTTATTTTAAGTGAATGACATCAACAAATCAGGCCATCTGCATGCAGCAGATACCAACAAGATTGTATCAACTGGTATCTTTATCTACCTGATGCAAAACATTCCTCCAGTTTCTGTATATCAGCTGTACTAGGGCAGTTTTTCTATTTTAAATATAATTTTTAATTAAGATTAATGATTTTATTTGTGAAACATTGGATCAGTTTACATGTTTGAAAATCCACTGGTTCAAACTGAATAATTCAATTCATAATACAATCTGCCAACATGACTCTTGTTATAGTGTTCTATTGTCAACAACCGCATGTGTGGCAACACCGTGAGAAACAGGTCAAACAGGTGAGGGATGACACCAAAACTCTACACATGCGGGACTGGAGGCAGAGATATCTGACTGGCACACAAGATAAGGGTGTTTTTATATTGTTTTGAGTTCAAGCAGCATGCATCTATTTATATGTATGTCCATACATTCATTGTGTGTATGTATACAGAATATGATATATACAGAGTATGATACAGAAAAAAAAATGTTTAACTTCTATTTAACTTTAAAAGAAAAAAAAAATCAAGATGGGATAATGTGTTACAATTTGTAATGTGCCAAGTTTCTCCTGTCGTGGAATGCAAATCAACCGATTATAAAATTATTTATAGTAAAAAAAAAATATTATGTATTGCTAAATTACTGAAATGGACACCTAATACAATAAATTATCAACAGAAAACATTTGATTGTCTGTACCAGCTTTCTGTACCATGTAATTGTTGCTAATGGAATTGGTGTTGTAACGATGGAAACAGTAATTAGTTGGATATTGAAAAATGTCATGCCATTAATACTCTGTTTATTGTAACATTGTTATTACCATCACTGAACACCAGGGGCTGCGAGTCACTCCTCCGACAGTAACAGCAGAATATCTGGTTGGTCTCAAAGGTTCTAAGTCTATTATAATGCTGCCAGAATTTGTCTGCTCTCAGATGTGCAGTTTAAGGGGATTTGGAGGTAACAGGGTTCATAAAGCATTAACAGGTCAAGAGATTATAAGGTTTATGGGTTCATAAAAGGTCCACTCTTGATTTTTAGGTACTGGGCCCTCTAAGGATTATCTGGCCCTGTGTAACAGAGACAGGCCAGGGATATGTTTATCTGACCTTTATAGTTTGATTTCTACTGTTCTATTGTTGAATTAAAGTGCACCATACAGCACAGTGTGCAGACCACTACAATAATTTTTTTTTAACTGTTTCACTTGAATTGAAAGATACAACTCCAGCGCTTAGTTGTATGTTTTCACATCAGCTCCTGCAAGAGAGGGTGCTTGGTTTAATCCAGATTAGCCTCCCTTCCCCATTCTCCAAAGGTAGTTTCTTAGCCTGCAAACTCACATAATCCATTCATCCATTAACACTTCTCCTCTAATGTTTTCTTATAGGGTGGGAAGCCCTCTGATGAGTGAAGACAGCATCCAGTCGGATACAAGTACTGCTTTGATGACAGCATAGAGCCAAGATGTGATTGGCCAGAGTTTCTGCTATTAAATATAAAATTTGAAGGGAATTAAGAAATGGATTACAGATTAGCAAAATTCACAAACCCAGGCCTTTTTGTATTATCTTTTCTGAATTAACAGAGGAAGAAAAACCTCATAATAACTCAAGTAGCTCTTCAAGGCCTGCTCATTGTTTCTGATTTACTTAAATAATTACAATTATTCATTAGTTACAAAGGTTCACTTTTACCTAGTTTTTGTAAAATTTAGGTAGATAGATAGCTCGACAGACAGCTAGGTGTACCAATACTTTAATATGTTAATACTATGTGGCCAGCTGCTCAATCATTCAGCAAAACAGTGACAGCACTACAACATAATACATAAATAAATAAATTGCACTACATTCTGTTAAATTAAAAACAGTAATAAATTGATAAAATCTAAAAAAAAAAAATGTGTAAAACTTACATTAGTTTTATACAGTGGTTTTTACACTTACCCCCCCAGCTCCTCAGCACACCTTCAGTAGCCTTGGGCTGACTGGGCCAGCCGCTTTTCTGGGGTTCGGCCTTCCCAGATATAACCTATATTGAGTTTGTTTAAAGTTTAATGTACAGATTTTCTTAATAGCAGTGATTGATACACCTGAATGTCTACTTAGCTTGCTGAGCCACAGAGCTTTTTGGGAATGTTACAGTCAGTTGCAAGTGTATACCTAGAAGTTACATAAATTATGTTATTTTCTCTCTCTCTCTCTTCTCTGTTGTGTTTGGATTGCTTGTACTAGATTCTTAACTATGTTAACCATTATTTTATACCTATATGTCATAATATCAGGCTATGTCCCAATAAAAGAGAAAAATCCACCCAAAGCCTGTTTTATAATTTTCTTTAACAGAAACAGATTGCAATCATGACACATCATGGCAACATTGTTGCCTCACAGCAAGAAAGCAGTGGATTAGATTCCCGGACCTGGTGCTTTTTTGTGTGGAGTTTGTATGTTCTCTCCATGCTTTGTGGGTTTCCTCCAGGTACTCCAGTTTCCTTCTACAGACCAAAGACACGCATGTCTAGGTTGATTGGTTAGCCTACTCTAAATTGCCCGTAGGAATTATTGTGAGTGGTTATTTGTCTCTGGGCAGCACGGCAGCGTAGTGGTTAGTGTTGTCATCCAATAAATTTTCTGTAGGTCTGAATGCAACTGTGAGAGGTTGCTTGTCTCACTGTGTGTCTCTGTGTATTGGCCCTGTGATGGACTGGAGACCTGTCCTCACCCCTGGGATTGGCTCCAGCACCCCTGTGACCTGGAAACGGAAAAGGAGTAGAAGATGGATGGATGGTTGTTTGTCTTTGACTGTCTCTATGCATTGGCCATGCGCTAGACTGTAAACCTGTCCAGGGTGATCCCACCCTCGCCCAATGTGAGCTGGGATTGGCTCACATTGGGTAGATAAGTGGAAGAAGATGAATTAATGATTGAATAACACATTATGTCGAGGCATTTACAGTCAGGTCCATAAATATTGGGAGATCAACACAATTCTCATCTTTTTTGGCTATAGATAGAATAGATTAAGCTCTGTCATTCAGGAAAGTTTTAAGTCTGGTCTTGAAAATTGCTAAGGAGTCTTCCCCCAGGACTGATACTGGAAGTTGGTCCCATAGAAGAGGAACCTGACAACTGAAAGGTCTGCCGATTTACTCTTGGAGACTTTAGGAACCACAAGTAAACCTCCATATGGGTAGCTGAGTGGCCTGCAAGGACAGTAGATCAGATCAGAATTGAAATTCTAAAAACTACCATCAATTGCTTATGTCATGTTGATCAAAATGTATATAATGGCTCTCTGTTGAATAGTCTCACCCCCCAAATCATTGAGGAATTAGTAATAGAAATAATATAAGTCCTTACATGCAAGACAACAAGATGTTGTGATAGACTACTCATGATGTGTTTATAATCTATCTTGAATGACCAACCGGACGCCTTCATTGCAACTCTGTAGCTCTGCTACTTTTTATTTCCTCTCTCTTGGTAACAGTTACCATTGACATGTGCTTGTCCTTACATTCCACCGCTGGTGCTTATATTCAGAATAAAAGCATTGGTACATGGAACATCATAAAAACATTACATCTCCCTTCAACAAAAAGGAAAATAAAAATAAAAAAAACGCTGTGCTTATGCATGTCGTAAATAGCAAATAAGAAAACACTTTGACGGTCCATTAGAGTGTCGTACATTAAATAACACAGTCTCCTGTAAATTTTGAGTTCTGCTGTGGTAGCTCCGTGGTGTTTCAGCTGGTTTGATGACTGTTGCTAGTTTCCATGTACAATCTCCTTGCTGGAAATGGATGGGTCCCCTGGTGTGTAGCAGTGATAGGGGATGATAGGGGGTGATTTGCAGATCTGCTGTAATGCTCTTTTTGGCACTGCTGGCAGGTCTCTCTCCTTGCTCGTATAGTGTCTTGGGAGGTTACCTGATGGAAGGCAGCCTGCGACTCATCAGGATTTTAGCTGGTGATTTAAGTCCATCAACAGGAGTGTTTCTGTACAAGCAGGCTGAGGTACGGGTCTGTCTTGTGCTCCTTGGCCTTGGTGGCGATCCGTTTTGCAGTCTGGACTGTTTTATCTGCTAGGCCGTTGTTCTGCAGATAATGTGGGCTTGAGGTGACATGCTGGAATCCCCACTAGGCTGCGAACTGTTTAAACTTATGTGAGCTGTAGCATGGCCCATTGTCACTGATCTCCTTTTTTGAGATGCCATGCCTTGCAAATCCTGCCTTCATTCTGTGAATAACAGCAGTGGTGGTGATGTGTCATAAACATTCCATCTCAAAGTACCAAAGGTACCAAAGTACCAAAGGTACTTTGAGATGGGTAGGTAGTCACAGGTAGTCACAGGTAGTCACAGATAACAATATAGTTCTCTGAGTTCCATGAGAATAGGTCTGTTCCTACAGTTTCCCATGGGTTCCTACAGTTTCCCATGGGTTCTCTGGGATCTCATGTGAGAGCATCGCGCTCCTTATCCTATTGGCGCTGCAGTGTGTTTGGCAGATGTCACACTGTTTCACCATATACTCTATCTGCTGACTCATGCCTGGCCAAATCATAATGTCCCATTCACTGTGTTTGCTTTTCTCCACTGTCCAGTGTCCAGTGTCTATGAAGCGTAGCATGTGAGGTCTGAGGCTGTGAGGATTAATTATTTTCTCACCTTTTAGAAGGATGCCATCAGCCCCAGTGATTTCATCACGGTCATTCCAGTACTCACTGACATGTGGGTGACACTTTTTTCTTGTCTCTGGCCAACCTGACCAGATGACCTGTTTGAGAACGGATAGTTGTTCATCTTGAGCAGTTTCTGTTCTGAGGTTGTTCATCCTGTCTGCGGTTTCAGGTGCTGCACTGATCACACTGTGTATCTTGGTCTCCATAGCTTCAGATAGCAAGCTGTCCTCATCATCCATGGACTTCCTGGCCTGTGCATTGATGCTGTGGTGCTGGCGGTAAGCGTGTTGCGTCATTTCCGGTCACTGGCGGTTGTGTTCCCTATTGTGCTTTGTCATCTCGGTGTGAAAATAATTTTCTGCCTGATTACTCGAGTGAATTAGGAAATAATAGCAGAAGAACAGTGGAAACAACACAAACACCAGGTTTTAGAAGTCAATATCTCCCCTTTCTCCAAAGGTTATAACCGTTTCTGCTCCTCCGCTAATCAAACTACCCGATTAGCGATGTCCTCTAGCTCTCTGTCTCCACTCTCTGTTCCTCCTTCTCCTCCTCCTCTCCTCTCCTGTTCTCTGTGCCTCATGTGTAGTTATTCTTCTGCCTCCTTTTATGATAGCACCTCTTGTCATAGATGTAGGATGATGGCAGAAATGGAGGCGAAGATTTATGAGTTAGAATCCCGGCTCCGCACTTTAGCTAGCCCAACCTATGCTAGTGTAGCTAGCCCCCCCTCTGTAGCCGGTGCGGGCCAACCTAGACGAGCTCATGTAACGGACAAGGAAAGAGTTTTGTATAATTTTTTGTTTTATTTTATTAATTTCACCAAAATCCTTTCTATTATATGTTTTGACTTATTTTTATGATTATTTTTATGTTATCTCAACATTATTCAACATTGTTTTCAGAATGAGGTAACCTTATTTATTAATTTTGGCTTCACATTTTATGGTTATTTTATTTTCATAGTCAGCACTTTTATTTTGAAGTTCCATGATGTCGGTTGTGATGTCAGATCCGCCTCTCCTCAGTGTTCGTTAACCTGATGGAGAGCGGTAAGTGTTTGAAATAGCTTAAACTAAAAAGTTCTTTTTTTTCAAGTTTTAAGTGTAGTTGGAAGCAGTTAAATTTGAGAATATTGGTCTGTGATGTGTTTGTAAAGGTTTTAGGTCATGTATGGTTTGTTGTTCATCTGCACGTTGAACGAAGAGAGCAAGCTAGTTTGCCGGAGCTCTCCCTGTGTGTGGGTGCGGAGGGGTGCGTCTAAGCACACATGTTAATTCATCTCTCCTTATCTTTGTTTCTTTGTTTTTGTGTGTTAGGTAGCCGGTCGTGGAAATGTGTAAACGCTCACACTCAGAATGTCACATTACAGGTATGGGTGCAGCTGATTGTTTATGGAGGAATGTTTAGTTTAAAATTTATTTCATTTCAAAGGCTCAGTGTTCGTTAACCTGATGGAGAGCAGTAGCCGGTCGTGGAAATGTGTAAACGCTCACACTCAGAATGTCACATTACAGATTGTGGGGAACAGAATAAAGAAAATTCACGTGGCAGCATCTCCAGTGTCCGGTATCTCTTATTGCACCTGAACACAACGCAGAATTGTCGGGACTTCAAGGCTGTTCCGGCTACATTGGTGCCGTGACCCGGATCTCTTCGCCACGGATCATCGCCAGAGTGATCACCGGTGGTTGCTGGAATAAGTAGAGATTCAAAAAAAAAGAGATAAAAAAAAAAAAAAGTACATACGTATGTTACAAGTTGGTTATATTGAACGCCATTGACACTCTTGTTTTTGTAAATTGATTTTGTTAAGTTTTTTTTCTTGAACTGTGTGTATGCCAAGTGTTACTAACCTTTCCACATTACTTTTGTACGAATGTCAACCTACCTGGTTAAAATGGCTAATGGTAGGGATGTAAACAGGCCACCTAATGATGATGAGGGTGGTGTAGTAATGACTCTGGGGCGAGGCAGGTTTTTGGGTGATTCCACTCCAGTTAAAGGTGTCAGCAAAGTGGGCCACCCAGTTTTATCTTCCACTCGCATGCACCATGACATCACTAGCCCACAACAGCAGACGCCTAATCCATTCAGCTTTACAGGTATGGGGAGAGGTGCAAGCGCAGTACGTCCTCGTACATCATTTTCCCCTCACATGCTCGCTGATGAATTCTCTCCCATGCAACAAAAAACTAATGAAGATATCAGCTCTCAGGACATAGGGAACCTCATAACTCAACTAGCACATCAAATTGGCGAGAGCATTGCAAACCAGATACAGAAGACCGCAGGTAAACAGAATGACACAAGTGTCCCCACACCCAACATAAACACAGGGGAAGATCATCCTGAGTTAAACCTGACAGGGGTGAAGCTTGTAATGCAGGCAGATGTCAAAGAGCCGCCACACTTCAGGGGTGATGGGACAGACAAACACACAGTACACGAATGGGAGGAAGTTATGGACGTCTATCTGAAGAAAAGGGGTATTCCACCCAATGAGCACTCCCAAGAGATAATGTCAAAATTGGTGGGAAAGGCTAGAGATGTTGTAAGGGTGATTTTGCGCAGCATCCCCTCTTTAAAACCTGCTGAAGACCCCAAGCTTGTTTTTGATATTCTCAAACAGCATTTCAGTGAAGTAACATATTCCTCAATGCCCCTAGCAGACTTCTACAACACCGTACCTCTGGCTGGAGAAAGCCCCATGGACTACTGGATCCGCCTGAACAAAGCCGTGGATGTAGCAGATGAGTGTCTGAGGAGGCAGGGGAAGAATATCGGAGATCCCGCTCATGAAGTCACTATGATGTTTGTAAAGCATTGCCCTGACCCTGCACTCACCAGTGTCCTGAAATGCAGAAAGGCAGAGAAATGGACATCACATGAAATACAGGAACATCTCATTGAACATCAGAGGGAGGCCAAGACAAGAAATCAAGGTAAAACATACCGGCCACCACAGCAGAGGCAGGCTAGTGCTCACGTTCAGGCTTCAACACTGGAAGATGTATCTACTGATAATGTGGGGGAGCACACTTGTGAGCAAAACATGACAGGGCCATTGTCCACTCCTCTTGCTGAGAGTACTTGCATTCAGTCACTCATCAGTCTGCTAGATCGTGTTTTGGAGCAGAAGACTCAGACAGCAGTCAATATAAGACCAAACAGAGAACAAGCAAATTCTCCCCAAAGGAGATGTAAAGTCTGTCAGGCAGCTGATCACTCTACTACAATGCACTGCAGACAGGAGAACTTGTGCATGAACTGTTTCAGACCAGGTCACTGGAGGCGAGAATGTCGGCAACGCAGGTCAGGACGCAATGCCCCGCCCCACCTCAGCCAGTCTCCACCCACAGAAGGGCAAGCTACAGCACCTTTAAACTAAATAGCTCACACTCGGAGAGGGGACGTGTGGGCATCAAAGAGGGAACCCTCGAATGTGGTGAAGATTTAAAGGAGGTGTATTCAAAAATATGCAAAGCAATGTCTGATACCACAGTAATTGTTCAAAACATCCACAGGGTTGAAGCCTTTGGTGAATTATTTCACGCTCCTGTGACCATAAATGGTTCTGTTCAGCTGCGAGGATTACTTGACTCTGGATCGATGGCTTGCACAATCAGTGAGGTTGCAGAACGGAGACTCTTATCTGAAAATACCTTGATCCAACAACAAGAAATGACACAGAACATTGTCCTTGTTGGTTGTGGAGGAGTGCGGGTGAGCCCAAAGTGCATGTATGACATGGAACTGACATTGTATGGGATTAAGTGCACGGTACCAGTTTTGGTGGTTGCTGGTCAGAATGATGAACTCATTGTAGGCACCAACCTGTTGAAGTATGTAGTCCGTCAGATGAAGAAGGATGATACTTACTGGAAACTTGTCTCATGCAATGGACAGGAGTCTGCAGAATGCGAACGGTTCTTGGAGATGATGGCTGGCCTCACAAGGTGGAGAGGGGAGGATGTGCCAGACAAGGTGGGAACAGTCAAGCTGACACAGGCAGTGACACTACAACCTCAGCAGGAGTACTTGTTGTGGGGCAGGTTGCCAAGTAATGTCCCTATGTCACCTGGGAGTACAGTGATGGTGGAGCCCACCTCATCTAAGTGTGCCCCCCGAGGCATAATGGTCGGCAGAGTGGTCACACACTTATGGGGAGATGGCTGGACTCCAATGAGAGTGACAAATATCACTGGAAAGCCCCTCACCCTAAAAAGAAACTGCAAGCTAGCAGATGTCTCTCCTTGCGTGGCAGCCGAAGACTTCACATTGCTTCAAGGCTCCTGTCAGAAAGAAAATGACACGGATAAGACAACACATGACCGACATAAGACTGTGGATAACACTGACCTGAAACATAAACTGAAGGACCTTGGACTGGGAGATGTTGACATTGACGGTTGCCAGGTGAGCCCCTCTACCAAGAATCAGTTGGTGGAAATGCTTGAACAATATCAAGATGTGTTCTCAAAGCACCATCTAGATTGTGGGGAAGCCAAGGGCTTTGTGCACAGGATTCGGCTCACAGACGACCATCCCTTCCGCCTCCCATATCGCAGAGTGCCCCCGGCTCATTACCAAAAATTGCGCCAAGTCCTCACTGAAATGGAAGAGCAAGGAATCATTCGAAAATCAGTGAGTGAATTTGCTTCCCCTTTGGTGATGGTTTGGAAAAAGAACGGTGACCTCAGGATATGCACAGATTTCCGGTGGCTGAATGCGAGAACCATAAAGGATGCTCACCCTCTGCCTCATCAAGCAGACTGCCTTGCTGCCCTTGGCGGGAATTCGGTTTTCAGCACCATGGACTTGACATCAGGGTTCTATAACCTGCCCATGCATGAGGAAGACAAGAAGTACACCGCCTTCACAACACCACTGGGCTTGCATGAGTATAACAGGATGCCACAAGGCCTGTGTAATAGCCCTGCATCCTTTATGAGAATGATGCTGAGCATCTTTGGTGACCTCAACTTTAGCACCCTGCTGTGCTATCTCGATGACCTCCTGGTCTTTGCTCCGTCAGAGCAAGAAGCCCTCAACAGACTGGAGGCCGTCTTTCAGAGGCTGAGAGAACACAACCTGAAGTTGAGTCCAAAAAAGTGTCATCTATTGCGACGCTCCGTGAAATTCCTCGGCCACCTTATTGATGGTGATGGGGTGGCTGTTGACCCAGGAAAAGTGGAGGTCATTGTCAGGATGACAAGGAAAGATTTGATGGAAGATGACGGCTGCACACCTTCAGTTCGGAGAGTGAAATCGTTCCTTGGAATGATATTCTATTACCAACATTTCATTCCAAACTGTTCCTCTATTGCCAAGCCTCTGTTTGCTCTCTCAGCTGGCCAAAAGCGAAGAGGAAAGACTGGCAAATCAAACCAGAAGACAGGGGTTTTCAGAAAGCTAAAACCTACAGATTGGACCGATGATTGTGACTCCGCCTTCCTCAGTCTCAAGGACAAGCTCCTGAACTGTGTGGTCCTCGCACACCCAGACTTCTCCAAACCGCTGGTCCTCTCCATCGACGCCTCTCTCAATGGTCTAGGAGCGGTTTTGTCCCAGATACCAGAGGGTGAGACAAAGGCCCGTCCAATCGCCTTTGCAAGCAAGACTCTGACTGGCTCACAAAAGAGGTATCCCGCCCATCGCTTGGAATTTTTAGCGCTCAAGTGGAGTGTTTGTGAGAAATTCGGTCATTGGTTGAAGGGACATTCTTTTACAGTGTGGACCGATAATAATCCATTGACTTATTTGATGACTAAACCAAAACTTGATGCCTGTGAACAGCGGTGGGTGGCCAAGCTGTCCCCATACACCTTCAGCATCAAGCATATCCCCGGAACGAAGAACGTTGTGGCGGATGCCTTGAGTAGAGACCCTTTTTCCAGGTCAGTGAGTCAAAGGCTGATCAGTGAGCCATACGAGGATCTCGTGGCAGAGGCTAAGGCTACAAAGGCGGAAGGAGTGCAAGATGTTTTTCGGTGCAGGGTTCAATGCTCTCAGGCACCTGACTCAGTCTGTGCAAGTGCAAATGTTTCTTGTGGCAATCAAATTGGAAGTCAGAGTTCCTCTGATGTTAAATCCATTTGTGTAGCTCACATTGAGTGGGAAGAGGCAGCAGAGTCACGAGCGGTACAGTTTTTTAAGGCTCTTCCTCAGATAGCACCATCCGAACAAGAGGCACTTCCAGCTCTGTCTCTTGAGGAACTTCGGCACAGTCAGGAGTCGGACCCAGACATTCGGGGGGTTTTGCTATTTGTAGAACGGGGAGAACCGCCATCCAGAAGGGAGAGAAGTAACTTACCTCATAAGGCACGAGCACTCTGTAAGCAATGGCATCGTCTGAGAGTTCAAGATGGAGTCCTCTATAGGACAATCAGGGACCCATTGACTAGACACACAAGGTATCAACTCGTCTTACCATCGACCTGTAAAGCCAAGGCCCTTTCTGGAGTGCATGATCTTGCAGGGCACCAAGGACAAGCCAGAACCCTGCACCTTGCCAGACAGCGCTTTTTCTGGCCACAAATGGAAAGAGACATTAAGGATTACGTGAAATGCTGCCTACGATGTGTCCTTGCAAAAACCCCTGAACCAGCTGCCCGAGCTCCATTGGAGAGCATCCACACCTCAGCACCCATGGAGTTGGTGTGTATCGATTTTTGGAGCGCCGAGGATAGCAAGCAGAGATCTGTGGATGTTCTGGTTGTAACAGACCACTTCACAAAGTTGGCTCATGCTTTCCCCTGTGTAAATCAGACGGCGAAACAAGTTGCAAAGAAGTTGTGGGATAATGTGTTTTACATATATGGTTTTCCGGAGCGGATTCATTCCGATCAAGGAGCCAATTTTGAAAGCAAACTAATATCAGAACTCCTCAGTCTCGCAGGGGTAGCAAAGTCACATACAACGGCATATCATCCTATGGGAAACGGACAGACTGAAAGATTCAATAGGACGCTAGGCAGTATGCTACGTTCCTTACCACTGGCAGCAAAACAACACTGGGCACAGCAGATACAAACCCTGACATTCGCTTACAATGCTACTGTGCATGAAACAACTGGATATGCTCCATTCTATCTGATGTTCGGTCGAATCCCTAGACTCCCGGTAGATATGATCTTCCAGCAGGTCCTTAAGGACACCAATGTGGTTGACTACAAGACCTATGCTGGCAAACTGATGGCGAGCCTTCGTGAAGCTGCTAGTATTGCCCAGCAGCATGCAAGAAAAGAACAGCAGCATCAAGCCGATGGCTACAACAAAAAGGTCCGGGGCACCTGTCTGAACGTGGGGGATAGAGTTTTGCTTGCCAGTAAAGCAGAGAGAGGGAAGAGAAAGTTGGCAGATAAGTGGGAACCCACAATCTATACAGTCATAGACTGTAATCCCCAAACTCACATCTACAAAATCAAGGATGAGAGTGGAAAGACCAAGGTGGTGCATCGGAACTTGATATTGGATGTGAGCTTTTTACCAATCCCCGAACAAACCGGTGCAGAACCCAGTTCAGCCACCACAGATGAGATCAGAGGGTCTCAGACTCGGCTAGCAGATGCCTTGAGGGGTCTGTCAGAGGAAACTTCAGAGATCCGGACCAACTCATGGGTGAGCATGTCATCGGATGTTGACTGTGAGTCATTGGGGGATGGTAAGGAGACGAAAGAGATGGATGAGAGGTCAGAATCCTCAACTTTGGACACTGATCAGATGTCATGTGCAGATTCTCATGACAATTCTGCAGATGGTGGGAGTGTGGAACAGAGGGAGGAGGTTTTACCTCCGAGAGACTTGCCTGATGTTATAGTGGATGGTGATCAAGCACCAATGCAAAATTCAGGGCTTGAGAGACATGCTGTCAGGACCCGTACAGGCAGGGTTGTTAAGGCGGTTAATCGCCTAATTGAGAACATGGCCCAGAAACCACTTCCAAGGGGTATTATGAGAGGGTTTGGCAGAAAATCTCAGTCTTTGCTGACTCTGTTCTGAGGTGTGATAGATGGGGGTACAGCTACGTACAAATTGTAGTATTTTTTATTTTTTTTATTTATTTATTATTTTTTTTTCATTCATTATTCATCATCATTCTTATGTATCTTCTTGTTCATGCACGATAAATGTTTTCATTGGTAGGGTTGTGTGCCAAGATTGGGTGTGGTGTATAAGGCACCATATTAACTAGGAGACACAGTAGCCTGATCAACTTCTGTCTTCTCTGAACTTATTTCATAAGTAGCTTTTCATGCTGTATTGAGGAATCTGATTCCGGGGGTCATCTTGGTTTGAGTGAATGTGACCATTGTAGATTGCACAAATTACTGATTACAGTTCCTTCCTAATGTTTGGGATTTTGGAGAAATTAAGGAGGGGTGAATGTAACGGACAAGGAAAGAGTTTTGTATAATTTTTTGTTTTATTTTATTAATTTCACCAAAATCCTTTCTATTATATGTTTTGACTTATTTTTATGATTATTTTTATGTTATCTCAACATTATTCAACATTGTTTTCAGAATGAGGTAACCTTATTTATTAATTTTGGCTTCACATTTTATGGTTATTTTATTTTCATAGTCAGCACTTTTATTTTGAAGTTCCATGATGTCGGTTGTGATGTCAGATCCGCCTCTCCTCAGTGTTCGTTAACCTGATGGAGAGCGGTAAGTGTTTGAAATAGCTTAAACTAAAAAGTTCTTTTTTTTCAAGTTTTAAGTGTAGTTGGAAGCAGTTAAATTTGAGAATATTGGTCTGTGATGTGTTTGTAAAGGTTTTAGGTCATGTATGGTTTGTTGTTCATCTGCACGTTGAACGAAGAGAGCAAGCTAGTTTGCCGGAGCTCTCCCTGTGTGTGGGTGCGGAGGGGTGCGTCTAAGCACACATGTTAATTCATCTCTCCTTATCTTTGTTTCTTTGTTTTTGTGTGTTAGGTAGCCGGTCGTGGCAATGTGTAAACGCTCACACTCAGAATGTCACATTACAGGTATGGGTGCAGCTGATTGTTTATGGAGGAATGTTTAGTTTAAAATTTATTTCATTTCAAAGGCTCAGTGTTCGTTAACCTGATGGAGAGCGGTAGCCGGTCGTGGAAATGTGTAAACGCTCACACTCAGAATGTCACATTACAGATTGTGGGGAACAGAATAAAGAAAATTCACGTGGCAGCATCTCCAGTGTCCGGTATCTCTTATTGCACCTGAACACAACGCAGAATTGTCGGGACTTCAAGGCTGTTCCGGCTACACTCATACGGCAGCTAAGATAGTTTCCTCCCCCCCAGTGGCTCCCGGGCAGCCGGGATCTAGTCAGGGCGGCTGGGTGACTGTCCGAGACAAGAGGCATAGTCGTAGGCAGCAGCCCCCGGTTCACCACCGACCAGTTCACGTTTCCAACAGGTTCTCCCCTCTCAGTGACACACCCGCTGAAAAGCCGGCTCTAGTGACGGTGATTCTATTCTGAGGAACGTGAAGTTAGTGACACCGGCGGCCATAGTGAAGTGTATCCCGGGGGCCAGAGCAGGCGACATCCAGTCTTATCTGAAACTGCTGGCTAAGGGTAAACGTAAATATGCTAATATTGTTATTCACGTCTGCAGTAACGACACCCGACTTCGCCAGTCAGAAGTCACAAAAATTAATGTGGAATCGGTGTGTACTTTTGCTAAAACGATGTCGGACACTGTAGTTTTCTCCGGCCCCCTCCCCAATCAAACCAGTGATGACATGTACAGCCGCATGTCGTCATTTAACCGCTGGCTGTCGAGGTGGTGTCCCGAAAACAACGTGGGCTACATAGATAACTGGAAGTCTTTCTGGGGGAGACCTGGTCTAATTAGGAGAGATGGTGTCCATCCCACCGTGGACGGGGCCGCTCTCATTTCTAGAAATATTAGAAATTAGAAATCCAAAACCCTGACAATCCCGGGTCGAGACCAGGAGGCAGAGCTTAACACGCTCCTCTGCGCCTCAGTCAGAGCGGTCACCTGCTGAGAATAGAATAGAGTCTCTGTCTATGTTTAGCTTTATAGAAACTGTGTCTGTCTCCCGACCACCTAAATTTAGAAAAGTTAAAAAACCCAAATTAAACAGAACAGGAGCTAAAAACAAAAACCTAACTGTAATTAAAACAGCCACAAATTCAGTCTCAAATAACACTGCGATCAAATGTGGACTGTTGAACATTCAATCATTATCATCAAAATCTCTACTAGTTAACGATCTCATAGCTGATCACCATATTGATTTATTTTGTATAACTGAAAGTGGCTGCAGCAGGATGAGTATGTTAGCATTAATGAAGCTACACCCCCAACTCACGTTAACTTTCATATCCCTCGTACCACAGGTCGAGGAGGTGGGGTGGCTGTAATATTTCAGTCAAGCCTATTAATCAACCCCAGACCAAAATCTGGCTGCAGGTCTTTTGAAAGCCTCACTCTTAGTCTTTCCCACTCGGACTGGAAAGGTGAAAAACCAGTTCTGTTAGTCACAGTATACCGTCCACCTGGTCCGTACTCAGAATTCCGATCAGAGTTTTCTGAGTTTATATCAGAGTTAGTACTCAGTACAGATAAAATCATTATTCTGGGAGATTTCAATATACATGTTGATGTAGAAAGCAACAGCCTTAGTTCTGGGTTTCTTTCCCTACTAGACTCAATTGGCTTTTCCCAGCGTGTGAATGAACCCACTCACTTTTACCATCATATCCTTGATCTTGTTCTAACTTATGGCATTGAAATTGACAAGCTAACAATTCTTCCACAAAAGTCTCTCCTGTCTGACCATTACCTTATTACATTTGAGTTTACTTGAATGGGCTCCACAGCATTGAGGAATAAATTCAGCTATAGAAGATGTTTATCTGAAGCTGCTGTGGCTAAATTTAAAGAGAACATTCGGTCATCATTCCCAACAATGCCATATCTAAATTCAAATGAGGATTTCTCCCATACGCAGGTTGATGACCTTGTGACTAGCACTATGGCCACACTGCGTTCGAATCTTGATAATGCCGCCCCTCTCAAAAAGAAAGTATTCAATCTGTGGAGGATGGCTCCCTGGTATAGTTACCAAATCCGTGCCTTGAAGCAGACATCAAGGAAATTAGAAAGAAACTGGCGTTCCAGTAAGTCAGAAGAGTCTCACAGAGCCTGGAAAGACAGCCTAAAAACGTATAAAAAAGCTCTCCGCAGTGCTAGAAGTTCATATTACTCAGCACTCATAGAAGAAAACAAGAACAACCCCAGGTTTCTCTTCAGCACTGTAGCCAGGCTGACAGAGAGCCATAGCTCAGTTGAACCAGTGATCCCCTTAGCTCTAAGCAGGAATGATTTTATTAGTTTTTTTTCAGACAAAATTCTCATGATCAGAGAAAGAATTTATCAGCTCTTGCCTACGTTAGATAAAAATCCCCTTCTGAAGACGGCGACTGCTGAATCAGCTGCGGCGCTTCTTTTACATCTGGAATCATTCTCACCTCTGAATCTCAGAGCTAGCTTCTATAGTTTCATCATCCAGACCGTCAACCTGTCTATTAGACCCAGTACCAACTAGCCTCTATAAAGAGATCTTTTATGTAATTGAGCCTTTCATTCTAGATTTGGTTAATCTGACTTTATTTCTGGGTTATGTACCTCAGGCACTTAAGACTGCGGTCATCAAACCCCAGCTGAAAAAGCCTAATCTTGATCCAGATGTTTTGGCAAACTATAGACCCATATCGAACCTTCCATTTATTTCTAAAATCATTGAGAAAGCTGTAGCAAAACAACTACACAACCATCTGGATGGGAACAGTTTGTTTGAAGAGTTTCAGTCAGGATTTAGAGCCCATCATAGCACAGAAACAGCGCTGGTTAAAGTCTCCAATGACATTCTAATGGCCTTAGACAATGGATCAGCCTCCATACTTCTCCTTCTAGATCTTAGTGCTGCATTCAACACCATAGATCATAATATTTTACGACAGAGACTGGAACATGAAATTGGAATTAAAGGAACTGCACTAAAGTGGTTCAAATCCTACTTATCAGATAGACATCAGTTTGTTCATGTTAACAACAGCTCCTCCTCATGTACTGTAGTCAGTCATGGAGTCCCGCAGGGTTCGGTACTTGGACCAATCCTCTTTACGCTTTATCTGCTTCCTCTAGGCAACATTATCAGGAAACACAGCATCAATTTCCACTGCTACGCAGACGATACTCAGCTGTACCTATCAATGAAGCCAAATGAAGTCAGTCAGATAGTCAGACTGCAGGCATGTCTTGAAGACATAAAAGTCTGGATGACTGGAAATTTTTTACTTCTCAACTCTGACAAAACAGAAGTTATTGTACTCGGTCCTAAGCACCTCAGAAAAATACTATCTAATCATCTCATCAGTTTGGACGGCATTACTTTGGCTTCCAGCTCCACTGTAAGAAACCTTGGAGTAATTTTTGACCAGGACATGTCCTTTGTCCCTCACATAAAACAAGTTAGTCGGGCAGCTTTCTTCCACCTGAGAAACATTCGGAAAATCAGAAACATCCTTTCTCAGGATGATGCAGAAAAACTAGTCCATGCATTTGTAACTTCTAGGCTGGACTACTGTAACTCATTACTATCTGGATGTCCAAACAAATCTCTAAAAGGCCTTCAATTAATTCAGAACGCTGCTGCACGAATATTAACAGGAACTAGGAAAAGAGATCACATCTCTCCAGTGTTCGCTGCTCTTTGTTGGCTGGCAGTAAAATATACAGTAGAATTCAAAATCCTTCTTTTAACGTATAAAGCTCTTAATGGCCAAGCTCCATCATATCTCAGAGAGCTCATAGTTCCTTACTGTCCTAGCAGGCCACTCCGCTCTCTAGATGGAGGTTTACTTGTGGTTCCTAGAGTCTCCAAGAGTAAATCTGGAGGCAGATCGTTCAGTTATCAGGCTCCTCTTCTATGGAACCAACTCCCAGCATCGGTCCGGGGGGCGGACTCTTTAGTAACTTTCAAGACCAGGCTTAAAACTTTCCTGTATGACAGAGCGTACAGTTAAAAAGTCCTCTACTCTTTAGGTATGCTGCTATAGGCCTAGGCTGCTGGGGGAAGGACTGAGCTTCTCTCTCTCTCTCTCTCTCTCTCTCTCTCTGTCTCTCCCTGTCACCCTCTCTCCCCCTCTCCCTCTTTCTCTCTAACTCCCTCCTTGCATGCGCTGATATTAACCATCCTTCTTAAAAAAAAAAACAAAAAAAAAAAAAAAAAAAAAACAGTTTCACCCAGTTCTAAGCATTTATACTGCATTTACTAACCATGTTCTGCCAAAGTCTCTGTCTCTCCCAGTTCCTCTCCTCTCTCTCCCTGTCCTCATCCTGCAGGTGGTGACTCATCTCCATCCCATGTTCCTGCAACACCTGCTGGTCCCATATAGCATGAATTCTGTATTACAGCTCAACTCCATGAACTTCATGCAACAACATGTTCCTGCCTACACCCCCCCCCTCCAATGCCTGCCTGCCTGTCTCTCTCTCTCTCTCTCTCTCTCTCTCTCAACCCAACCGGTCGAGGCAGATGGCCGCCCCCCCTGAGCCTGGTTCTGCTCGAGGTTTCTGCCTCTTAAAGGAAGTTTTTCCTTGCCACTGTTGCCAAGTGCTTGCTCATCGGGGGATCTGTTGGGTCTCTTTAAATAAATTTATAAAGAGTTTGGTCTAGACCTGCTCTATATGTAAAGTGCCTTGATGTAACTTTGTTATGATTTGGCGCTATACAAATAAATCTGATTTGATTTGATTTGATTTTGATTTGTTTTAGATACCCTTGCATAGTGGTTGAATTTTTACACTTCATATATTGTTTGCCTTTTGCAGGGCATTCTGCTGCGTAGTGATGGTTTCCTCCACACATACTACAGGCTTTCTCCTGCGTCCCTATACGTTCCCTGACTATTTCATCACTGTTTGTGACTGAGCTGAAGTTGCTTGTTAAGGACTTTGGCTACACAAAATGTTTAAAAGACTCACTTTCGGGGTGAGGTACTCCGTGAACTCTGTTGTAATATGTCTTTAACGTCTTTACCTCGTTGGCCGAGAGTGTCCAAGTGTTGCTGATGTGGCGTCCTTTATCGCCGATCCACAGCAAAAGAAAGCTACCGGTAAATTGCACGTCTACCTTTCTCTCTCTCTCTTTTTTACGTGGCGGTTCCGTAGTCAAATTAGTAATCTCTGACACCATGTTGTGATAGACTACTCGGATTCATTAAATTTCTTTGAAGTACATTTTGCTGTGTTTGTTTCTAGACTTTGTTTAATTGTCAGTTGGGTTGTTGGTTTTGTTAATTTATTTGTTCTCTGTGTCTTTTGACTTGCAGTGCTGCCTGGGTGTCCTCAGGTGGAGGCTAGGCGCCATGGTGAACACTGTTGCAACCACACTTGCTATGCTCCTCTCATGGTTGCTGTCCCAAAGTCCAAATTAATGTGAAGACAGGTAAACTGGGTGAGGATAAACACTTCTTTATTCAACAATCGTTGGAGAGTATTACATGCAAGCGCCGCGTGTGAAAATGCTCTGGACAACAAAGAGAGGTCCCAGTCTTTTGTACCCCCGGATTTCCCTGTTTTTTTTTTTTTGTTATATTATCCTATTATGGAGTTGTTTTTCTGCTTTCGAATGACAGTGAGTCTTTGCAGCTCTAGGATCCCCCTCCCCTTCTTTCTTGTTCAGAGCAGTTTTCTCAAGGCCATTATTACATAGGCTGTTCTGCTTTGCACAAGCAGCTCCTCAAGGCCATGATTACGTAAGCTGCTCAGCTTTACTGTTACACTACTAGATTATGATTCAAACATATTATATGAATTCTTACAATTGTTACAGTACCAGATTATGATTCAAACATATTTTGATTCAAACATATATGATTTCTCACACTTGTTACAGTACCAGATTATGACTCAAAGTTATTATGTGAATTCCCCACAACACCTTATTTGTGTGCATGCAAGGAGGCATTGGTGCACCCTTAGTGCTTGTTTGTTTGTATTTTTTTGTAGTGTTGCACCCCATATTAGGAAGAGGGGGCACTGTCCTGGTCGTCTGCCTACCACTGAGGTCCCAGCCCACTGCTTTTAGTTTCTGTAGTTATTATAATTTTAAATTCATTCAAATCAAATCAGATATACTTGTATAGCGCCAAATCATAACTAAGTTATATCATTATATCAGCACTTTACATAGAGAGCAGATCTTTATAAAATGATTTAAAGAGACCCAACAGATCCCCAGATGAGTAAGCACTTGGCAACAGTGGCAGAACCAGACTCACGCCATCTGCCTTCGGTTGGGTTGAGGGTGGGAGAGAGAGAGTGAGAGAGCGAGAGAGGCACGGTGCGGGGGTAGTGTAGGGTGAGCAGGGGGGCGAGATAAAGAGAGAGAGATGCTCAGTCCCCCAGGGCTATAGCAGCATAGCTAAACAGAAGATGGACTTTAACTTTTTAACTATAAGCTCTGTCATACAAAAACGGTTTAAGCCTGGTCTTGAAAATTGCTAAGGAGTCTGCCCCCCAGACCGATACTGGAAGTTGGTTCCATTGAAGAGGAGCCTGATAATTGAAGGATCTGCCTCCCAATTTACTCTTAGAGACTCTAGGAACCACGAGTAAGGAACTATGAGCTCTCTGTAATATGATGGAGTTTGGCCATGAAGAGCTTTATATGTTAACAGAATTTACGGATTTTAAATTCTACTCTGAATTTTACCGGCAGCCAATGAAGAGCAACTAACACAGGAGAGATGTGATCTCTTTTCCGAGTTCCTGTTAATATTCATGCAGCAGGGCTCTGAATCAACTGAAGGCCTTTCAGAAAGGAGGAGTAAAAAATTTTGGGTCATCCAGACTTTTGTCTTCAAGACATGTCGTCAGTTTGACTATCTGGCTGATTTCATTTGGCTTCATTGATAAGTACAGCTGAGTGTCATGTGCATAACAGAGGCAATTGATGCTGTGTTTCATATTCGGGATCATATTGCCGAAGGGAAGAAGATGAAGAGTAAAGAAGATTAGTGTGATTAGTGCAGTTCCTTCAATGCCAATTTCATTTTCCAGTCTCTGTACTAAAATGTTATGATCTATGGTGTTGAATGCAGCACTGGCATTTAAGAGAAGAATGGAGGCTCATTGATTGTCTGAAGCCATTAGAATATCACTGGAGACTTTAACCAGTGTTGTTTCTGTGCTATGATAGGCTCTAAATCCTGACGGAAGCTCTTCAAGCAAACCGGTCCATTCAGATGGTCGTGTAGTTGGTTTGCTACTGCTTTCTCAATGATTTTAGAAATGAGTGGAAGGTTCGATATGAGTTTATAGTTGGCCAAAACATCTGGATCAAGATTCGGCTTTTTAAGCTGGGGTTTGATGACTACGGTCTTAAGAGTCTGAGGTACACAAGGTCAAATTAATCAGCTCTAAAATGAACGGCTCAATTAAGTAAAAAATCTCCTTAAATAGGCTAGTTGGAACTTGGTCTAAAAGACAGGTTGATGGTCTGGATGATGAGACTATAGAAGCTAGCTCTGAGAGATTCAGAGGCGAGACTGATTCCAGATGTGCCACAGGTGTTGCAGGTGATTCAGGAGTTGTGGTATTCAGTAGAAGATTATTGTCTAATGTAAGTAAGAGCTGATGAATTCTTTCTCTGATTGTGAGAATTTTATCTTTAAAAAAGTCCATAAAATCATTGCTGCATAGAGCTAAGGGGATCATTGGTTCAATTGAACTATGACTCTCTGTCATCACAGCTACATTGCTGAAGACAAACCTGGAGTTGCTTTTGTTTTCTTCTATTAGTGCTGAGTAATATGAACTTCTAGTAACATCTTTATAATTTCCTTGATGTCTGCTTTAAGGCACAAATTTGGGAATTGTACCGCAGACGCGTGTTAAACTGCGTCTCTGCCTCCTGGTCTCGACTCGGGGCTGCGTTTTGGCCTCCCAATAAAATCGGCCATATTCCTAGATATAATAGTGGCCCAACCCACAGTGGGATGGACACTATCTCGACAGTCAGTGGTTAAATGATAACATGCGGCTGTACATGTAATCACTGGTCTGATTGGGGAGGGGGCCTGAGAAAACTACAGTGTCCAACATTGTTTTGGCAAACTTGCAAACCAAGGGGGACCAAGATAAGTGGGCTGCTCCACTCGCTGGAGGATTGCTCAATGACCCCCAGTTCCCTCATCACCTCCAGATCCTTCTTCAACACTGGCAGCAGGTGTTCTGGGACCCTGTATACTGGCTGGTGAAGTGGTTTAGGATCCTTTAAGGTGATGTGATGGTGGATGACCTCTGTGAGACCAGGAATTTCCAGGAACAGGTGCAGGGGCAAAATCTGAAGAAGCTCCTTCATCTTCTCCTCTTACAGATGGCTCAGATCTAGCTGTGGCTCCCCCTCTGGTTCTGGTAGGTACTGCTCCACTGGTTCCTCCTCCTCCCTCACAGCCTTAATAAAGAGAGAGTGAATTGCTGGTGGCAGAGGGGTGGGACTAGGGTGCCATTTGTTGAGCATGTTAAAGTTGAAAGTCTGCAAAGGCTGCTTCTTGTCAGGCATATGGATCTGATATGTCACAGGACCCATTTTCTGCTTGACCTCGTAGGGCCCTTGCCACTCTGAAAACAGTTTGTGCTCAGACGTAGGCAACATTAACAGGACTTCCTCCCCAGGTTCAAAAGTGCAGCAAATTGATTTGATTTGATCTTTGTCTGGCTGATCAGTCATACCACTCCTCCTGCTGCATAAAGCAGCTCAAAAGGTGAAAAGCCCATTGCGACTTGGGATACCTCATGGTATGCAAACATAAGAAACGGCAGCCACTAGTTCCAGTCCTTCCCATTCTCTGACACGTCACGACGGGAAAACGTGGTGCAGGGAGGACCCAAATGCAGGAGCCGGAAAACCAGGTGAAGGAGATGAAGAAAACACTTTAATAACGATCGGACAAGGCAGGAACAAAACGACAGGGCATGGGCAAAACAACAAGGCAGGGCATGGACAGGGCATGGACAGGGCTTGGACAAGGCAAGGACGAAATTACAGGGCAAACGACAAAATGACAATGATCCGACAAGGACTAGGCTGAAAACAGGACATAAATACACAGTGCTAAACAAGACGCAGGTGATCCACATTAGGGCAGGGAAGGCAATCAACATGGGACACAACCAGGAAGTAACATAACGGGGAACACGAAGGAACCAGGACTACAAAATAAAACAGGAAGTTACGAGCATGCTTTTCAGAGTCTAGTTGAACCTATCAATCAAGCCATCTATATGAGGGTGGTAGAGGGTAGTCCTCAATCTCCTGATCCCTAAGAGCTGATAAGCCTGTAAGAGCGTGTGACTCATGAAGTTGGGACCCTGATCCCTAACCCTAACTTTAACCTCTCCCCCGCCTCTTTTTAAAAAAACATTTTATAAAGTGCATAGGCCACCTGTGCCAGAGCAGCTCAGAAAAACAATGAGCTTCTTGTCCCCAAACCTAACCCTTCCTTGCGGATCCCTATCTGAGAAAAACATTTAAGTAAGGCTGAGGCTACCTGTTTAGCTGTCACCTCTCTCAAAAGGAATGCCTCAGGATATCACGGTGGCATAGTCACTAACAACCAGAACTTGTTCCCTGCCTGACTCCTCTCCACTGGACCCACTATGTCTACTCCTATACGTTCAAATGGAGTGCTGATGACAGGAAGTGGAATCAGAGGTACAGGAGCAGTAGCTTTCCCTGCTGTTAATTGACCCTCACTTTACTTGGCTGTACGTCCCTGGCCAGTAAAAACCTTTGGAGATAGGCATGAATGTATTCATAAAACCTAGGTGACCTGCCCAATTGATTGTATGGCCTACCTTCAAAACCTCCCTCCTACAGGAGAAGGACTAATTGTCTGCCATAGTCACTTTGGCTCATTTTCAATCAGGAACCGCTCACTGAGGACAGTGGCTAAGGGGCCCTTCTCTTCCTCCTTAAAACAGTGCACAAGAGTTAAGTCTTCCTGCTGCAGCTTAGCAAGGTCAACAGGCAATGAATCTACCTGCAGCTCTGGAGTTGAAAGCTCTAGCTCTGTCTGCTCTGTTGGCTGAAGTATAAATTCCCCCACTTGCTATCTGCACTTTTCCAATCTGTCCTCCTGTGTGATTGTGGGCCCTACCATGACCTCCCCTCCATGGAACGGCATTAGCTGCAGCGTGTCCGTCTGTATGAATTCTTGTTGTGCTTATTGACAATGTTGCTTTACTATAATTAGACGTCAAGCCAACGTAAACGTAACGTAAACCCAATTTTCAAATCCATATTGTTCCAACGTCACACTAAATTCAGGTGTTTGCTATCACTGGCAATGATAAACCAATCATCAATATGTTTTATCATGCGCCTTATAACCCGGTGAGCTTTATGTATTAAAATAGACCTGTTCATTGATATGGCGGCGCCTAATAATGTGGTGTGCCTTATGGGCCGCAAAATACGGTAAATAAGAAAAAAAAAAAAAAAAAAATATATATATATATATATATATATATATATATATTAAGTGTAGATTAGTGGGTTGTAGGGGTGCAGTTATGTGGACTTTTTTTGATTTTGGTAAAGTCATATAAACTACACACATTTCCAGTACACAAGTAACTTACACTAAGTTAAAATAACAAGTATCTAGCTATAGCTTTAAATTCACTGTTCAGACATGAGATTTGCTGACTTGTATCAACAATGCAAATAAGGACACCTAAATGTCAGGCAGCAAAATTTAACTGTTGTGTTGGGCAAGTGTGCTGTTATTGCCGCTACCTCAGGTGTGATGGGTGTTTCTGCCTGCTGCGTTGCTGAAAACAACTGCTAGCAGGGTTTCTGGGGCTGGAGCAACTACCACCTGCTTTTCCTTAGAACGTGTGACTGCACCACAAAACCTTTCCCTGCTCTCTTAGATGAGGTCATACAAGACTGGAAAATCTGTCCCTAGCAGGATAAGATAGGGTAGTTCTGGGGCAAAACAAACTTTAATGAGGTAAACCTGTCCTTTAACCTCAATGTACACCTCAGCTGTGGGAGCCTGCTCCCCATGACCGTGGACACAGATGATAGGGACTGTTTCTTCCTTATTCCACAACTCCCTGGGGAAAAGTTTAGACTGAACAAGTGATTGGGTACAACCAGTGCCTAACAGGGCTGTGTGCGGCTTTCCATTTAGCTGCACAGTGGCTAGGGGGGTGTCTAACTGGTCTTCAAGGGGAACAATGAACTCAGGTCTAGGGGTACAGCAAAGACTGGTGGATTTATGCTTTCTGATGGGGCATACAGTACATGCATGTCCCACCTCACCACAGTTATAACAAACCACCTGTGCTTTGTCACCTGGCTGCACCCTGCTCTTAGTGTTCTTCTGGAACCCTTGTCTTCTTGGCCTAGGCTGGCTAGGAGAACTACTGACTGGACTACCCCCTTAAACCATTCCCTCAGACTTACCCCTGACTTACCCCTGCCATTGTGCAGTCCAGCATAGTAGTGGGCCCCCTGGACCCTTTCGTGCTGAGACATAGATGTCAAGCAGCTCTGCTGCCTCTGCTGCTGTAACAGATCGCACTCTCTGACCCAGGTCTTCATCTCTGGATAGAGGACCCTGAGGTAGTGCTTGAGGCCCATCTTCTCCAAGATTTCCTCCTTGCTAGCAGTATCAAAGTCGACCCACTTACAAATACTTATTCTTCTATACTGGTTTGACCCCTCCTTTCTTAGCCTTGGTGCTTTTCACCTATCTTATAGCGACTACTAGCCTGCGCAGAGCCCCCCCCCATTGAAATTCCACCTGCTTCATGTTCTTTATTCCACCACCACCACACTTGTCCTTGATCTGTCTTTTCCACTCATGGCATATTCTCATCAGCTAGTACTCTTTTAAACAGTTCTTTTCTTTTCTGGCCCTTTCTGGCTTTTCTTACTGCAACCCATTATATGTGGTCTTCAGTGTTCAACACAGTATTATAATGTGCTCATCAGTGTTCAAGGCTACAGTCACCACAAATGGAATCATGTCACAAAGCTTCACTTTGTAGAGGGGAACCAAGGACAAGGGTGCCCCCTCTCTCCCCCACTGTTTGCTATAGTCATCAAACCACTGGCATCAGCAATACATCAGAACACCAGTATCAAAGGTTCCACTATTTCAGAACCTAAAATCAATTTAGATGCTAATAATGTATTACTTTACTTGTAACAACCTCAAAGATCATTACAGGAATCATACAAATGTATCCAAAATCAAATCAACAATATTACCAATAACAGAGAAAATTGGCAATTTGCCTTCTCCACAGGCATCATTAAATACTTGGGGATAAATATCTCAAATAAACTATCAAAGCTAGTCCACCTGAACTTTGATCAACTTCTGGAGAAAAACTGTGATGACCTGGGCATTGGAAAAATCTTCCTATCTCTTATGGCATAGCTACGGTTAAAATAAAAATTTTACCACAAATCAACTATTTATTCTCCATGGGATCATGGAGAATAAGTAGTATTCAAACCCACAGCAAAGTGCTTCCGGAAACCACTCTAGAACCCGCAGGTTCCTAACTGGAACCCTGTATGTTCCCCCTGATTTGGCATAATCCAGCTCAATTTACTTTTGAAACACACTCATTTATTTGAGACTAATACCTACAGGTGATCAAGACAATCAATAAGAAAATTCCAACACTCCAGAATACAGTACACCCCCCAGAAGTAACAGTAACATCACAAAATTTTCTTTAAACAGTCTCTAAACATCTCCCAATGGCTGAATCTCATTTCAGAATATGTATAATTGGAGAAACTATCTGCTACCAAAAAAACAATAGAAAAAAAAGGGGGGGGGCAGCATTCAGTAAAACCGAGCTAGCATCTCTGCACATACATGTACCTTCCCTGTACTATAATATTACTCTTTATGACAAGGTGATAACTTCTAATTATGAGAATGTTTTTATTACCCTCCACATCCAGGATCACTACGGCAGATCCCTGGACCACAGCACCTTGAGCATGCATTAGGGGTGTTCCTCTTCTCCTCATCCCTGCGTTCATTCTGGCTATGAGGGGTCTGGCCGGGTGACCTCCCTCCTCATCACGCAGGGATGTTCTCTGGTGTCGTGCCCTGTGGCTCTTGGGCCTGGGGGTCATGGTTGCTGGCTCCTGCTGGGTTGCCATACTGGCCTAGGCAGTGTAAGCAGGCGGACTCTCCGGCTTCTCCTCTCCTCTCTTATGTTGCTTGTGGTGTGTGGGGCCCAGGCCCTTCCAGGTGATGTCTTTTGATGACTGGCCTGAATTGGTTTGCAGTGGCTGGTGTGTCCCTGTCACTGCGGGGCCTGCAGGATTCCCTGGGGCACCTGCCCCGCCTGCGGCCTCCAATGCTGGCTAACGTACAATGGCTCACTGCACATTTCACTCTCCTTTAGTGTCCTCAGTCTATTTGTGCTGGGGGTCCGGTACCTCATGGCACCACAGCTCCCTGCCCCTGAATACCTTCCCCCTTTCGGGTGCTTCAACGGTGTCCACTTGCAGGGACATGGCTCAGGCTCTCTGTCTTTTCGGTTGGTGGGGTGCCTTCCAGTCCAGTCCTACATGTGTTTGCTTGGGTGGTTCAGTGGTGCTCCTGTCTGGAACATTGACAACTCTGGGCCCTGGTGATGGTCTCACTCATATTTCGGAAATGCCCACATGCATTTGTGGTTACACTTCCCAGCTCATGTTAGATCATATCATGAAGAATTGAGGAATCCTGCCAAAAATGGGCTGATCTGTTTTTCTTGTCCTTTCTTTCTTTCTTTTTTACCTGTCCTGTTCATCAGCAAGGGCAGGGAGTATGAATGTTCCTGGTGCCTTGTTGTGCAGAAACAGTTTTACTCTGCGAAAGAGGAGTCTGACATACTCCATCTGTCGCCATCTGCATTTAACTTAATTGGCAATGGTATTGGTTTGCTGGTAATGCTATGAGGCTGAGGCTCAGGAATGGATGAAAACAGAAACAGGATAAGAAAGACAGGAGACAAAAACAGCAGCAGCAACTATATTTACATGGGGGAGACAGCTACACACAGATGACGACAACAACAACAGCAACAACAAGATCAACATAAAAAGTGAGAACAGGGTTTTCACTGCAATGTGAGTTGTGTACCTTGTATGTATGCGAGTGTGGCACTGGGGTGGTAAGGACCCAAAAGCACAACACAGGAGAGAGGTAGACAGTCGGGAATAACTTTTATTGCCAGGGACAGGTAAGGAGCAGGACCTGCAGAGCGGATCACCAGTGCTGAAGTATCGACGAGCAGAGAGCAGAGGAGCGGGAGAGACAGGCGGAGTGGTCAAAACCAGGACAGCAGTCCAAGGTGGTGTAGGTAATGACAGGGAGCAGGCAGAGGATAACCCAAGGACAGGCAGATAGATCAGAGCCAGGAGAGCATACAGAAGCCGAGAACGTTGAGGTCTTGTGGTTGGGGACGGAAAGCAGGCAGGTACACCGGGAAGGAGTGAGTGTGGAGCTGGTGAATATATACCTGGGTTGATTGTGGGTGATGGGCTGCAGGTGTGCATGGCTGAGTGAGAGCAGGTGTGGAGTGAGGAGTGGAAGCACATAACAACAGTGGCAAGGAAAAACTTCCTTTAAGAGGCAGAAACCTTGAGCAGAACCAGGCTCAGTGGGGGCAGCCATCAGCCTCGACCGGTTGGGTTGAGAGAGAGAGAGAGGCGGCAAAGTTGGGTAGAGTAGGGAGAGGGATATTCAATTCAATTCAATACATGTGTAGGCAGGAACATATACCAACATATGATGCTGGAGTTCATGAAGATATGGGAGCAGCAGGCATTGCAGAAACTGTCAACTGTCACACCGTGGTGAGGTTGTCTTGTCTGGGCTCACTGTGTCTCGTCATTTCCTGTTTTATTTTGAAATGCCTAACTCTCCTCTCGTTTCAGAACACTTGCCCTTCCTCATGTCTCTGGTGTGTCCTCCTGATTACCAATTGTCTCCACCTGTTCCCCATTTTCCCCCACAGTTCAAATAGTCTGTCCTCCCCTTGTCTTGTGCCAGTGTGTCGTCGTTTCATGTCCCACACCAGCGTTACGTCCATGCCACAGCCCTCGTCTCTTTGTGTAAGCCTTTTTGATCCTCTACTGAGTGAATTTTCGTTTGTAATTTCTATATCAGAGTTAGCTCTTTTTCAACATAGCCTTTTGTTTTTTTCCTCTATATGAGTGACTTTTTGTTTGTAAATTCTGTTGTATAGATTAATGTTCATAGCTTTTGTGTTTTCCTCCTTGAGAGTGATTTTGAGTTTCATAACATTTTCAAAGAATTACCATGATCCTCCGCTTAGTAGCGTGAGTGAGTTTTCTTTAGTTTTATTAGTCAGGTTTTTCCTCCATACGGAGTGTTTTGTGTTGTCCCCCTTTTTCCCTCGTGACTCCCCGTTAAAGTTAATGTTTCATAGCCCTGTTTTCTTTATTCACTTGGTTCTGAGGTCATTGCTGCAGAGAATAAAGTCTGTGACTTACAAAGCCTCTGCTCCTGAGTCCTGTTTGAGTCCCGGCAAGACAGTACACACTGGCCAGTATGGACTCAGCAGAGGCGGCCCAGCTGATGGCTGCACTACGTTCCCAGGAAGCGCGAATGACCCACCAGGAGGCGTTCCAGGGGGCGCTGTTTGCGCGGCTGGACCAACTGTCAACCCAGGTGCAGACCCTGGCCGGACATCCGCGGCAAGCTGCCGCACCACCCATTGAACCAGAACCATCAGCTCCAAACGTGGTTGCTGTTCAAGCTGCGCCCGTTGCTGGGATCGGCATCAGACTGGTGTCCCCAGAACGATTCTCCAGGGAGCCCGGACTTTGCAAGGCGTTTTTGATAGACTGCTCTATTCACTTCGAGCATTCCCCCGTGCCTTTTCCACTGACCGAGCCAAGATTGCATTTATGGTGTCCCATCTGACCGGGAGAGCAAGGGCATGGGCCACGGCTGAATGGGGTCGTGATTCCACACTGTGTCACTCACTCCGAGATTTTCAAGCAGCTCTCCAGAGAACGTTTGACCCGGTAACCACAGACCGGGAAAAGGCCAGAGAACTAGTCAGGCTGACACAGGCCGATGGGTCAGTCAGTGACTACGCCATCCGCTTCCGCACCTTAGCGGCTGAGAGTGGATGGAATTCCGCGGCACTATACGACGTATTCCTCAAGGGACTGTCTACACCCATACGGGAACGGCTGACTCCGGTGGACTTACCCGGGGATCTGGACTCACTCATCGCCCTAGCCATCCGTACGGACAACCGGATGAAGGAGCTCCGCCAACATCGAGGACAGAGGCTGTCGTCGGGGAGGTTCCGACGTTTCCAGGGACCGGCGGGGGAGTCCGAACCCATGGAACTAATCTAACTAACTAATTCTGATTTACCCCTGGTTGTGTACCCATAACCCCCACATTGACTGGAAGACCGGAAAGGTCATAGGGTGGGGGGGGGATGTGTGGAGCACACTAGATGTGTCCAGAACCCTGAAACGGTCTTGTCGAATATTAATCATGTTTCTCTCCATGTCACTACAGACTCAGAAATAGACCTTACATCCGTCCCGCCCTGTTATCACCACCTGCGGGAAGTGTTCAGCAAAGCCAAGGCCTTGTCGCTGCCTCCCCATAGACCCGATGACTGTGCCATCGACCTAATCCCTGGCTCCAGCATCCCCAAGGGCCACCTTTACTCGGTCTCCGGGCCAGAGAAGGCAGCCATGAAAGAATACATTGAGTCCTCACTGAAGGCGGGGCTGATCCGCCCTTCTTCGTCAGCTGCTGGAGCCGGATTCTTCTTTGTGGCGAAAAAAGATGGTTCCCTTAGGCCTTGCATTGATTACAGCCCCCTCAATGACATCACAATAAAAAAACGTTACCCGTTACCTCTCATGTCCTCCGTTTTCGACCAGATCCAACAGGCCAAAATATTTACCAAATTAGACCTCCGAAACGCTTATCACCTTGTAAGAATCAGGGAGGGGGGTGAATGGAAGACTGGGTTCAACACTCCGATCGGCCACTATGAATACCTGGTCATGCCCTTCGGACTCACTAATGCACCGGCAGTATTTCACGCCATGATTAATGATGTGCTCAGGGACTTCCTCGACCAATTTGTATATGTATATGGAAGCAGCTGGAAACCGGCCTCCATTGCCTAGTGTCCCAGAACCCCTCGACATGGAGGAACTACCTGGTCTGGGTCGAGTATGCCCACAACTCCCTACCCACCTCGGCCACCGGATTCTCCCCCTTTAAGTGTGTCTATGGGTGTGACCCACCTGTTTTTTTTTTCTGCCCAGGAACCTGAAGTAACGGTCCCCTCTGCCCACGCCCTGATCCGCCGCTGCTGACGCATCTGGGCAGCGGCTCGACAGGTGTTGATCCGCCAAGGGGAATCGCACCAAGAAAGCGGCGGATCGCAAGCGACGACCCGCACCCGCTTACCATTCAGGTCAGAGAGTATGGCTATCTGCCAAGAACTTACACCTTCGGGTTCCCTCTAAGAAGTTGGCCCCACGCTTTGTGGGGCCCTTCCCCATCACCAAGGTCATCAGTCCAGCCGCAGTCCGTCTGCGCTTACCTCGCTCCCTCCGGATCCACCCCACATTCCATGTCAGCCAGGTCAAACCTGCCAAGGAGAGTTCCCTGGTCCCGCCCCTCCCACCCCCTCCTCCTCCTGAGGTGATTGATGGGGGGCCCGGTCTACAAGGTCAAGCGGCTGTTGGCCGTCCGCAAGAGGGGCCGGGGCAGACAGTATCTAGTGGACTGGCTGGGGTACGGCCCTGAGGAGAGACAATGGGTCCCTTCGCGGTTTATTATAGACCAAGACCTAATCACGGACTTTCACCGTGATCAGCCTGGACCGTCTGGTAGCCGGTCCTAGAGAGGGGGGTTCTGTCACACCGTGGTGAGGTTGTCTTGTCTGGGCTCACTGTGTCTCGTCATTTCCTGTTTTATTTTGAAATGCCTAACTCTCCTCTCGTTTCAGAACATTTGCCCTTCCTCATGTCTCCGGTGTGTCCTCCTGATTACCAATTGTCTCCACCTGTTCCCCATTTTCCCCCACAGTTCACACATATTAATAACCATGCTTCTCTGAAATCCCTGTTTCTCCCAGTTCTGAGAATGTCAGTGCATGTAATGGGGGGGGGGGGGTTATGTGAGGGACAAAGGACATGTCCTTGTCAAAGTTACTCCAAAGTTTCTTACAGCGGAGCTGGAAGCCAAAGTAATGCCATCCAGTCTGATTAGATGATTAGATAGTCTTTCACTGAGGTGCTTAGGGCCAAGTACAATAACTTCAGTTTTGTCAGAATTTAGAAGTAAAAATTTATGGGTCATCCAGACTTTTATGTCTTCAAGATATGTCTGCAATCTGACTATCTGACTAACTTCATTTATAAATACAGCTGAGTGTCAGCTTCGTAGCAGTCAAAATGATGCTGTGTTTCCTGGTCATGTTGCCTAGAGGAAGCAGATATAGAAGAGTGGTCCAAGTACCAAACCCTGTGGAGCATAATTGGCTATAGTGCATGTGACCTGGAGGACTCTAACATAAGCTGAGGGGCTAGCATAGACTCCGCCATGTCAAATTAAAAAAAGCCATGTAAGTTATGTACTTAGAAGATGCAGGAAGGCGGAATAATGTGCCTGTAGTGGGCATACCTGAAAATGCAGAGAAACAGGATCTAAGCGAGGTGTGCTCAACACCTTGGTTAAAAAACTGGGACTCAATGTAGATGTGGGATGTGAACTGGCGCAAGCCCATCGCATCGGTCCGAAGTGGGACAATGGTTGTCACCGTCATTTTGGCTTGCTTTCTGAGAATCAGTGCTAGAGAAGCCGTTCTTCGGGCTGCCCGTGAGAAGAGGACAGTTGATTGGCGGGGCAACAGGATCTCCTTCTTTCAGGATCTTTATAGTATCAAGTTTTTTGTCATTATTCATCTAGTAACAAACTATGGGTGAACTGGTTAGATTGGCACAGTGCCCTAGAGAGAGAAGAGTTGTGACATTCTTATCTCACCATGGGGTGGTCACGTGGTTCATGTAAACCCTTATAGTTCCAAACACATGCTGTGCTGGCATGTTCTTCTATGGGACAGACAGCAGCAATTGTGACATGCATGGTAAATCTAAATACAATCACATACCTAAGTACTTGTTGACTTTTATTGCATTATTCCATATTTGTAAATGTCAGTTTTACATTTGGAGTGGTCGGGTGATAACTGAAAAATCTCAAAATACGTTTTTAAGTTTTGGAGGGAAAGCATCACACTCATGTTATCATGGGAAATGTTTTGTTTTAAAACGCAAGATGATTCAAATGCTCTTCTTTATAGACGATACTAATACTCCGCTAATCAAACTACATGATTAGCAATTCCCTGTAGCTCGCTCTCGCCACTCTCTCTCCCTCCTCTCCTGTACTGTGTGCCCTACCGTGTGTACTTTGTGCCCTATTCCAGCTCCTACGGCAGCTAAGAGAGTTTCCTCCCCCCAAGCAGCTCCTGAGCAGCATGGATCTAGTCAGGGTGGGTGGGTGACTGGCCCACCAGCAACCAGTTCATGTTTCCAACAGGTTCTCCCCATTCAGCGACACACCCGCTGAAAAGCCGACTCTAGTGATTGGCAATTCTATTCTGAGGAACATGAAGTTAGTGACACCGGCGGCCATAGTTAAGTGTAACCCGGGGGCCAGCGCAGGCAATGTCCAGTCTTATCTGAAATTGCTGGCGAAGGATAAACATAAATGTGGCAAATTTGTTATTCACGTCAGCAGTAACGACACCTGACTTCACCAGTCGGAAGTCGAAAAAAATTAATGTGGATTCGGTGTGCAAGTTTGCCAAAACAATGTCAGACACTAGTTTTCTCTGGTCCCCTCCCCAATTAGACCAGTGATGGCATGTGCTGGTTGTTGAGGTGGAGTCCCAAAAACAATGTGGGCTACATAGATAACTGGAAGATTTTCTGGGGGAGACCTGGTCTGATTAGGAGAGATGGTGTCCATCCTCTGTCCCCCAACCACCTAAATTTTGAAAAGTTACTGAACCCAAATTAAGCAGAAGAGGAACTAAAAACAAAAACTTTACTGAAATCAAAACAGCCACTAATATCGATCTTAAATAGCATTGCAATTAAATGTTGACTGTTGCATATTCAATCACTATCATCAAAATCTCTACTAGTTAATGATCGCATCGCTGATCATCAATTTATTTTGCATAGCAGAAACCTGGCTGCAAGTTGAGTATGTCAGTATTAATGAAACTATACCACCCACTCGTTAATTTTCATATCCCTCATACCTGTGGTATGAGGGATATGAGGGGGGTGGCTGCAATATTTCAGTCAAGCTTATTAATCAACAGTAGACCAATATCTGGCTGTAGGTGTTTTGAAAGCCTCACTCTTAGTCTTTCCCTCTCAAACTGGAAAGGTGGAAAACCAGTTATATTAGTTGCAGTTTACCATCCACCTTATCCGTATTCAGAATTCCTATCAGAGTTTAGGCAAGGCCAGGCAAGTTTATTTATAGAGCACAATTCATACCCAGGATAATTCAGAGTGCTTTACAGATACATAAAAAATTACAAGAAGGCTGTCAGGAGTCAAAAAGTAACTGAACAGAACAGACTGAACCCACAATACAGATCTGGGCAATGATATTTATTCCAACAATGAAAAACTCAAAAAAGGAGAACCAAGGCCAGGCTGGAACAGGTTGCTGGAGACGACTGGGTTGGGCAAGGCAAGACTGAGGGCAGGCTAAGGCAGAGCTGGAGGAAGGAAACACAAAGACAGGTGAGTCACGGAAAATTCCGGTCTGCGCTGGAGTCAAAGGATTCTTTCTTTTAGTAGCAATCACTAGAGTAGAGGCCGAGAGCGTTACCACATGTGGGTGAAACAACGAATTGGCAATGAACTGGCCCAGCCCTGGGAGAAAAGAAAAACATGGACACAGAGCAGAGACAAACTGGATCCTAACAAAGGCAGATAGAATCATTACATAAATCATTAAAACATGTAATAATAATTGAATGAATTAAAACCTAAAAAAAAAGCGCAGATAAAATACGTTCAGCTGTTATATGCACATCTAAATAGAACTGTTTTGAGTTTATATCACAGTTAGTGCTCAGCACAGATAAAATCATATTGTTCATGTTAACAATAGCTCCTCCTCATGAACTGTAGTTAGTACTTGGACCAATCCTCTTTACTCTTTATCTTCTTCCCCTAGGCAGCATAATCAGGAAACACAGCATCAATTGCCACAGTTATGCAGACGACACTCAGCTGTACTTATCAATGAAGCCAAATGAAATCAGTCAGATAGTCAAACTGCAGATATGTCTTGAAGACAAAAGTCTGGATGACCCACAATTTTTTACTCCTCCTCTCTAAAAGGCTTTCAGTTGATTCAGAACGCTGCTGCACGAATATTAACAGGAACTACGAAAAGAGAGCCAATGAAGAGCAGCTAACACAGGAGCGATATGATGCCAGTAAAATATAGAGTAGAATTCAAAATCCTTCTTTTAACATATAAACCTCTTAATGGCCAAGCTCCATCATATCTGAGTGCTCATAGTTCCTTAATGTCCTAGTAGGCCACTCCGCTCTCTAGATGGAGGTTTACTTGTGGTTCTTAGAGTCTCGAAGAGTAAATTTGGAGGCAGCTCTTTCAGTTATCAGGCTCCTCTTCTATGGAACCAACTTCCAGTATCGGTCAGGGGGGCGGACTCTTTAGTCATTTTCAAGACCAAGCTTAAAACTTTCCTGTATGACAGAGCTTATAGTTAAAAAGTTAAAGTCCTCTACTCTTTAGCTATGCTGCTATAGGCCTAGACTGCTGGGGGAAGGACTGAGCTTCTCTCTCTCTCTCTCTCTGTGTCTCTCCTTGTCATCCTCTCACTCCCTCTTTCTCTCTCCCTCCCTCCCTCTCATTCACTCTCCCTTCCTCCCCCCTTGCATGCACTGATAAGAACCATCCTCCTTAAAAAACACAGTTTCACCCCCAGTTCTATGCATTTACTAACCATGTTCTGCCAAAGTCTCTGTCTCTCTCTGTCCTCATCCTGCAGGTGGTGACTCATTGCCATCCCATGTTCATGCAACACCTGCTGGATGGCTCTGCTCGAGGTTTCTGCCTCTTAAAGGAAGTTTTTCCTTGTCACTGTGGCAAATTGTTTGCTCATTGAGGGATCTGTTGGGTCTCGTTAAATAATTTTATAAAGCCGATGTGAGCCGAGTGAGTTTTTTTTTTTTTTTAGCATTTTAAAGCATATTTATATTCAATTTTAAATTAAATATATAAAATACAATCATAAAACAAAACACATCTCATTCATTATCACAGAAACATTTTTCCCATCTGCCAGCAGCAGTTTTTAGTATTTTTGAAGTTAACAATATAACGAAGGGAGCTTACATACCTATGTGAAAACACATAAAATTCCATACAGCATTTTCTCATGACCAGTCTCCACAATGCACACCTTTTAAAAGAAAGGTACATAACAACAAACTGCATCAGAGATGGTCACATTGCTATGCCAACCTAGCTTGAAAACAGCTGCCTTTCCAGCAAAAATAACAGTGCTATACACTATAAAAAAACAGACATACCGGTTAGAATGAGCGGCCTGCTAATAAAATATAACGTGTGACCCATTCAAAGTACAATTTGCTTAACGTTAAAATTTGCTTAACGTTTTTGCCATGTTTTAACACTATTTACAGGGGCACTCATTGCATTGCAAAGTGACATCACTACAGTGTCAAGGGTCGCACAAACAAAACAAATTAATTTAACAAGATAAAGGCTCCCCAAAATAACAAAGAAACAGGAATTTTCCATGAAAATTAACAGCAACATAAGCCTGTATACAATGATACACATGGACACCTAACCACACTCTGGGATTTGTCTGGGATTAACTGTAAAACCTTATTTTCACCATCAGCATTATGAGCTACCTACTGCATAGGTTCAGAGAAAACATAAGGGTGATCAAGCCTTAGCCCCTCTTAGATATGATGCCTTTTACACCATATAGATGTCCCACTACTCTCAACACATGAAGCATAGTGCATATCAAACAGCATAGTGACGAAGTCTCACAGATACATGTTCACTTACATTACAGGCACAAAAAGAGAAACCAAACTCATGTTCAACCTCTTAAAACAATGTAAGGAGTGACTGAGATCTCTTGCTAACTGAACTTGCAAAATATCTGAAACCAAAAGGCTTCTGAACCATAGATTCAATTAACCTTTTTAGTGACTCTGCTTACTCGTGTTCTGACAACCTGCTCCGTTTCTGTGTCTTTACGGGGCACCTGAGTAGCTGTGTCATGAGTTGAGCCTGCTGGTTGTGGCTCAGTGCTGCTCTCCACATCTGCTGAGGGTAAATGGGCATCTGGGAGCACTGAAAATACATCTGACATGAGTGGCAAATCTGACTCGGGTTCTGCAGGTACACTGTTCAAATCACTGTCTTTGTGAGGAGGGGCTTGGTCATTTGAGGGACAATGAATAGTATCATCTGGAGACAACAATTCTTCACTGAGCTCTGAAGCGCCCTGACGCCAAGTGTCCTCTGATCCACCCATTATCATGCACTGGTCCTATCCTCTGTATCTGTCTCCTCCAAATAGTCCAGGAGGTCAGTTACACTTGACCCTTCCTCTGATTCAGTATCACATGACTCCACTTCAGCTGTCACCACTGGCAGGAAACTGATGTCCAATACCAGGTTGCGGTGTACTATCTTTGTGTCACCTTTGCCATCCTCCAGCTTGTAGATGTGAGTCCGCAGGTTTCTGTCTCTGACCGTGTACACTGTTACATTCCATTTATCAGCCAGCTTTTTCTTTCCTCTTTCACCCTTGTATACAACGAGTACTCTGTCTCCTATGTTCAGGTGAATGCCTCTCAGTTTTCGGTTGTAACCTTTTGCTTGTTTGTGTCTTTAGTGACACAGTTTAGGTCTTAAAGCCTCTCCCACTGCCTCCCACTGATTTGCACCATCGCCTTTGTGCCAAATCCTGCCCTATCACGCCGGGAAGGGCGCCTGCCACGGGTGACAAATGGCATGGCTGTAGAGACAGTGGAGTCGAGCTCTTGGCTGTGCTGAAGCTCCTCCAGCGTGAATACAGGGAGTGAGTCTTGTCCCAGTGGCAACAGGCCTTGAACAGACTGAACTAACTCCACGGCTCTCGTCTCAACAGCAGCCTTCCAGTGATCATGAACATCCAAAAGAGCCTTAACAGTCACAGCATCACAGTCATACCTAAGGGGGACAGATTGGGGTTGTGAGCTGCTGCGGGCTGATCTCTTCACCTGACACTGGACCTTTAGCCGGAAGGTATCTTGAATGCAATCATGACACCCTCAGCAAGAAGATGGCTGTACTGCTCTGTGATAAGCCTGTGACTAACTGTTTTTGCAAAGGGATCTCTGTTGAGAGCGTCAGCTACTATGTTTTTGGAGCCAGGTATGTGTTTCAAGTCGAATGCGTAAGGGGCAAGCTTGGATACCTAGCACTGCTCGCACGCATTCAGCTTGGGTTTTGTCATGATATAAGAGGATTGTTAATTGGTCTATACTGTGAAAGAATGGCCTCTTAACCAATGACTAAACTTCTTGCACACACTCCACTTTAAAGCTAGAAACTTGAGCCGGTGCGCTGGGTATTTCTTTTGGGAACTGCTCAGAGTGTTACTGGCAAAAGCAATGGGGCGTGCCTTTACTTGACCAGCTGGTATTTGGGACAAGACAGCTCTAAATCCGTCTAGTGAGGCGTCAATGGACAGAATCAGGGGCTGAGAGAAATCTGGGTGACAGAGGGCAACACAGTTTAACAGAGCCTCTTTCAGTATAGTCAAGGCTGCATCACGTTTGTCTGTCCAATCAGAGGGTCTGAGTTTTCTGTAAGAGCCAGTATTGGAGTTTGTCCTGACTTTTCCTCATCTCTTTTGTCCCGCAGTGACAGTGAACAGTGGTTTGGCTACTGAGGAGGAGTTGGGAATAAAGTGTTGGTAATAAAATACCATTCGCAAAAAGGATTTGATCCTCTTTACTGCTGGTGTACAGCCATCTTCATCCATCAGGTCTGCCCTTGACATTTTGGATATGACCTCAACTTTTGCCGGTTCCACAGCCACTCCTTCACCATTTATAATGTGGCCAAGAAACTTGACTGATCTCATCAAGTGGCATTTCTTGGGGCTGAGTTTCAGGTTATGGAGTTGGACACACTGGAAAACAACCTCTAACCTCCTCAAAGCCTCCTCTTCAGTTGCAGCAAACACGAGCAGGTCGTCAAGGTAGCACAACAGACTGCTGAAATTGAGATCTCCAAATATGCTGAGCATCATACGCATGAATGAGGCAGGGCTGTTGCATAAACCTGGTGGCATCCGATTATACTCGTATAATCCCATTGATGTTGTGAATGCAGTGTATCGCTTGTCCTCTGCCATTGGGATGTTATAAAATCCGGATGTCAAGTCCATTGCGCTGAAATAGGTGCTCCCACCCAAGGCAGCCAGGGCAGACTGACTGGTGTGGCAAGGGGTGTGCATCTTTGAGGGTTCTGCCGTTAAGCCACCTGAAGTCTGTGCAAAGCCTCAAACTGCCATCCTTTTTCCGCACTAGCACAAGGGGGGAATCATAGTCACTTACTGACTTCCTTATTAACTCTTGTGCCTCCATTTCAGACAGAACCTGTCGCAGTTTCTCATAATGGGTTGGTGGTACTTGCCGATAAGAGAGGCGAAACGGTCTCATCAGTGAGTCGGATGCGATGCTGAAAGCCTTTTGCCTCACCACAGTTCAGTGTATGTTTAGAGAAGATGTCATGATATTCTTCAAGCAGCTCAACAAGTCTTTCCCTGCTTTGTCAACATGGCACTGTTCAATGTCTATGTCAGCAAGCCCGAGTTGCTGTAGTCGCTGCTTGAGGTCTCTGCAGGCTTGACATTTTCAGGTTGGTTGACACCTTGGAAAACCTCAAAATCTTCCACAGCTAAACAGGTAGACATCTGCCAGTTTACTGTTTCTCTTCGGGGTGATGGGCTTGTCTGACGGAATAGTAACTTTCATGGGAATCCATCTGTCCCCCCACAAAGGAGTGATGACACGGCCGACCATGATGTTACGAGGCATAGACTTGGATGAGGTGGGCTCAACAATCACTGTACTGCCTGGTGACATGGGGACATTCTTCGGCAACTTACCTGAAACCAGATGTTCTTGCCTAGCTAGCAGGGTGACTGACTGCTGGAGCGGTCCCAATCACATCTGGAAGCTCCTCACCTCTCCACCAAGATGAATTTGCCATGAGATTGAGAAACTGCCTCTGGGAGAAGGTTTCCACTGGAGACAAAACACCAATACTCACTGGTTATTTTCAACAGGTGCATGAGGAACCTGATGACATTTGTGCCCATGATCAAATCGTCACGCTGGTCTTCCAAGCACACACATCCCCTTGTCAAATGCGGGCCAGTTAGTTTAAATGCTCAGTGTTTTGTGGCAGGGAGGCATGCTGAAATCGGCTAGGCTGGCGATTTGGGCAGCCTTTTTTTTTTGGTATGACTGGGCTGAAAGCATGCTAGGCATAGGCGCCCCCGCCTGCAGTGGGCAAGGGTGGAGTGCTCCAGTAACTGACAGACTCTGTAGGATCTATACTGGAACTGATCAGGTGGGATTGGCTTGCCTGCAGCTTGGTTGTTTTGTGACAGTGCACGATCAAAAAGGCTGACTAGTGTTTTCAAACAGTTATTACAAGAGACTCCAGGAGTGGCACTTTTCTCCCCCTGCACAGCTAACTCTGCTGGGTGGGATGTTATTTCTGAATTGTCTGATGCAGGCGCCTGAGTATAAACTGTCAGAGGTTTAGGGCACTTCAACTTGGAAAGCATCTGTTCTTTCATTTCAGGCTGATGGCAGTCAATGAGCTCTTGGACTTCACTAGCTGTCCACTTATTTGGTGCTTTAAACTTGAAAACAACGGCAAGGTTGGGATCTGGGCAATGTTTCACAAACATCATGGTTACCTCCTGACAGGGATCTTCCATGTGTCATCCTAGCCTTTTCAACCCCTCCTCTGCAGCATCAACAGCTTTGTTCAACTGAAGCCAGTACTCCACAGAGTACACATGGCAACCACATGGCAACCAACTGCTGAACCGTTGGCTCAATTAGTGGAGTGCTGGTGGTGGCTGGCAGACTCTGCAGGATCTATACTGGAACTGATCAGGTGGGATTGGGAGGAAGAGCATGGGACTGTGGAAATGAGGTGGCAGGAACGTGTGGACTCACCACTGTGATCACAGGCTGAGGTTGGCAATAGACTGACATGGGCAGTGTCCATATACTGAGACGGGGCAATGGAGACATGGCTAACTGCTGGCTGGCCTGCCACCAACACTGTCTGAGGCTCAGGTGGACATAGGTGGTAGGACGAAAACAGCCATAGGTCTCTCAATGTAATCTACCAAAAGAAAAACATGCTGAGACCGGGCAATTGATCTCATGTTTCTCATGTGCACATCCAGATGTTCCTGGACCTCAGCTGCAGTCCACTGTTTGGGTGTTTTCAGTTGAAATGACATGGGAAGAGTTCGGCCAGGACAGTGATTGACAAACATCACAACCACCACCTTCACCGCCAGTGGAGACAGTTGTCTGCAGCATCAAGAGACTTGATAATTAAGAAATGACTTGGAACAACTACAATCCTCTTCTCCCTCATGTTGTTCTCTGCCTTAAACACTGACATTTAGATAAGCAGGTTTGTTGATAGTGGGAGTGGCCAAGTGGAATGTCTGCCATAAGCATCAGTGGCAATGAAAAATTTCCTTGAAGAGGCAGAAACCTTGGGCAGAACCAGGTTCTGGGGGTGGGGGGCAGCCATCTGCCTCAACCGGTTGGGTATCTGATATTAAATGTTAATGTGCTGTTTTTAGCCTTTTATGCGTTGGTAACTATACTGATCAGATTGGAGTCCCTATTGTTTTGTTGATTTCCTAGTTGAAGTAGTCTCTGACCTGGAAGTATCTGAACTCATCTTCTCTTCCCAATCTGTAAGATTTTGAGATTGTGAGGTAGCCTGACCAGAGTGGCTGGTCATTTGGTAGGAGGCAGACGCAGGAAACCTTGTTCAAGTATCAATAGGTGGTTTATTTACAAAAAGTGGCACAATGCTGCACATGTACCATTAAAAAAAACCCAAAAAGGATTATGTACAAAAAGCACAAAAGACCTCTAATAGTTAACTGATCAAAAACTCCACTTAAATTAACTTTCATCATGTGCACACAGCTACACACTGATGTCCTAACCCCCTGACACCTAAAAAGCAACTGCTTACATAGCTCTTCTATCAGCAGTCCATCAGAGGCAACTGGACTGTACCATTGCTGCAGGGATATAACATGTCTCTCCTAAACACAAGAGATAAAGTTAAAACGATCTCACCAAGTTCCACAATGAACCCTTTTCCATTGGTTACCACATAACTCACTCACAACCATACATAAACAAAACATCACAATAAATAATAAAATCCACATAATCTACTACCACCTCCTGACGTGGTCCAACCTAACGACATCACCAATGATCTCACCTGTGTATAAATTGAGGACATGACTGAGTGCCTCCTCCTTTTGTCTTTGGAGCACATGGTTGGTATGGTAAGTAGCAGAAAAAGAATGACTGAATTATGAAACAGAACTAAGCCAATAAGTAATAACTAAACTTAACAATATTTGTCTGTTTTACTTTCACGATAGATGTTATTGAAATGTGAACTTAAACCAAATATAATGCAAACTACAAACAAACCCGCGATAGTGTCTGCAAAATGATTCATTCTAAACAGTAAACAAGCATGGTTAAATCAGTAAGCTACGTGGCATTGATGGTAAAAGTAGGGACAAATGGCGTTTTCTCACCCACTTTGTTACAGAGATATTGATGAAGAACTCTAGGCTGTCCTCATAAATAATAGTACAGTCGGCTGTTATACCATCGTGTGACTAAGGGCTCAAAAACGGTGGGTCTTAAGGGGTAACCCATATCATGCTATCTCTAGCATGATAGGTTGTGTAAGGTGGCCATTGATTCTTATTCTGGCAGTGGGCTTAGAGTAAAGTGATCAATTACATTGAACAGATTTATTTATTTATTTTTTATTTTTTTTTTTTGAGTTTTTGAGTTTTTTTGAGAGTTTGTCCTGTGTTTGTCTTTGTCAGATAAACCTTGTTTGGTATAAATATATTATTTCAGAGACTGTGTTCTATCCATTTGGCCATAATTGAAGCATATAGATTATAGTCTGTATTCAAAATAGATATTGGCCTATTGGATCTCCCTTGGATATTCAGGTCCCCTGACTCTAAGGTTAAGTCAAGTATTTTTTAAATGAATGATCTGTCCTTGCCTTTGACTAGGATATAGCAATCTTTCTAGTCTTTAGTTGAAACTTATTTTTGTGTAAAATTGCCACTCCTATGTCCAGATTGTTGAGGAAAAGAAAGTGTTCACAAATCCCATCTTTTTTTATGTTTTTCATGTTCTGACAAAGATATGTCTCTTGCTAAAAAGCCACTTGAATAGTTTCCCTTTTAATTATGTTAATAACTTTGCTTCTTTTCACTGGGTTGTGTACATCTCGAATGGTACATGGTACATTTGAGATGTACCATGTACCATTCGAGATGTTGGGGTTCCTCACCAGGGCGCAAGATGTGAAAAAGTGATCACATGTAATGCTAGGCCCATGATGTCTTTCAGCACAATGCTTCCTCAGGAGTGTTCCTGTGTAAACCTGCATATTGCGGACATAGCTGGACTGTGCATCACATGCTGAGTAAATTTTGATGCTGTATTTGGCACATTTACTCAGCATATATTGTCGGAATGGACACAGCCCATGAAATACAAGAAAGAATTGATCAAAAATCACCCTGCAAAGTATCAAAGTTCTCACAGGAATTATGCTTTCCATGCCCCCTTGTCATGTAGAAACTCAAAAGTATCAATTCTGCACTTGCAGGTTTAGGAATATGAGGTTGGTCAGTCGTGACCGACACGTGTCGAAGGCGGTCGCCCCCCTCGCCTTTACCATAGCGAGTGAAAGACATGGCGTGAGTTAAACAGAACTGGTCTGTATCGGACACAAATATGTTGTGTCAAAATGTGAAACAAAGCTGTGTTTGTTTACATCGGAAGTAACGTCTACTACTGCTTCCTAAATTTCAGACAAGTCTGCGTATTTCAAAATAATATATTCTGTTCAAACATGAGAGGTCTGTAAGAAAACGCCATAATCGGATCTATCTTTTTGGGTCTATGTAAACAATAATGCTCTGATCCAAATTGTAATGAGATTGAAAAAAAACATGTAAGCATAGCTACTCATACGTGCAACATTTGTACAGAAAATTTCAAATAATATTTTATGCTCAGTTGTTCCCCTCAAATTAGGAAAAGTCATGAAATATGAAGGCAAAAAAGTACAATCAACTATCATTTTTTGAATGATGATGAAACATTGAATGGGGTCAAATTGACCCCCAGGTTGATTGGAGGATTAAATTAATAAGAATTGGATGGCATTACTTTGGCCTCCAGCTCCACTGTAAGAAATCTTGGAGTAACTTTTGACCAGGACATGTCCTTTTTCCCCCTCACATAAAACAAGTCAGTAGGGCAGCTTTCTTCCACCTGAGAAACATTAGGAAAATCTGAAAAATCCTGTCTCAAGTGGATGCAGAAACAATCCAAACTGCAAACACCACAACTTCAACTTCCCTGGAAGCCCTGATTTATCTATTCTGTCCAGTCCCTCAGCAAGATCCTTCCTAAACTGCAATACCTGTCCTCCGTCATGCAAATCTGCCTTGTACCACCTACCTAAGCTCTTTACTGGTTTTTCCCTAATTATTGGAATTGCCTCTTCATCTATTACAAACTTTCGATCACTTAATCTTCCTCTACTTATTGAGATACTTCTTGACTGAATATACTGTATCAACTCTAAAATTCGCATGAGAATAAACTCCATTCTATGAACATAAGTTTTTTGTTTTGTTTTTGCAAGCTGTCTCATTTTGGCAAATCTGCAATGTGCGTCTGTTTTGAAAAATGAATAAATGTATGTTGATCTGCAAGGCTGGGTGTAAGTGAATGGATGAGAGAGTGTGAGAGGAGACCGTTGGAAGTGAACAAATAGAATGAGGTGTTGAGGACAGGTTGTGGCGCAGAGAGGAAATTGTCAAGTCAGAATTGAAGGAGCTAAAGTAAAGAGGAACCCCTCCAGGCTCCTCCTAATCAAGTGTGATTGGTATGAGTGAACAGTGGGAAGTGAAGAAGGCGCGTGTGGGTGTGGTAGTACAGTCAACTCACAGTTGGTAACTGGCAGAGGAAAGTACACAGATGCAGGAAGCTAAAAATAGTCCCCCCTCCCTTGTGCTTTTCCCAAGTCCTGCACAGACATAGAATTTTTTCTTCTTTTTTCTCTCCCTCCTTTCGTTATACATCAGTTAATATCAGATTAAAAAGTGCTAACAGCAAGATGAGTATTGTGCCAACAGCCCTAATGGGGGCTATGGGGGGCAACTAACAAAAGGAATGACCTCTGCATGCTGCAAGGATGGTGTGAGGACATGGAAAGGTGAATCAAAGATCATAAAATAAAAGACAAATGTAAGAAAAGACAAGATGAAAGAGACTTGGAGCTTAAAGGTTTTAAACACATTTAGAGAAGAAGGAGAAAACTCCAGGAATTTCCTGAAGAAAGGTTTGACTGAATAAAAAGTAAAACAAAATAAGCGTTATAAAAGCCCCAAGCAGGAACTTGCAGTGGCGTAGCCATCCCTGGCTGGGATTGTCAGCTTTTCAGGTGATTTTGACTTGTTACTGCAGGCTGAGTCAGTGTGACCCAAATGATAGTTCAAGAAAAAAAGAAAATGCTCAGATGACAAGTGATTATGCTAATGGTAATGCAGTCCTGGAAAGTAATGCAAGCAACTGGGAGAACGCTCAGATAAACAGAACTCAGTAAATGGGGTTAAACAGAACAGCAAGCCAACCTTAGATAACCATGCCTCCAATATACTGTAGCACTGAAAGAGAACAACCAACAGTGCTAGACTGTTATGCAAAACATAATGCGTGTGCAGGGGAGTCATTGTACTGGCTCGAACTTGACCAAACAGAAATGGACTTGCAAAGAGGGAAGGAGAAAAAGAAAAAAAAATTGCACAGTGATTTGAGAAATTGAGAAAGAAATAGACAGCTTACATAATAATATAACTTGAAGGAAGCACAGGTAGCCAGTAACATGAACAAACCTGCTTTTTAAAAAAAACAACAGAAGGACAACATGGGGGTCAAACGTATGACTTTCGGCTAAGACCAAATCTGAAACAACCTGACCGCTACACAGACAGCCAATATCGTTCTCCTTAATACTAATTAAAGGAATTGAAGGACAATATGTACCGTGGCTAAGACTCGACCTCACTGGGTTGGTTAGCTGGCTGCTTGATATCCATGAAGGTGCGAACAAATGGATCGGAGCTTTTAAGGAAGAAACTGTGGGCAAACTGCTGGCCCTGGGACGTTAAAGCCGTATGGGTGCAGTGTTGTGGAAAACATACTAAAAACCAGCAAAAAAAAAAAAACATGCAAAGAAAAATTGCACATTTGCAATTGGATGATCTGCAAGGAAACAGCAAGGCAAAGTCACAGGCTGCAGTCATGACGACCAAGGACACTCAAGCAGTAACGGTGCAGCCGAGTGAACTCAGTGCACCTGTTCTGGTGGAGGGGGCACAGAATGTTATCCCACCCCAGCCATTGACACAACCACCAGCTTTTGGAGCTCCCCAAGCTAAGCCACCACCAGTGCTCAATGTCTATCAGCAACCACCTGACATGCAACATCCTGGCAATCGTCATCAGGGGTCATATCGACCACAAAGGACGTATAGAGGAGGTGGACGTGGTGGTGGTCACACAAAAGGGTGTTGGAATTGTGGTGAATATGGACATAAGCCAAACCCCAATCAATTTATTAGGAAGAGATGTGCTGTGTAATTTAAAAATTAAAATTTGGTGCTCTCCTTTGGGAGTTTATGTTGACAAAGACAGCCTGGACTATCAGATGTTGATGAGAAAAACTGAAAGGGCTAAAGTTTATTGGCTGGGTGAAATCTCTACACCAGTAACACAGGTGTTAGAGAAGTGGGGAAAGTACATCCGGGCCCAAACCCCAACAGCCTCTAAGCCATCATTTGACTATCATTAGCATTGCACAATGTTCTATGATGAGACAAAAAGTGAAAAAGTAGAAGAAGAATGGCTCACTAATGGCTCACCTATGCCTGCCCCACAACTAATCGATGGTCCTCATAAGGGACCATCGATTGAGCAATTACAAGTTGGGCTAAAAGCATACATGAAACAACTAACTGCTATCCATAGATCTATATACTTGCAGGAGAAAGCCCAAGAGGTCAACCAGGACCAGGATCCGGCATGACCAGTGGTGCTAGGAGATCAGGTGTATGTGAAAGTCTTCCGATGAAAGTGGCACGAGTCTAGGCGTGAAGGACCTTCCAAAGTTGTAAGAGCAACACTGATGGCTGTCCAGGTGGAAGGAAGCAAGATTTGGCATCACCTAAACATGAGTCCCTTCAAATCCAAGACTTGACGAAATCCAGTGGTTTTTGTCACAAGGAAGTAGGTCGAATAGAATCTTTTGGGATGCACCAGAGGATCTACAGCCTCGATGGTGCCCTAGGCCAGGAGGGTGGACAGCTCCTGGTCCAGTGCCAGAGCTCTTGCTGGGTTTCTGTCTGAAACTTCAGCAGCATTTGCACTGCTGATGGGCCAGCATAATGTGTGCTAGGGAGTTACTGATGTGACCAGCCTGCACCCCACCATCATAGGGTTTTGTAAGGAGCAGCAGAATTCTCTAACCCGACACTGAGGTGAGGGGCACCTGGTGCTGTGACACAGAGTCTCGTTAGGAAACACGATGAGGGATGCAATGCAGGCTCAGTAATAGGCATGTGGTCCAGGCCAACTCTTGCTGCTTCATGCATGGCTGCCAGGGCTTGGCCAGCGGTCTGAAGCTGGGAACAAGCCCTACTATCTCTCCAGGGCGCTTGTAGCACCCTCAGCTAGTGCTCGGAGTGAGGAACACCAAAGACCTGGTGTAAGTCTAAAGACGGCACTAGAATAAATTGATTCTGCTGGCTGTGGTATGTTCAGCCCCAGGCAGTCCAGGGCCATGCACAAAGTGGCCCACATGGGAGCTTTGCTCTAAGGCAGGGGAGGTCCCACCTTCTGTGTCCCCTATAACTCAGTAGATGAGGCTGCCAGAGAAAGAGCATCATCCTGTGGAACCAGCACTGGCATCTCTCAATTCTCCAAGGAAGTGTTAGCCACCCCCCCAATGGAGCCTCTGAGCTCTCCATTGAAGCATGAGAGCAGTTGGCCAGGACCACCCATCTCATTTGGGCCAACTCTGCAGAAGGATCATGATCATCTTATGGCTGAAAGTGAGCCACACAAGATGCACAGTGTCAAGGGTTATCTATTACAGTAGCGAAATTGCCACAATGGCAAACTACACTGCTTAGTGTTGGCTCAGAGCAGGTGATACAGCAAAAACAGTACCGGCCCTTGCCACACATTCTGTAATGAAAGATTCAGAGTTAACTATTAAACCAAAACTGAGTGGAGATTATTCTCTCTCCCTCCCTTCGTTTTGGCAGACTTCCATCCCTAGAAGTGGAACCTGTAACCAGGCTACTCTGCTCCACTGACCTATGTGAGGATAACATGTTACAATATTGCAAAAGCTTATCTTCCACTCTCTGTCATCTCTCAGCAGGTAAAATCAGCCCTCCATCACCAGTACTGCTCCATGACTTCCAGCCTGGTGACTGGGTGATGATGAAGGACCTAAGAAGGAAGCACTGGCACTGCAAATGCTGGTGAGGTTCATTCCAAGTACTCCTGACAACGCATACTGCTGGGAAGATCACTGAGAGAGCGATGTGGAGTCACGCCAAACACTGCAGGAAGGTTCTGGAGCTAAGAGGGGAACTCAGCTGCCAGCCGACAATGCAAGAACACCACAAAGAATAACTCTGAAATCAAAAGACACCAGATAGACATGCAGGACTGATGCAACCCCCCCACCAGACTACACCATTACCGCAACTCAGACTCTGATGACATGTAAATAAAGTTTTTTTTTTTGTTTGTTTGTTTCATTCTTTTGTTTTTCTTTTATCCTTTTGTTTACTCTTCAAAAACGGATAAATAAGTTGTGATTTCTTTTTTCCTCTTGTTTTTTTGTCGCTTCTTGTTTCTTCTTTTCGGTGATTAATTAATAATCAAAAGGGAGGAATTGTAATGGTAATTTCTCGTACCTCCCACTCTGAACAAGTCCATGTGTAAATACCGAGTCCCACACAGAACACCATGTTGTGCATACAGGTCAGCATCATTACACAAACATTGTCCTATTTGCTTGATATTTACAGGATGTCTCTCCCACTCTCAACCCAACCGGTCGAAGCAGATGGCCGCCCCCATGAGCCTGGTTGTACTCGAGGTTTCTGTCTCTTAAAGGAAGTTTTTCCTTGCCACTGTCGCCAAGTGCTTGCTCATCAGGGGATCTGTTGGGTCTCTTTAAATAATTATAAAGAGTTTGGTATAGACCTGCTCTATATGTAAAGTGCCTTGATGTAACTTTGTTATGATTTGGCGCTATACAAATAAATCTGATTTGAATATATTCACTATATTGTTCACTTCCTCATGATGCACAACTTGTACACAACACACACAACAATACTTTGGACACACAACACTCCCAACAAAATGTTTCAAGTTACAAGGCGTTTGGGGGGCATTGAGTTGGGCGTATGAGGGGCCTTATCTAATCTTACCTAATCGCTTGTCTTGTCTTGCTTGTTTTTACTATGATATCCTTTTTGCTACGAATAACAAGTCATCTTTGTTTTCTTCCCGTCCTTTTTTTACCTCATTGCTCAATGTCTTTTATTGCTTTAGATATCCATATAGTTAAAGTCTCAATGTGGTCTATAGTTACAAATAAGGGCTAGGATCTATAGTCATGCTATTCAAGCATCAGAATGCTCAAACCACAGAGAAATGCAAAATCTGCATTCAGAAATTGAGCCTTAAAACAAGGCAATGAGACGTCTGTAACTTTGTCATGTTAAAATAAAGAAGCCACTGTTATTAAGTTCATCCACTGGTATCCACCATCCAATTTCGCAAGATCATTTTCTTGATTTTATCACTTGCCAGAAATCTGCAATACCTTTATTAAATCAATCAGAAAATATTAGTCACAAACCTGTTGCTGGGCCTCCAAGAGCAAAGCCTGAGAGAGGAGATGTTAAACTACTGTGAGATGGTTTTTGGGTCTTAAAATTCCAAATATCTCTTCTTGTGAATATCAAAGTGAAGATCTTTGAGCTTGTTTAATGTTATGAAAGATGCGTTCATAATCAAGTTAAGTATTATTGCCATTATGAAGAAGCCACATACTATCCATACCCATACTAACTAAAAGAAAATAAAAAGAAAACTAACCCCCACGTCGTGTCCCATTTTGAAATAGATTTTTCTTTTTTCTTCACGCTGTATTGTTGCTTTGGGTTCAACAATTTTTCAGTAACATATTTGCCTGATACAGACCAGTTCTTTCCAACTCTTGCCTCTCTTTGGTTGCATATATATATATATATATATATATATATATATATATGCAACCAAAGAGTTTTTTAAGGCAAAGAGGTGGAATGTTATGCAATGGCCAAGTCAGTCACCTGACCTGATTCCAGTTGAGCATGCATTTAACTTGCTGAAGACAAAACTGAAGGGAAAATGCCCCAAGAACAAGCAGGAACTGAAGACAGTCGCAGTAGAGGCCTGGCAGAGCATCACCAGGGATGAAACCCAACGTCTGGTGATGTCTATGCATTCCAGACTTCAGGCTGTAATTGACAGCAAAGGATTTGCCACCAAGTATTAAAAAGTGAAAGTTTGATTTATGATTGTTAGTTTGTCCCATTACTTTTGGTCCCTCAAAAAGTATATAGAAAGTATATATAGAAACTGTTGTAATTCCTACACTGTTCACCGAATTTGGTTGTAAATACCCTCAAATAAAAGCTTAAAGGCTGCAGTTAAAGCACATCTTGTTCGTTTCATTTCAAATCCATTGTGGTGGTGTATAGAGCCAAAAAGATGAGAATTGTGTCAATGTCTCAATATTTATGGACCTGACTGTATATTGTGTATCGTGACATGGCCTAAAAATATTGAGATATTAATAAAAGGCCATATCGCCAGGCCCTAAGTGTACAGATCAGAAAGGGAATCACAAACACAAACCGTGTCCATTTTCAGGAGGACTGAGCCAGCGCATGTCACAGCAGGCAGGGGAGATAGTGACTCTTCAAGCCTGACTCTATATAAGTACCAATACAATTTCTTTCACATTTGGTGAATGCAAATGCTTGGACATTAGGTGGACTGACACATACGTCCGTAAAGGTTTTGTCATGCCTCAGGCTACCATTACCATATGTCGGTCTGAGTCATCAGTCTGTCTCTACCCCAGATACCCCAGCAAAAGCTACTGTTTTTAGCCACACTCACACAAAACCCAGAGAAGCTCCAGCAGCTGGGTCTCTACCGGCCCAAACTCTTTAGCTCCACCCACAGTAACTCTGACAACACACCAGGTGCTCAAGCTCACAAACAAGATTGCTGTGATTTACCCAAAGGCCTGACAGTAAGAGATAACCTTTTACCATTGGAGAAGAATTCTGCCAAACATGGAAGTGAAAAGAAATGTGGAGCAAAGCAGTCAGACAAAGAGTAATCATCAAGTCGTTATGTGAACAATTGCACTTTGTTTTTTAGGAGTATTAGGTCCCTTGTACATTGAGCAAGAAGCCCCTCCTTATCCTCCACTGCATCCAATGTATGAAGCTCAGCCCCATCCTTTGTTTCACCAAATCCAGAGAGACTGTACACATGTTAGAGGGCCATTTGAACTGGTAACATGTTTCCTTCCAGTTTTTACTGTCAAGAATGTTTAGACTGTATATGTTTCCCCCTGCCTTCCCAGGCTGTTCCAGCTGGTTCATGCTGCTGAGTTCTCCTCCAGACTAGGAAGGAAGACTCTGAAGAAATTTGAACAAGCAAAGATCCAACTCTGAATGTGTGTTTGTGTGTTTAAAAAAAAAGCTAATGATGTTTGTAGGCCCTTAGACAGATAGGAATTTGTATATGAAATGATAAATGTATTTTTGTACAGAAACATTGGTCAAACATTTAATTTATGCACTAAGCTGGAAAGGGTTACATAGTCAGCTCACCCACTGAAAGATTGTTCATGTTTTTATATAGAATCATAACCCAAGTGATGTTAAGATACTTTTCCCATGAAGCAGATTCTTCATGACATGAACAAAATAAAGCATAAGCGGAAGTGATTTGTCTTTAATTTATATTCAACATGTGTCCATGTAGAGGCTATTTTCCTTGTTCAGATTTATTGGGTATTGATAATATCTGATTCCAGTAGTTAAGAATTCATGCATACCTGAAGGAATCATGTCATCCTGAAGGCTGATCAGGACAGATGCAGCTGCTAGAGGCATCAACATCAACAGAGTCAAATGTGTAGTGAATTACGATGCACCGCAGTACATTAGGACATACATCCACAGGTGAGCTGAAGAGCCCCAGTCCTCTGACCAGGCCAGTGTGGCAATGCCACCTGGGTTATGACTGTCTCTTTTTATCCAGGTTTGGAAGAACAGCAAGAGCAGGAAAAACTGGCCTGGCCTTCACTTTTCTGTTTGGAGTACAGGTGAAATTACTCGGATAAATGTACAGCCAAGCCCTGACAATCGACAGAGACAGTATGGAACTGATGAGTTTGTTGGTCCACTCAGGAGAAGAATTTCCTCCAGATGATGGAGAAAGCAGGAAGCCCTGGGATTAATAAGCAGATTGTTAAACCTGAGAACCTGAGAAGTATGGAAGCCTTGTGACATACATCAACCATTGATGCAACCTGGACACATCATCAGTGATGTAACCTGGGATCATCAAGTGTTTTGGGTCTTTCAAACATCATACATTCTGCTCCAGGCAACCCAGCTGGGGGTGATCAATCCCCAGCTTGTGTCCAGGTAGCGTTACCCTACCCACGGATCTCCTCTCCTGATCCACAGCCACCGTGAGGCAACCTCTGCTGCCTCCGTGGCCTCCTTGATGGCCCATCGCTTACTGGCTCCTGTGATGCCCAGGATGCTGTAGACCCTGCAGAGATATTGGCCAGCGAACCCTCTGCAACCCACCTCGATGGGCTCACATCTTGCCCGTCACCGGTTGAGCCGACACTCCTCCACCAGATCCTCGTACTTATCCCTCGTTGCAGTCTTCCCACGGTACCGTGAGCTCCAGGAGCACGACCTGCTTGGAGGTCGCTGAGATCAGCACCACGTCTGGCCTTAGCGATGTTGTGGCCACATTCTCTTGGAACATTACTTGTGTCCCCAGGTCAACTTTCAGCTCCCAGTCTTGTGCCGTTGCTAGCAGGCCAGAGGAAGAGGTCCTGGCAGCAGCTGGTGGTTCTTCCCCAGCTCTGATGAAGGAGATGGACTTTCTCATTGGGCAGAGACGCTTGCAGTGGGCAATTCCACTACAGATGGTGTTTGCTATGGCCTTCAGTACCTGGTCATGGCACCAGCGGTAGCGCCCCTCGCTCAGGCTTCTCGGACAGCAGCTCAAGATGTGCTCCAAAGTCCCTCTCTCCTGGCACAGAGCACAGGCTGGAGACTCTACCTTCCCCCAACAGAACAAGTTAGATGGGCTTGGCAGTACGTCATAGATGGCCTGGATCAGGAATTTTATGCGCTGGGGCTCGGCTTTCCACAGCTCAGTCCAATTGAGTTTGCGCTCTGCTGTCTGCTCCCAACGCGTCCAGGCTCCCTGCTGCCACATTCCAACCATCCTGCTGGTTCGCTCTTCTTCAACTGCTGCTCGCACCTCTCCCTAGAGCAGTGCCCTTCCGCAGGAACCTGCTGACTCTCCTCTCAAAGCTCTCGGTTGTCGAGATCGGGACTTCGTACACCCGGAGGGGCCAGAGAATCCTTGGGAGGATACCATGTTGGGACACCCAGGCCTCGAACTTGCCCAGTAGCCCTGATTTATCCACAGCGGCTAGTCAAGCCTCCAGCTCTTGGTTGGTCGACTGTGTCTTTCAGGCTACAGTTGAAAACCTCCCCCAGGCTCTTCACTGGTTTGTCAGTGATGGATGGTATTCGGGTGCTGCCAAGACTGAAGTGGAACTTGTTGGTAACCTTTCCTTTCTTCAGAACAAGAGATCTGGATTTCGTGGGCTTGAATGTCATGCGGGCCCAGGTGGTTAGTTCCTCCAGGCCTTTCAAGATCCACCTGTTCCCTGGGACGTTCGGTGTTGTCACAGTCAGGTCGGCCATGAAGGCCCTGATGGGTGGCTGCCTGATGCATACTTGGTTAGGGGCCCTCTGCATTGAACCTCAGCAGACTTCACCAGCATGTTCATGGCAAGAGTGAAGAGGATGACAGAAATGGTACATCCCGTTATGATTCCCTTCTCCAGCCTGTGCCAGCCCGATGTTGTGGACCCTGCTGAGGCCCTCAGTCTGAACCTGCTGTAGTAGTCCAGAATGAGGTCTCTGAACTTGGCTGGGACATGGTGCCGGCGTAGTGCCGCTTCGACCAGCTTGTGGGGTATGGATCCATATGCGTTCGTGAGGTCCAGCCACAGCACAACTAGGTCGCCCTTGTTCTCTCTGGCTTCCCTGATCAGCTGGGTAGATAGTTTCCCTTCAACACTAAGCAGGGAGATGGTTCTAAACTGATCGAAATTTTTAGATTCTTCTTCCCTTGGAATCCATACCCCTTCTGCAAAGCGCCACTGTTCAGCAACCTTTCCCCTCCTCCAGATCACCTACATGATCCTCCAGAGCCTGTGAAGTAACTTTGGGCAGTTCTTGTATACCTTATAAGGTACCCCACTAGGTCCTGGGGCTGAGCTTGATCTTGCCTTCTTGACCACCTCCTGGATCTCCTTCCAGCTGGGCTCCCTCCCATTGAAGTCCAGAGCTGGTTCAGGTGGGTCAATCAGGGACTGGCAGTCGCCAAGTCCTTGCTCTCTGGATACATCTCGGAAGGTTGCATTTAGGTGACAGTCAACCTCTGCTTTGGAGCAGGTAAGTTGGCCACTACACTTCTGCCTCAGCAGCTGTTTGTAAACCCAAATGGGTTTGCTAGAAAGGCAGTGTGCTTCCTGGCTCTCTCCTTCCTCCTTCTCCTATGCCACTCAGCCCTCCTCAAGGTCATGAGCTTCTTGTGGAGTATGCCACGTAGTGCTGACAGAGGTCCCCTCTCCTCCTCTCTTGCCTCCTTAAACTGCTGCCTCAGGGACTTCAGCTCCTGCGTGAGCTGGTGGATCTTGTTCGCCCGATTGCTTTTGGTATAAGGAGGTTTTGTCGCTTTCTTCTCCTCCAGGCCAAATCTCTCGGCTGCTAGGCTGATGATGATGGTGGTCATGGTCTGAAGACGGCAATCGACTTCCCCTTAGCGGTTACTTCCAAGATGGAATTGGTGTCTTCATCAAACTGGCGCCACTCGTGCTCCTTGTTAGCTTGGGGCCATTTAACCCGCCAATGTTCAACCAGTTCACGTTCCCAACAGGTTCTTTCCACTTAGCGAAACACCCGCTGAAAAGCCGACTCTAGTGATTGGTGACTGTATTCTGAGGAACGCGTTAGCGACGAAGTTAGCGACACCGGCAGCCATAGTTAAGTGTATCCCGGGAGCCAGAGCAGGCGAAACGGAAAAATGGTAATATTGCTATTCACGTTGATAGTAATGACATCTGATTTTGCCAGTCGGACGTCACAAAGATTAATGTGGAATCGGTGTGTACCTTTGCTAAAACAAGGTCGGACACTGTTTTTAATTTTTGTGGGGGATCAAGAAGTGTGTGATTTTTATAATTATATAAAAAATTTGAATATACAGATTAATGTTTTATTTGTTAAAACTCAGTCCTTTATGTTCAATCTTCAATAAAAAAAAATGCTCTGAGAACGCATTATATGGCCTGTGGATTTATGAGGTCCAGAGGCCCACAGGTGGGCCGTGAGTTGGAAAAGGTTGGGAACCACTGGAATAGACTCTCTATTTATGTGTCGGTCTATGGAAATTGTGTCTGCCCCCCGACCACCTGAATTTAGGAAAGTTACTAAAGCTAAATTAAACAGAAGAGGAGCTAAAAACAAAAACTAAACTTAAATCAAAACAATCACAAATTTGATCCCATGATGATATTTCAGTCCAGCCTATTAATCAACCCTAGACCAATATCTGGCTGTTGGTCTTTTGAAAGCATCACTCTTAGTCTTTCCCACTCAAACTGGAAAGGTGAAAAACCGCTTCTGTTAGTTTCAGTATATAGAGATCTGCAACTTTAACTATCAAAAGAGCCATTTTGTTCCCTTGTCCACTGAAGAAAATTAGTCTGGAGCCCCAAAATATAGCACAGCTTATAAACATTTAAAAGTTTTTTTTATTTTTTTATTTTACCTGTTATAACAATGGAATACAACCAACAGATGTGCCGTGTGCATGTGTAAGCCTACTTTGAAATAAATTATATACTGAACTATGCAGGCCTATTTGAGTCCTTCCCATATTTGTGTAAAATAAAATAAAAACTAGCACACTTCAGTACAAATAAAACATAAAGCCACAGCTTAGCAGCTTTAAGAAAGTAAACATAAAATTAGGAACCTTTGTGACAAGTCCATTACAGTGTGCTCCCATCCTCTTTGGGTTTCTTTCTTGGCCAGCAATTAACCAAAGCACCTGAATGTAAAAAAAACCAACATCAGCTTCAGGTTTTATTCTTAAAAATAATAGCTTCAATGCTAGTGTTCTAACCTGTTGAATGTGATTTCTGTTTCTGAAGCTCACTGCAGATCTCCCCTATGTCAGGGCTGTAAGATGTGACTTTCATCTTCATGCAGAACTGTAGGCTTGCATTTGTGAGGTGGGAGCGATATTTGGACATTATGATGTTCATGTTTGAGAAAACTTGCATATGTTGAGCCAAAGATGGACAGGACTCTAAATGCATACTCTTTCATGTTTACATATGAGTCGGGAATGGCACTGCATGTTTCAAAAATCAGTTTGTCGGGCTTGGGGAGGTTATCAATATCACTATTTGTGCTCTGTAGTGAGAGTGGCCTTCTGACAGGTGACTTCTTAGAGATCCGGCTTTTGTGGTGTGACATGGAAGGACAATGTTTTTTTTTTTCCTTTCCAAACTTGCTGAATCAAAATGCAGCCTGCATTGCCACAGTGTTAATAATCACAATTTAGGGCTAATTCTTTTCTTTGAACTCTCTCAGGGTGGGGAAGTGAGAGAGCGTACCTCTTTGTACATCTCCGGCAAACACTGTCATCTTGCGCTCAACGCCAAAACATTCTCCAGCATCTGCAGGGCTTCCACACATTCAGAGGAAAATTTGCGTGCACAGTGCTTCTTGGTGCAAGATGCAGTGAAACGTCATCAGCTCTTGATCCAGCGACTTTTGAAGTAAATTCACAATGCCCTTCTGTGCTCTCATACTGGATGCCCCATCAGTAGACACTGATACCAGGTGAGTGGTGTTTATTTCTTCAACTTTTAGACACCTCACAAATATCCTGTCCCCATGTTTGGCCCTTGAGTAATTTGAGCTCAATCAGTTCTTCCTGCGGCCAATCAGCGTTTGCATATCTACATAACAGTGCTGCCTGCTCAATGTCATTTACAGCACTTGACTCATCACAGGCAATTGAATATGCTGGTGGTGAACTTATGTCATCAATTTGCTTACTTGTGATGTTTGTTGCCATCTTAATGATCCTGTCCTGGACAGTCTTTGTGGAGACAGGAATTTCTCTAATTTTCTGAACAATTTTCATTTTGTTTTTGAATTTGGAGAATAGATGCTCTGATATTTGTATGAACAATTCTCTCATGTACTCTCCGTCTGTGAAAGGCTTGCCCCTCCTTAGGATCTCCTGAGCTGCCACAAAACTAGCAGCCGTAGATTAGTTTGGAGAGGTGATCCACTTCTTCAAAGTAAGTTTGCTCTGTTCAACTTTTCTCAGCAATTCCGAAATTGTGCTGTTTCGGTCATGTTTAGTTGGGTACTTATCAGCAAATGCTGAGTGCTTGTTTTGAAAATGTCTTTCAAGATTTTTTGTTGTGTGCTAATTTGTGCATCGTTGGCGATGAAGGAAAATGAATCTGTCCATGCAGAATTAAACGCACACCTTCCTTTAGTTAATTTAGTTTAGCCCTGTTTTGACCTTCATTCGCATACAGAAAGACTAATTTTGTGCCATTTACTTAATTTCAAATGTAATAGTTATAGTTATATAGTAGTAATAAAAAATAAAAAAATTATAAAGTAAAAATACAGTACAATTGCCTACAATAAAATACAGTATAAATATCTTTTCTACATTGTGTTTCTTCAAACTACTAAACTGTCTTTGCAAAGACTTCACTTCATGATAACTTAGGAGTGGATCAGGGTCAGAGTTGATTTATTGAACAGCTGAAAATAAGGAACATCACTCATGTCGCTATTGTTTTTTTTTAATTGAACCCACTAAACAAGCATAATGTTGCTGGGGCACACAGAGTAGAGCATAATACTCTGACGCTGAGGCTGGTGTCTGCAGCAGTCTTATACCTGGCTTAATTACAAAACCGCAGCATGTTAGAGTGATCAACCTGAGCACCGTGGGGGAAGGGAGCAGCCTCAGAGAAAAGGTAAAGGTGGCAGCAAACAGCCAGCACAGGAAGCACAGGAAGCAGAAGCCCAACAAAATAAAATAAAACCACAGATTCCTCTTTAATAAATGATTTCCTAAGCAAGTTACCAATACCTACCAGAAAACCGGATCACAAAACTAGCCTTGACGAGCCATTTTCATCCGAGAAATTAATTAGTGCAATTAAAAGCATGCAATGCTCTAAAATGCCTGGCCCTGAGTGGTTTATTGCCAAATTTTTTTAAAGCCTTTGCAAATTTACTCTCCCCAGTTTTGCTTGACACCTTTAATGAAACCTTTACCTTTACATTGAAAACTCTTCCACCAACTCTCCCTCTCTCAAGACTATACGGTCCTTTTAAAGGAAGGTAAAGATCCCAAGGAGCCAGGTTCCTAACATCCTTTTAGTCTCTTAAATGTAGATTTAGAAATGTAGTTTTCGCCAAAATGCTTTCCACGATTGGAGAAAATGCTACCTTCAATAATATCATCAGACCAGACTGGCTTTATTAAAAATCATAATTTGTGGTCCATAATTTTACTAAAAACAAGACCCTGCCTGAAGAGTCACCTATGGAATTTATCCTCTCCTTTGATCACTCAAGGAAGGGTGCAGTAGCTTTTATCTGTAAGTGACTAGTCTACAGAACCCTTACCTGGAGACTCTGAGATCTGCATGGGAGACAGACTTAGGGGAGGCTATTTAACCAGAGCAGTATGGAGCAGCCCTGGAGTAATTCAATTCAAGGTGATACATCACCTTCACTTTTCAAAAGTCAAACTTTCTAAAATACTTCCAGATGTAGACCCTACCTGTAACCACTGTGTCTTCTGCGTCCCTAGCACATTCACTTAGTGGCTGTGTTCTAGCTTATCCACTTATACAAAACTCTATCAGACGTCTTTCAATTGGCAATCAGGCCAGACCTTTTAATTGCTATCTTTGGGGTGGCAGGGGTTAATAATAGGAACCTAGTCAATACAAAACATCAAATAACAAAATTTGTTACTCTATTAGCAAGAAGGCTGATTCTTCTTCAATAGAAGTTACCCCCCAACCTGGACTCGATGGATGCAGGATGTGCTGCACTATCTCAGCCTTGAAAAACTGAGATTTACCATGAATGGCTCCTTGGCAATGTTTTCAAATGTCTGGCACCCACTTATACGTTTTGTATAACAAAAAAAAAAAAAATGTAAAATATGTAAAAAAAAAGAAAAAAAAATATCTAAACTTGAGCTTCCTGAGTGGAGCACTCACATCGGATATGTTCAGGATGAACTTTGAGAGGTACTGGATCATGCCTCGGAACCTCACCAGGACAGGTTTGTCGTTTGGATTTTTCTTGGTCTGGCTTCAGTTCCTCTGCATTCAGAATGTGTTAGGGTGTATTTCTGTCATTCCAATCTTGCACTTGTCTCTGTTGAGCTTGAGATTAATGCTCCTTATCCTGTCAAGCAGTTACCTCAGTCTTTTGTCGTGTTGTGCCTTGTTTGCACCCCACACCATGATATCGTCCACAGCTCCTTTTAAGTCCTCTAGTCTGCGGGCAATGCATTTCTGGAAAACTTCTGGAGCTTATGAGACTCCAAAGGAAGTGTCTTAAATCTGTCAGGTCTCTGTCTTTATTTTCTTAGACTTCCTGTCCTCCCAGGCTTCCCGTGCCTTCACCTCTGTTCGACTCTCCACTGCCTCCACTTCCCTTAATCTCTCAGTCCTCATTGACTCCAGAGCAGACAAGAGTTTTATGGATCTATCTCTGGCCCACCACCTGCAGCTCCAGCTCCAGAGTCTGCCCAAGCCTCGGAGGGCTCATGCTCTTCCTTATCATTAACTCTCATCAGTTCCCTGTCATACTTCTTGGTTGAAGAGGCTGGAGTGGGTAAAGGGTTGTGTGATGGGGTGGGGGTCTCATTGTCACTCTTCATGCCTGTTGTCTGCCTCTCCCCGTGTTTCACCTGCTTCCACAGTTGCTCCTCAAGATTTTCCAGATTTGTACAGAGTTCCGAAGAATTATTTGGACTTCAAGGAGGTGTTCAGTAAGACAAAGGTGACTTCACTATCCCCACACCAACCCTACGACTGTGCAATTGACCTGCTTCCAGGTGCCACTATCCCCAAGGGCTGCCTGTACTCCCTCTCGGCCCTGGAGACTAAGGCTATGGAGGAGTACATTCAAGGGGGCAGGAATCATCAGACCATTCTCTTCTCCAGCAGGGGCAGGCACCATTGGGGAAGCATTTGGGAGGGAGATGAGTGGAAGACGGCCTTTCACACCCACAGTGGACATTACAAATACCTGGTAATGCCTTTTGGCCTCACAAATAGCCCTGCTGTCTTCCAAGGCTTTGTCATATCTCGTGTGATGTGTTGAGAGACATGTTGAATTGTTCTGTCTGTGTATATATTTGGATGACATTCTCATTTTCTCTAAGACCCAGGAGGAACATGTTACCCACATGCGGCAAGTGCTCAAAAAGCTCCTCCAGAATCAGCTCTACGTAAATGCAGAGAAGTGTGAGTTTCACCAGTCCACTGTCTCTTTTCTGGGGTTCATTATTTCTGCAGGACAGATGAAGATGGACCCTGAAAAGGTCAGTGCAGTCCTGAACTGGTCGGTCCCTGCTTACCGCAAATAGCTGCAGAGGTTTTTGGGCTTTGCCAGTTTTTACAGTGTCATCGAAGCTCCCTTTCATGCCCTCACCTCCTCCTGTGTCAAGTTTTCCTGGTCATCAGAAGCAGACCAAGCTTTCCAGCACCTACGCTGGAGGTTCTCTTCCTCCCCCATTCTCCACATGTCTGATCCCAAGCTCCAGTTCATTTTGGAGGTGGACGCCTCTGACATAGGTGTGGGTGCAGTCCTGTCACAGCGCTGTCCCGTGCATAAGAAGGTACACCCATGCGCCTATTTCTCTAAGAAGCGTTCTGCTGAACGCAATTATGATGTAGGGAACCGGGAACTGCTAGCCATAAAACTGGCTCTGGAAGAATGGATGCACTGGCTGGAGGGGGCAGAGCAGGCCATTGTGGTCTGGACGGATCACAAAAATCTGGAATACATAAGAGGAGCTAAGAGAATCAATGCTAGGCAGGCCCAATGGGCCTTGTTTTTCACTCCCTTCAACTTTACTGTATCAAGCCTGATGGTCTCTCCAAACAGTTTGACTCACCTGAATGTTCCCCCCAGGAAACTGCCATCTTGCCCCCAACCTGTGTGGTAGGAGCAGTTACTTGGGCCATTGAGGTGCAGGTTCAACGGGCGCTGGAGGGGGTCCAGGTTCCCAAGGGTTGTCCACCAAACTGTCTATTCATCCCTTGTGTTCTCTGGCTCCAGGTTGAGCCACTGCAGTGGAGGCACTCTTTGCGACTGAGATGCCATCCAGGGGGGCGACAAACCATAAGTCTGCTGAGACAATGTTTCTGGTGGCCCTCTTTAACCCTCCGGTCATGTTCACATCCCGCCCTTTACATTAGTGTTCCCATAAAAAATTTAACTGTCTGTTTTAACTGCTCTTAAATTAACACGGAAAAAAAAAATTATTCAACATTCTTTAGCTGTGAACAATGTCTCAAAGTAGTGTTTAACATGAATTTATAGAATTAGACATAAAATAACTGCAGTGAAAATACAAATAGGCACTGAAAATTTATTACAAAATGAACATGTAATGTAAAAACTAAATGGAAAACCAAAGACCAAACTCAACATGAAGTTGTGTGTGTGAATTCATGCGCATGAGTGGCATGTGACACTCAGGTCAGAGTGGGCCTTGCAAACATAGGCATCACATTTGCAGCATCTCAGGCTTGTTTTGTTGTCTCTAGGGGCACAGAGCTCACAGCGCTTTCTTTTCTGCCCATATCTTTGTTGGGGGAGAGCAGCCAGGGCAGTGGCTGGGGCTGGGGCTTGCACAATCCTAACCAGACTGGCAGAGGTTGGTGTGCGGGGATTGTGCTGGCGCCTTTGAATAAGAGGAGTCACCAAAGCTTTCCCAGCTCTGCTAGGAAAAGTCTCCTCTTGAAACTTTTCCCCTGATTCCAGGTTGGGTCGATAGCTGTCCACACCACATATGCGTTGAAAGCAGACACATAATGGATTTTGTGGAACAGTGCTACAGGCGTATGTACCAGTAAGCTGCAATAAAAGGAACAATGAATAAGAGATTGGGAACAATATTGAATCTGTCGTATACAAAATGCTACGATTCACATAAATACAAATAAGATAAAATGCATGATGGATGAAACTTTACCACTACCTTATCAAGGCAGTCAATGCCTCCTTTGTTCTTGTTGTAGTCCTGGATCATAAGGGGCTTCCTGTCCTCTGTGGTGCTGACAGCGGCGTCTTTGTGTAGCGAGCTCATCAGGATGACATTTCTATTCTTCTTGGGAACATATGACACAAGAGTGTGTGTGACAGTGAAAGCAAATTTTGATGTGTGCGCCTCTCTTCCTCTGCTCGATACCAGTGCAGAGGGAAGTCCTCACTGTCCCTACCATGGTGAGCTTTCTTTTCAGCAGCTCCTGACCAAGAGCATATGATGTGAAGAAGTTGTCACGTTGTCATTATTCCCTTGGAGACCGGTTGTCATGTCTAGCACAACACGCATGCCCTGTTTTCTTTTTTTTTTGGCCCTTCCAGTACTGGGTTTCCCGATGTATACCTGCATATTCCAGGCATCCTGGCTCCTGGTGTCACATGGTGCCCAGATCTTTATTCCATATTTCCCTGATTTGCTTGGAATGTACACCTTGAAGGAACAGCGACCTCTGAAAGGAACCAGGCGCTCATCAACTGTCACGTCAGGGCCTGGATCGTACATAAGTGGTAGGCGCTCCACCCACCTGTCCCAAATGCAGCCAGTTTGTCATTTCGCCAGCGGATCTCTGTTATCAAATCAAATAATTCTTGAAAGGACATGAAACTGTTGTATGTAGGCCTCCCAGACTCTGCATCCCACAGACTTTTTGTAGCCTCATTGTTTGAGCGATATACGCCAGCTAAAATCAACAGACCTATGTAGGCTTGGAGGTCTACCAGGTCGATTTCTCTCCAGGTGTCCCCAAACACACGCTTCCCCTCCAAATTTTTCATCTTGGGTATAATTCCCTCAATGGACTCTGGTAAAAAGAGTTGGAAGCTGGACTTGATGTCATCCACACGAGATGTCGCATACTGTGTTGGACCTGGCCTCATCTTTATGATGTTTTCCACTCTTGCTCTACTTCCTCTGTCCTGATGGAATGAAGACCAGAGCAAGTGTCCACTCTTGGAGAGGGAGAGGCACCTGAGGAGACATTCCAGTCCATCTGTTGATTGGTCAGTCTCCTCAACGTCTGGATCAAAATCTAGGTTGTCTTCCACTTCTGAGACATCCTCTTTTATCTCTGATTCAATTTCAGTGCCCTCTTCATCATGTCCAAAAAAGCTGGACCAGAACCTCTTCAACAGAGAACCGCTTGGTCAGTGGCCTACTCATTGTGCTCAGAGTAAAAGGAGTGCAAGGCAAGCATCATGCTATATATATATGGGGTCAGTGAGAAGAGGGTTAGGGTACATTGATTAGTCTGGAAGGTGTGGTTCACGTGGGGGATAGGCACAAAAGCGTGAGAAAGAGATAGGTTCACATAACAGACACTGGCTAGTCTGTGTGAAGATATGATACATTGTTTCATCGGGAAGTTGGTTCACATGGGAGGATTTGCACATAAGCGCAGGAAAGAGATGTGTACCCACAAAAGACATTGTTCAGTCTGAAATGCGTGTGTGAGTGAGTGAGTGAGTGAGTGAGTGAGTGAGTTGGGGTGGTGTGTATGGGGATGCTTTCTATCTGATGGATGAATATAGTCTGGATACCCATTAATTTCCTATGGCGGTCACTTTTGACCGGGAACAGCACAGGTGTAATAAGGCTGATTAAAACACTTTTCAGTGCATTTATGGTTTCCAGCCCCTGCTGTTCTCTGAGTTGGAGAAGGAGGTTGCTGTCGTCTGCCCACGCCCTGGTCCGTCACTGCCATCTCATCTGGAAGAAGGGACAAGCTGCCCTTTTCTGGTTTTCTGGAATCTATCAGAGGACAGCATACAAGTAATGGATCCCAGCTCCCACTACCACATTGGTCAGCAGGTCTGGCTGTCTACCTGTGACCTCCCTCTTCGGGTAGAGTGCCATAAACTGACTCCACACTTTGTGGGTCCCTTCCCCATCACCAAGGTGATCAATCCGGCTGCAGTGCATCTCTGCCTTCCCCACAATGAGTTTTCATTCGGCTTTTCATGTTTCTAAGGTGAAACCCGTCAGATCCAGCCCGCTGGTTTCTTCCAAAAGACCACCCCCGCCCCCAGCTTGATTGATGGAGGTCCTGCCTACACTGTTAAAAGAATGTTGGGCATGCGGCATAGATGGCAGGAGTGGTAGTACCTTGTTGACCGGAAAGGCTACGGCCAAGAGGAAAGGTCTTGGGTCCCTTCACAGGATATTCTGGGTAAGTCCCTCATTCGGGATTTCCACCGTCAGCATTCTGAACACTCTGGGACGTCTGGAGACGTCCATTGAAGGGGGGGGCTAATGTCAGGTCTCTGTCTTTATATTCTTGGACTTCCTCTTTTAATTTATAATCTGTGTTTATTCCTGTCATGGCTCATCACTTCCTGTCGAATTTACCGCCAATAATCTCTACACCTGTGTCTGCCGGTATTTAAATCCATGGTTCACACCCAGACTTTTGCCAGATTGTCATTGTTTCCCTCTCGCAATAACCTCAGTATATGACCTGTTTTTGTCTTACTGATTTTTAGGAATTCTGCCTTGTCTTCGGATTTGTTTGCCTGTTTTTTTGGACTGCCTTCTCATGTATGACCCTGCCAGCTCTTCAATAAAGTTTTGTGTATCTTGGATTATTGTGTTTGGGGTGCTCACTCTGCACCTGAGTCTCTTGGTAGCCATAGGCCTTGTCAGAATCGGTACCTACCAAAAGGTACACAACTTAGAACTGTCTGCACCAAGCTGTATTTGCCAGAACCCACGGTTAGCATATAATACAGAAAAGATTTTCGCATTTGCCATTTCTGCCAAAACCTCCTCTATTGTCCACAAGGGGTAGTGTTCCCTTTTTATTGCTTTGTTGAGCTCTTGGGGTCAATGCAAAGTCTTAAGAGGCAGAAACCTCAGGCAGAACCAGGCTCAGGGGGAGTGGCCATCTGCCTCAACTGGTTGGGTTGAGAGAGGGAGAGAGAGAGAGAGAGAGAGAGAGAGAGAGAGCGAGCAAGAGTGAGAGAGGCGGGGGTTAGGGTAGGGAGAGAATGAGAGCAAGAGGAGGGGGATATTCAAAGCAGGTGCAGGCAGGAACATGAATCAAACCAAATCAAAAATCAAATCAGATTTATTTGTATATCAAATCATAACAACGTTACATCACTTTATATATAAAGCAGATCTAGACCAAACTGTTGATAAAACTATTTAAAGAGACCCAATAGATCCCCCGATGAGCAAGCACTTGGTGACAGTGGAAAAGAAAAACTTCCTTTGAGAAGCAGAAACCTCGGGCAGACCCAGGCTCAGGGGGGGCGGCCATCTGCCTCGACCGGTTGGGTTGAGAGTGGGAGAGAGAGAGAGAGATAGGCAGGAACATGTTGCTGCATGAAGTTCATGGAGTTGAGCTGTAGTACAGAATTCATGAAGATATGGGACCAGCGGGTGTAGAGGACTTTAACTTTTTAACTATAAGCTCTGTCATACAGGAACGTTTTAAGCCTGGTCTTGAAAATTACTAAAGAGTCCACCCCCCGGAACGATACTGGAAGTTGGTTCCATAGAAAGGGAGCCTGATAACTGAAAGATCTGCCTCCAGATTTACTCTTGGAGACTCCAGGAACCACAAGAATCTAGAGAGCAGAGTGGCCTACTAGGACAGTAAGGAACTATGAGCTCTTTGAGATATGATGGAGCTTGGCTATTGAGAGCTTTATATGTTAAAAGAAGGATTTTGAATTCTACTCTATATTTTACTGGCAGCCAATGAAGAGCAGCTAACACAGGAGAAATATGAACTCTTTTCCTAGTTCCTGTTAATATTCGTGCAGCAGCGTTCTGAATCAACAGAAGGCCTTTTAGAGATTTGTTTGGACATCCAGATAGTAATGAGTTACAATAGTCCAGCCTAGAAGTTACAAATGTGTGGAGCAGTTTTTCTGCATCATTCTGAGAAAGGATGTTTCTGATTTTCCTAATGTTTCTCAGGTGGAAGAAAGCTGCCTGACTAACTTGTTTTATGTGAGGGACAAAGGACATGTCCTGGTCAAAAATTATTCCAAGGTTTCTTACAGTGGAGCTGGAAGCCAAAGTGATGCCGTCCAGACTGATGAGATGATTAGATAGTATTTTTCTGAGGTGCTTTGGGCTGAGTACAATAACTTCTGTTTTGTCAGAGTTGAGAAGTAAAAAAATTTCAGTCATCCAGACTTTTATGTCTTCAAGACATGTCTGCAGTCTGACTATCTGAGTGACTTCATTTGGCTTAATTGATAAGTACAGCTGAGTGTCGTCTGCATAGCAGTGGAAGTTGATGCTGTGTTTCCTGATAATGTTGCCTAGAGGAAGACGATAAAGCGTAAAGCGGATTGGTCCAATTAACGAACCCTGCAGGACTCCATGACTGACTACAGTACATGAGGAGGAGCTGTTGTTAACATGAACAAACTGATGTCTATCTGATAAGTAGGATTGGAACCACCTTTGTGCAGTTCCTTTAATTCCAATTTCATGTTCCAGTCTTTGTAGTAAAATACTATGATCTGTGGTGTTGAATGCAGCACTAAGATCTAGAAGGAGAAGTATGGAGGCTGATCCATTGTCTGAATCCATTAGAATGTCATTGGAGACTTTAACCAGCGCTGTTTCTGTGCTATGATTGGCTCTAAATCCTGATTGAAACTGTTCAAACAAACACAAGTCTACAGGTCTATAGTTTGCCAAAACATCTGGATCAAGATTAGGCTTTTTAAGCTGGGGTTTGATGACCGCGGTTTTAAGTGCCTGAGGTACATAACCCAGAAATAAAGTCAGATTAATGAAAACTAGAATGAATGACTCAATTAAATAAAAGATCTCTTTAAAGAGGCTAGTTAGTACTGGGTCTAATAGACAGATTGATAGTCTGGATGATGAAACTATAGAAGCGAGTTCTGAGAGATTCAGAGGTGAGAATGATTCCAGATGTAAAAGAGACATTGCAGCTGATTCAGGAGTTGCTGTATTCAGTAGGAGATTTTTATCTAACATAGGCAAGAGCTGATAAATTCTTTCTCTGATCGTGAGAATTTTATCTGTAAAAAAGTTAAAATCATCACTGCTTATAGCTAAAGGGATTACTGGTTCAACTGAGCTATGGCTCTCTGTCAGCCTGGCTACAGTGCTGAAGAGAAACCTCGGGTTGTTCTTGTTTTCTTCTATGAGTGCTGAGTAGTATGAACTTCTAGCACTGCAGAGAGCTTTTTTATGTTTTTAGGCTATCTTTCCAGGCTCTGTGAGACTCTTCTGACTTACTGGAACGCCAATTTCTTTCTAATTTCCTTGATGTCTGCTTTAAGGCACGGCTTTGGGAATTATACCAGGGAGCCAGCCTCCTCAGATTGAATACTTTCTTTTTGAGAGGGGCGGCATTGTCACAGTGTGGGCATAGTGCTAGTCACAAGGTCATCAACCTGCATATGGGAGAAATCCTCATTTGAATTTAGATATGGCATTGTTGGGAATTATGACCGAATGTTCTCTTTAAATTCAGCCACAGCAGCTTCAGATAAACATCATCTATAGCTGAATTTATTCCTCAATGCTGTGGAGCCCATTAAAGTAAACTCAAATGTAATAAGGTAATGGTCAGACAGGAGAGAATTTTGTGGAAGAATTGTTAGCTTGTCAATTTCAATGCCATATGTTAGAACAAGATCAAGGATATGATGGTAGAAGTGAGTGGGTTCATTCACATGCTGGGAAAAGTCAATTGAACCTAGTAGGGAAAGAAACCCAGAACAAAGGCGGTCGCTTTCTACATCAACATGTCTATTGAAATCTTCCAGTATAATGATTTTGTCTGTACTGAGTACTAACTCTGATTTAAACTCAGAAAACTCTGATAGGAATTCTGAGTATGGACCAGGTGGACAGTACACTGTAACTAACAAAACTGGTTTTTCACCTTTCCAGTCTGAGTGGGAAAGACTAAGAGTGAGGCTTTCACAAGACCTGCAGCCAGATTTTGGTCTAGGGTTGATTAATAGGCTTGACTGAAATATTGCAGCCACCCCCCCCCCTCGACCTGTGGTACGAGGGATATGAAAGTTAACATGAGTTGGGGGTGTAGCTTCATTAATGCTAACATACTCATCCTGCTGCAGCCACATTTCAGTTATCCAAAATAAATCAATACAATAATCAGCTATGAAATCATTCATTAGTAGACTTCTTTACTAATAAAATTCTGAGGAACTTCTTGTTCCTCAGAATAGAATCGCCAATCACTAGAGTCGGTTTTTCAGCGGGTGTGTCGCTGAGAGGGGAGAACCTGTTGGAAACGTGAACTGGTCGGTGGTGAACCGGGGGCTGCTGCCTATGACTATGCCTCTTGTCTCAGACAGTCACCCAGATGCCCTGACTAGATTCTGGCTGCTCGGGAACTACTGGGGGGGAGGAGCCTATCTCGGCTGCCGTATGAACTTGTCTAGGTCGGCCCGCACAGGCTATCTTTGGAGAAGTTTTGACTTTTAAACCTAGTGTTAGTGTGACAATAATTTGCTGTCAGATTAATCGAGTGAATTAGGAAATTAAGAAGAACAGTGGAAATAACACACAAGATGACACAGAGCACAGCAGAAAGCACAACCGCCAGTGACTGGAAATGACGCAACACGCTTACCGCAAAACTCCACAAGTCTCTGCTCATTTGCAAGTCCGCCTTAACCTGAGTGCCTCTACTATGATGCTGCATGAATGTGTGCTCTGTGATGTCATGATTGCCTAATAACCATTTAATTGTGATTTACAGTGAATCAGATAAAACCATGTCCACCAAAGTAACCACAACAAGCAGAGAAACTTACTTATCAAAACGATACATTACGATACAACCAGATTGAACAAGACCACACCCGTGTGTTGGCCCCCAAATAAAGGTAGTCAAAAATTTAATTTTATGGAGTTTTGGTAGAGTTCTGGGGAAGTTCAGAAGAGGAGAGCTTCCCCAGGAGAACTGACGAAGCGCGAACCACAACTGAAAAAGAAACTCAGAAGTCAGAATTCAGCCGCTAAGCTACAAAGGCTAAGTTCCAACTTGAAGCCAGGCTGCTGGAGACCAGAACAAGTTTGGCTGCACGGCACTCAGCCTCCAGCATCTCGGGTTGCCGTGGTAACCAGGGCCGCTTGTGCTGCCCGTGGCTCCAGTCTGTTTTCATCAGGAAAGAGATGGATAATTCGGATATTAACTTAATAACCAAGCCAATCACACGAAAGACAACACTGCCACTGAAGAGGGACGAGCCAGAACGACAGCCACTTCAGCCGACGACCAGTCTAGTTTGGGAGGCCATGATGAAGGAAGGACCTCTCCTGCTCTGCGTGGCTAGTTGAGTTGTCTACCAAGTAAGGGGGCATTTATCTCATTCCCCAGCGGCTTGTTCTGAGTGGTGCAAGGCATGGCACCTGTTTCACCTAGTTTATGGTTTGATTTGCACATGTATATAATGAGCATGCTTTTATTTACCCCTTTTTAATTAATAAAAACCCCCATAAATTAAGCCATTGTTACACTCCTTCCTTCAGTAATTGTTCTTAAGTCAATCCACAGTAAAGGACATCCCTTCCAGATTGAGACTTGATAAGAGGCAATACTATACACATTCCTAGGCACAACAGGTGTCATAAAGCTGGTTTACTGTTTATTGGGGTGCGTTGCCATAGTAACTTACACAGAACACCTTACCTGCTCCAAAGCATGCTAAGGTCTGGATAAGATCTCAGCAGGGTAATGAGATTGCCCACTGACCAATGAGCTCTCTGGAAAATGACCCATCTGTTTTTTACAAGAGCCTGAGCCTGTTAATTTTGGCACTGAAAGCAGAAAAAGAGCTTGGAAGAGAGAAAAGAAATTCAATGGCACAGAGTCGGTACGAGAGGTACAAATCCACATGTTGAATGGCCTTATGTGGGAGCAACAGCTCTCTGACAGCTGACAAAGCTCCAGACTGGATGTCTGGTGCTGCAGTTCCTTGCTTGTGATTGAAGTGATTGAAGTTGTGATTGAAGTGAAGTCTTTTCTTTTCTGTCTTTTTTTTTGCATTTGTTAATTTATTTGTAACCTGCTTGTATTTTTATACCCATATGGAATGATTTACAGGACAATCCATTAATTCATTCATTCATTCATTCATTTATTCATTCACTCACTCACTCTTTCTTTCATAGGGCATTTAAAGTATGCTGTTGACAACACCAAGAACCTCAGTAAGTAGCAGGGCTACCCAGTTCACCTGTCTCCGTGGGCTGAGGGTGGCCCCAGACTGGGCATATCAATTAATTTCTGCAATTTAGATTTGGTTAATCTGACTTTATTTCTGGGTTATGTACCTCAGGCACTTAAGACTGCGGTCATCAAACCCCAGCTTAAAAAGCCTAATCTTGATCCAGATGTTTTGGCAAACTATAGACCCATATCGAACCTTCCATTTATTTCTAAAATCATTGAGAAAGCTGTAGCAAAACAACTACACGAGCATCTGGATGGGAACAGTTTGTTTGAAGAGTTTCAGTCAGGATTTAGAGCCCATCATAGCACAGAAACAGCGCTGGTTAAAGTCTCCAATGACATTCTAATGGCCTCAGACGATGGATCAGCCTCCATACTTCTCCTTCTAGATCTTAGTGCTGCATTCGACACCATAGATCATAATATTTTACTACAGAGACTGGAACATGAAATTGGAATTAAAGGAACTGCACTAAAGTGGTTCAAATCCTACTTATCAGATAGACATCAGTTTGTTCATGTAAACAACAGCTCCTCCTGATGTACTGTAGTCAGTCATGGAGTCCCGCAGGGTTCGGTACTTGGACCAATCCTCTTTACGCTTTATCTGCTTCCTCTAGGCAACATTATCAGGAAACACAGCATCAATTTCCACTGCTACGCAGACGATACTCAGCTGTACCTATCAATTAAGGCAAATGAAGTCAGTCAGATAGTCAGACTGCAGGCATGTCTTGAAGACATAAAAGTCTGGATGACTGGAAATTTTTTACTTCTCAACTCTGACAAAACAGAAGTTATTGTACTCGGCCCAAAGCACCTCAGAAAAATACTATCTAATCATCTCATCAGTTTGGACGGCATTACTTTGGCCTCCAGCTCCACTGTAAGAAACCTTGGAGTAATTTTTGACCTTTTGTCCCTCACATTTTTGACCTTTGTCCCTCACATAAAACAAGTTAGTCGGGCAGCTTTCTTCCACCTGAGAAACATTAGGAAAATCAGAAACATCCTTTCTCAGGATGATGCAGAAAAACTAGTCCATGCATTTGTAACTTCTAGGCTGGACTACTGTAACTCATTACTATCTGGATGTCCAAACAAATCTCTAAAAGGCCTTCAATTAATTCAGAACGCTGCTGCATGAATATTAACAGGAACTAGGAAAAGAGATCACATCTCTCCCGTGTTAGCTGCTCTTCATTGGCTGCCAGTAAAATATAGAGTAGAATTCAAAATCCTTCTTTTAACGTATAAAGCTCTTAATGGCCAAGCTCCATCGTATCTCAGAGAGCTCATAGTTCCTTACTGTCCTAGCAGGCCACTCCGCTCTCTAGATGGAGGTTTACTTGTGGTTCCTAGAGTCTCCAAGAGTAAATCTGGAGGCAGATCGTTCAGTTATCAGGCTCCTCTTCTATGGAACCAACTCCCAGCATTGGTCCGGGGGGCGGACTCTTTAGTAACTTTCAAGACCAGGCTTAAAACTTTCCTGTATGACAGAGCGTACAGTTAAAAAGTCCTCTACTCTTTAGGTATGCTGCTATAGGCCTAGGCTGTTGGGGGAAGGACTGAGCTTCTCTCTCTCTCTCGCTCTCTGTCTCTCCCTGTCACCCTCTCTCCCTCTTTCTCTCTAACTCCCTCCTTGCATGCGCTGATAAAAACCATCCTTCTTAAAAAAAAAAAAAACAAAAAAACAAAACAGTTTCACCCAGTTCTAAGCATTTATACTGCATTTACTAACCATGTTCTGCCAAAGTCTCTGTCTCTCCCAGTTCCTCTCCTCTCTCTCCCTGTCCTCATCCTGCAGGTGGTGACTCATCTCCATCCCATGTTCCTGCAACACCTGCTGGTCCCATATAGCATGAATTCTGTATTACAGCTCAACTCCATGAACTTCATGCAACAACATGTCCCTGCCTACACCCCCACCCTCCAATGCCTGCCTGCCTGTCTCTCTCTCTCTCTCTCTCTCAACCCAACCGGTCGAGGCAGATGGCCGCCCCCCCTGAGCCTGGTTCTGCTCGAGGTTTCTGCCTCTTAAAGGAAGTTTTTCCTTGCCACTGTTGCCAAGTGCTTGCTCATCAGGGGATCTGTTGGGTCTCTTTAAATAAATTTATAAAGAGTTTGGTCTAGACCTGCTCTATATGTAAAGTGCCTTGATGTAACTTTGTTATGATTTGGCGCTATACAAATAAATCTGATTTGATTTGATTTGATTTGAATTTCTATACTACACAATATAGCAACCATCTATAAGGACAGGACCCCTCCTGTAAACCCCCCAGGCCCTGATGTGGTAGACCCTCACACTTGATTACCCCTCAGGGAGAGCAGTAAGAGATCACTGAATATTTTTTAGGTAAGCGCACAATTATTTTTTTCTTCTTTTTTTTAATTTTAATTTCTTTTCTCCAGTTCCTGTAAAAAAATAACATATTTTAGCTTCATTGTTTGCGCTCCATGAGAAAATAAATGACTGAATTACCTTTTTCTTATGCTTTAGTTTTTCCAACTCAAGTTTAGTTTTTTTTTTTGCTCTTCAAGTTTTTATATCTTAAATCAAGCTCCAATTTTTGTTGTGAAGCGCTCTCACTGTGCTCTGAAACAAATGTATTTGTACTCCTAATATTTCACACATTAACCAATTAAGGATCACGATTGCACTTATACACAATCAATACCTCTTCTTTCTACATGAGCCTCTTTCAAAATAAAACGAAACATTTAACAATGCACCTTCGTGTCATCTTAAATCGTTTTTAAACATATTTATTACACTTTTACTCTTTTATCAAATTATTTAAACCATTACAAAATATTCTTTTTAGACTTTTAATAACAGCTTTATCCAGAGCTGAACACATTTAAACTTTTTATAATTTATTATAAATGCATATGCCGTATATTGGTTTCTGACGGCTACAACACCGTCTGTGCAGGCACCAGAGTGATGCACCGGATATAAACCTGGCAGCAACAAGATCATCGCATTACTGGAGCGACAAAGAGATGGAATTTTGCCTTACTATGATGAAAGAACTGGACACAGGCTAAGCCCACTAGAAGCCACAGAGGTCTCATTTTTATTTTATTTTAGAGTTTTCACATTTTAGTTTACAGTTCACTGTAAAAAAAAAAAAGACGTAACGCATGCCTGCACAGATAGGATGCAGTGATCAGAGAATGGGTTACTGGTATTCATCATGTTTAAAGGGATATGAATTACCTGGTTTCTCTGTGTTCCATGTTAACATCATATCCCGGTTATGCTCAAAGCTGGGATCAGCCTGAAAACCAGGATACTAAAGACCATGTAAACACAGTAATTTTCTTCGCCACTAAGGAAGAACATGACACCCAGTTGAAACGGGTGCTGAATTTGACAAGAAAAGTAAACCTGAGGTTGAACAAAGAAAAATGTCAATTTGGAGTGAACAGTTTGACCTTTGTAAGAGATGAAATTTCTGCAGAGGGAGTAAAGCTGGAACTCAAGAAGACTTTTGCAATAGTGAACATGGAGCGGCCCCGAAACAAAGAGGAAGCAAGGCGTTTTTCTTGGGCATGTATAACCTACCTTACCTTACCTACCTTATCCCAATGTTGTCCACTCAATCAGCACCACTCTTCTTGAGCAGAAAAATGAGTGGGTTTGGTCCCACGAGCAGGAGGAAAGCTTCAATGCCCTGAAAAGACTCATACAGTAACAGAGGATTCAATACATAAGTACTTTGACCCAGAGAAAAGAACCAGGATTTCAGCTGATGCATCTCATCTTAGTGCAGTGCTGTTGCAGCAGCATGACACCACATAGCAGCCAATGGCATATGCTTCAACCAGCACAGAACACAACTACGCTCAAATTTAGAAAGAAGTCCTGGCCAGCACTTGCACGTGTGAGCAGTTCCATCAATACATTTATGGACAAGCCTTCTAAGTGGAGACAGACCACAAGCCACTGAATGATTGTCCCATGCGGATGCAGAACAGGATCCACCTCCAGCAGACAACCCCAAACTTTCCCCAGCCACATTGGCCAGCTCTGACTGGGGGATCCAAAGGTGCTTCCAGGCCACTGTGGAGATTTAATCTCCCCACCTGGTCCTCGGCCTGCCCTGTGGCCTCCTCCCAGCTGGACATGCCAGTAACACCTCCCTTGGGAGGCATCCCAGTGGCATCCTTATCAGATGCCTGAACCACCTTAACTGGCTCCTTTCCACATGAAGGAGCAACAGCTCTACTCCAAGTCCCTCCCGGATAGCCAAACTCCAGCCACCCTCCTGAAGAAAACCCATTTTGGTTGCTTGTACCCACGATCTTGGGTAGGAACAAAGACTTACCAGTAGATAGAGAGCTTTGCCTTCTGGCTCAGGTCCCACCGCCCCTGCTGCTCCAATTCTCTGGCCAATCTCATGCTCCATCTTACCCTCACTTGTGAACAAGACCCAGAGATACTTAAACTCCTTCACTTGGGGTAAGGACTCATTTCCTACCCGGAGTACGCATGCCACCGTTTTCCTGCTAAGAACCATGGCCTCCAATTTAGAGGTGCTGATCCTCATCCCAGCTGCTTCGCACTCGGCTGCGAACTTGTCCAGTGAGTACCAGAGGTCCTTGACCAATGGAGCCAATAGGACCACAGGGATCTAACCCTCAGCTCCCTGAACTGAATCCTCCTCCCCCACGACTATGCCTCAATATTCTGTCCATGAAAATCACAAACAGGATTGGTGACAAAGCGCAGCCCTGGTGGAGGCCAACCCCCACCTGAAACAAGTCCGACTTATTGCCGAGAACCCGGACACAGCTCTCACTTTGGGAATACAGAGATTGGATGG